>NW_023270709.1:6514833-6665130 GCF_011800145.1 Mirounga leonina | reverse complement strand
CTTCTTCTTCTTCTTCTTCTTCTTCTTCTCCTTCTTCTTCTTCTTCTCCTTCTTCTTCTTCTTCTTCCTCTTCTTCTTCTTTCTTCTTCTTCATTCTCGCGCATGCTCTCTTGCACCATATCTGGGTCATTGAAAAAAAAATGTAATAAATTCCCTATCCACAGGTGACAATACATATACTTTTGGATTTCTGCCAATCTCTGATTATGTCTGGCAGTAAATTTTTCTCTACAGGATGATAAGAATACAATTTACAGATAGAATAAGAAGAGAAACTGGATTCATAAATAATGTCTCCACTGTTGCCTAAAAAATGCCAATCCTACTTTCACAAAGGTATGGAAACCTGCTTCCCCTTCTAAATCCCCTCTGATTGCCAATGAGCAAGCCAGGTACAACTGTTACTGAAGGTTCCTGTGAAGCCAAGTTTGAAAACTTGTTTCACCCACTGAAGGAGAGGAAAGTAGGAAGATGGTTTTGACTACACACCATGCTCCAACCTTGGGGCTACGAGTGGTAAAAACATGACTGCCTTGTACACTTATGATGAGCACTGAGTAATAAAGAGAATTGTTGAATCACTATATTGTATACCTGAAACTAATATAACACTGAGTGTTAACTATACTGGAATTTAAGAAAAATAATAAAGTCAACTGATTGTAAATGTTTTTTTAAAAATGGCCCCCTTAATCCCCAAGACCATTTTCTGAGGACAGTGTTACTGCCCTGATTTTAGAGACTGGGAAATTGATGCTGAGGGCTGCTTAGTTAATTGCCACAAGTCACTCAGCTAGTAAGAGGTAAGTGAGACTTGAGCCCTGCTCTCCTGGTTCTTGTAGCTCATGGTAGCTCATGTGAGGTCTGCTTGATGTGAGGGCTAGAGTGTCTTGGGGGTAATGCTCTCCCCCAACATTAAAGTCCATGATGAATGTGCAGTGTGGACAGCCAGGAGCAAGGGCTGCTAGAAGCATGGCTGACCCCTACAGGCCCAGGAATGTCTAGGGAGCTCAGCACTGCTCTACAGGAAGAGGGAAGTCTGTGAGCTTTGAGATTCAGCCCAGGTAGCAGCTCTGAGAAGACCTCCTGGGAATCACAGGTGGGCCCCGTGCCCAATTCCAGGCCCCATGGTTGTCTTAGCATTTGCTGCCTCATTCTGGAATTTTCTTCATTTCTGTCTTTCACTTGAGACCCCAAGCCCCTTGAAGTCAAAGCCATGACCCATTCATTCATGTGTTTTCATTTTCTTTGGGTAAATACCCAGGAGTAGAATTGCTATGCCATTGGGAAAGTATATGTTTAACTTTACGAGAAACCGGAAAACAGTTTCCAAGCACATATTTTTAATTTTAATGAAGTTCAGCTTATCAGTTATTTCTTTCATGGATCATGTCTTTGATGTACCTAAAAGTTATCACCATATCTAGAGTAAGCTAGGTTTTCTCCTATTTTATCTTTTGCATTTTACACTCAGGGTCTTATGATCCATTTTGAATTAAGTTTTGTGAGCTGTAAGTTAATTTTGTTAAGGGCTATAATCTGTGTCTAGATTTATTTTTTTGCATGTTGCCATCAGACATTGCCACCAGTTATGTATGAGCATTCTATCCTAGTGGGTGTGTAAGAATACATCCTTGTAGTTTTGATTGGCCTTTCCCTGATGACTTATGGTATCGGACATTTTTTCATGTGCTTATTGGCCATCCATATGTCTTCTTTTATAAAGAGTCTAGATCCTTTGCCCGTTTAAAAATTCAGGTTGTTTATATGTTTATTGTTGATTTTTAGAAGTTCTATACATATTTTAGATTTATATATTGTAAATATTTTCTACCAGTATATAGCTTAACTTTTTGTTTTCTTAATGATGTCTTTTGATAAGCAGACTTTTTTATTTTAATGAAATCAATTGTATCGGGATTTTTTGTTTTATTTCATGGTTGGTGCTTTTTTGTGCTAAGAAATTTTGCCTGTATTCACTTAAGTTCATGAAGATATTCTCCTGTATTTTCTTCTAGAAGATTTATATTTTAGGCTTTTGTGTTTAAATCTGACCTACCTCTAGTTAATTTTTATGTGTAATATGAAGTAAGGGTTGAAATTCATTTTTCTTTCCATACAATTGTTCCAGCACCATTTGTTGAAAATACTTTCTTTTCCCCAATTAAATTTCATTGAAGCTTATGTTTATAATTTACATAAATATTATTGGGCTGCAGTTTTCCTTATGTTTCTTAATTTTTCACTTAACACAATATTTATAAGATCTATCCACATTACTATGTTTAGTCATTTATGTATCTACTCACTCATTCATTTGATCATTTAACAAATGGTGGTACAGTGGTGAAGAAAACTCTTGTGGAGTTTATAAACTAGTAAGAATATTGACCAAAATATTGACATACAGAAATTCACTGCCCTAAAACTCCTCGGTGCTCTGCCTATTCATCTCTTGTTCCCCTCTAACTCCCGACAACCACTGCTCTTTTTACTGTCTCCATAGTTTTGCCTTTTCCAGGGTTTGAATCATACAGTATATAACCTTTTCAAAATGTACCAAGTTTATTTATCCATTCACCTACTGGAAGACATCTTGTTTGCTTCCAAGTTTTGGCAATTATGAATAAAGCGGCTATAAACACCCTTGTGCAGGCTTTTGTGTAGACATAAGTTTTCAACTCATTTGGGTAAATACCAAAGAGCATGATTGCTAGATCATATGGTAAGAGTATATTTTCTTTTGTAAGAAACCACCAGACCGTCTTCCAAAGTGACTGAACTATTTTGCATTCCCATCAGCAATGAATGAGAATTCAGGTTGCTCCACATTCATCAGCATTTGGTATTGTCAGTGTTTGGATTTTAGCCATTCTAATAGAAGTTTAGTGGTATCTCATTGTTTTAATTTGCATTTCTCTGAAGACATGATATAGAGCATCTTTTCATATGCTTATTTGTCACTTGTGAATCTTCTTTGGTGAGGTGTCTGTTAAGGTTCTTGGCCCATTTTTTAAAAGCAGGTTGTTTGTATTCTTATTGTTGAGGTTTAAGGGTTGTTGGTGTATTTTGGATAACAGTCCTTTATCAGATGTGTCTTTTGCAAATATTTTCTCTCAGTCTGCGGCTTGTCTTCTCATTATCTTGACATGTGTCTTTTGCAGAGCACATATTTTTAATTTTAATGAAGTTCAGCTTATCAGTTATTTCTTTCATGGATCATGTCTTTGATGTACCTAAAAGTTATCACCATATCTAGGGTAAGCTAGGTTTTCTCCTATTTTATCTTTTGGAATTCTATAGTTTTGCATTTTACACTCAGGGTCTTATGATCCATTTTGAATTAATTTTTGTGAGCTGTAAGTTAATTTTGTAAGGGCTATAATCTGCGTCTAGATTTATTTTTTTGTATGTGGATGTCCAGTTGCTCTAGCACTATTTGTGGAAAAGACTATCTTTGCTCCTTTGCCAAAGATCAGTTGATTATACTTACATGGGTCTATTACTGTGCTCTCCATTTTGTTCCATTGATCTACTTTTCTATTCTTGTGCCAATACCGCACTATCTTGATTCCTGTAGGTTTATAATAAGTCTTAAAGCTGGGTAGTATCCATCCTCAGACTTTATATTGAAGGGTTTTGAGCAGGAGAGTGATATGATCTAGTTTATGTATTTAAACTATTTGGATGCTGTGTAGAGAATGGGAGGTGGCAGGAAGAATGGAATCTAGGAGGGAAAGTAAAGTGACAATTCAGGTGAGCAGATAAGAGATAATGATGATTTTTAGTCCCAGATGGTAGTAATGGATATATTAAGAAGTGGTCAGATCCCAATACACTTTGGAAATAGAGCTGATAAAATTTGTTAGTGGATTAAATATGGGGTGGGGGAAGAGAAGATGAGGAGTCAAGGATAGCTCTGAGTGTTTGAATAATGAAAGAAATAGGGGCGCCTGGGTGGCTCAGTCGGTTAAGCATCTGCCTTCAGCTCAGGTCATGATCCTGGGGTCCTGGGATCGAGCCCCATGTTGGGCTCTCTGCTTAGCTGGGAGCCTGCTTCTCCTTCTCCCTCTGTCTGCCACTCTGCCTACTTGTGCTCTCTCTCTCTGTGTGTCAAATAAATAAATGAAATCTTAAAAAAAAGAAATATAAGGTCTATAATGAATTATTCATATTCCTATCAAAGTGAACTCCTTCAATTGAATCCTTGATTCTAGCTCCTTCATCTACTTAATACCTGCCTCTCTCTCCTTCATCATCAGTTTTTCCCTTTCTGCTAGATCTAACTCATTATACTAGAAGCATATGATTTGTTCTCTTTTGAATCTACAGCCTCACTTTTTTTCTTTTACAGCAAAACTCCTCCAAAGCACTGTCTATACTCACTCTTTCCAATTTCTCTCTTTTCTTTTTCCTTTAAGCTCAGTCTAATCATGATTTTGCCCCAACCAAATACACTTTGAAAGTAGAGCTGATAGAATTTGCTCATGTAGGCCATTTGGCCAACAGACACATGAAAAAGTGCTCAACATCACTTGGCATCAGGGCAATCCAAATCAAAACCTCAACAAGATACCACCTCACACTAGTCAGAATGGCTAAAATTAACAAGTCAGGAAACGACAGATGCTGGCGATGCAGAGAAAGGGGAACCCTCCTACACTGTTGGTGGGAATACAAGCTGGTGCAGCCACTCTGGAAAACAGTATGGAGGTTCCTCAAAAAGTTGAAAATAGAGCTACCCTATGACCCAGCAAGTGCACTTCTGGGTATTTACCCCAAAGATACAAATGTAGGGATCCGAAGGGGCACGTGCACCCCAATGTTCATAGCAGCAATGTCCACAATAGCCAAACTGTGGAAAGAGCCAAGATGTCCATCGACAGATGAATGGATAAAGAAGATGTGGTATATATATACAGTGGAATATTATGCAGCCATCAAAAGGAATGAAATCTTGCCATTTGCAACGACATGGTTGGAACTGGAGGGTATTATGCTGAGCGAAATAAGTCAATCAGAGAAAGACATGTATCATATGACCTCACTGATATGAGGAATTCTTAATCTCAGGAAACAAACTGAGGGTTGCTGGAGTGGTGGGGGGTGAGAGGGATGGGGTGGCTGGGTGATAGACATTGGGGAGGGTATGTGCTATGGTGAGAACTGTGAATTGTGTAAGACTGTTGAATCACAGACCTGTACCTCTGAAACAAATAATACATTATATGTTAAAAAAAAGAAAAAAGAAGAAGAAGATAATAGGAGGGGGAAAATGAAGGGGGGGAAATCAGAGGGGGAGACGAACCGTGAGAGACTATGGACTCTGAGAAACAAACTGAGGGTTCTAGAGGGGAGGAGGGTGGGGGGATGGGTTAGCCTGGTGATGGGTATTAAAGAGGGCATGTTCTGCGTGGAGCACTTAGTGTTGTGCACAAACAATGAATCATGGAACACTACATCAAAAACTAATGATGTAATGCATGGTGATTAACATAACATAATAATAAAAAAAAGCCAAAAAAAAAA
Organism: Mirounga leonina; assembly: GCF_011800145.1. Lineage (NCBI taxonomy): Eukaryota > Metazoa > Chordata > Mammalia > Carnivora > Phocidae > Mirounga > Mirounga leonina. The sequence goes on along the minus strand of NW_023270709.1, from coordinate 6,659,601 downwards.
AAAAAAAGAATTTGCTCATGTAAATTGTTTCCTTTCAAGTCACCAATGACTCCCATATTCCTGAACTCAACAACCAACTTTCAGTCCTCCTTTTACTCTACCTATCACTTAAAATGATTGACCTCACCCTCCTCCAGGAAACATTTTCACTTAATGTTGCTCTCCACCTATTTTCCTCCCCACTCTCTGCCCATCTTGGAGGTTCAATGTGTGGACCACTTTTCTATCTATACTCACTCCCACTCTGAGCTCCACCAGTCTTATGACTAATACCATTTATTCATTGATGACTCCCTTGATCACTTATCTCCAGTTTGTACCTTTTTCCTGAACTCCAGACTCATATATTCCATTGCATCTTCAGTATCTTCTCTTGGATGTCCAAAAGACATCTCAAACTTAACATGCTCATGAACAAACTTCTAACCTTTTCTTCCAAATGCACTCCATAGTCTTCTCACTAAAGGATAATTATATTCATTCTGCTGTTCAGAACAAAAAATCTTAGATCTTTTCTTAACTCTTTTTTTTTTTCTTTCAAGCTTCACATCCAATTCATCAGGAAATTTTGTTGGCTCTACCATTAAAATATGTCCAGATTAAACTACTTCTCATCACCAGTACATTGTACATCAAAACCATTGTAATCTGTGGCCTCTATTTGCTGTAACTCTTCATGTATTCAGGTCTTGTGTCATGTCATTTAATAAGGCTTAAAATATGTTTTCATTAATTTTTTTTACCTTCTTCACTAGGTTAATTCCTAGATATTTTCTCACTCTTGTTGCTGTTGCAAAATGTAGCTCATTTTCTAGTAAATTTTCTAGATGGTTATTTCTGGTATAAGTGCATGTATAAATTGATCTTGTATTCAGCTACCTTGCCAAACTTTCTAAATATGCTAATAGTTTGTCTGTTGAATCTGGTAGATTTTATATAAAGATAATCTGGAAATAGTGATAGTTTTATCTCTTCCCTTTTAAATCTTTAAGCCTACATCTCCTTTTGTTCTTGCCCTATTGCATTTTCTAGCAGTCACATTAAAAAGTAAAACAAATAAAAACTTGAGGTGGAATTCATTTTAATAATACATTTTATTTAACCAAGTATATCCAAAACAATAAGATTTTTCTAAGTTATTTACTCATACTTTCTTCCTATATCTCATTGCTTCCTTTTGGATTTATTTCTTTTCTTTGCTGGGGTACTTCTTTACAGAATATGTTTATTGTATGTTAAAAATTATGAAGACTTGGATGGTTGAGAATATCTTTATTTCATCCTTATATTTAAAGAATTATTTAGCTACATATAAAATACTAAATTTGAACTTCTTTCCCTTCAGATTTAGAAGATTTATTTGCTTCTATCTCAAATCTGACTATATTTAATAGTCTATTTTTTCCTGCTCATTTTTTGACCCAATCTTTTATTTTTAAAGATATTATTCATAGTTGTTTTATACTTTATTTCAGATAATCTCAGTGTCTGAAATTTTTGGCATCTAAATCTATTTTGGGTTGTTTCCTCTGACTTTGATTTAGGGAAGCTTGCAACTTTATGATTTGGGAATATCTATATATTTTTAAATTGTGAGCTCTTATTTGGTTGAATTTAATCTGTAGGAGACCTGAAGGGCTTGAATCTGGGATGGTTTCCACCAAGAAATTTGTTTGATTCTGCTGGGTACCCAAGGTTGCTACATTTGGAACTATCTTAATTTAGTTATAACATAATGTTTCTTTAACCACTCAGGAAGTATAAATTCAACACCAGATCCAAGTGAGGAAAAGCCAGTGGTTGCAAATTCTCAGATGATTATTACTGGATTTTTTTTCCTCCTAACATCATGCTGGAGACAAATGAATTTCCTGATGTTGGGCAATTCCTTCCTCTTGGGTAAATGATTTTTTTTTTCAAAAGCCAACCCCTTCATTAAAATTACAGCCACTTTGAGAGCCTTAGCTTCACAGAAAGAGGTTCAGTGACCCTCCAGCATTTCCAGTATCCCCCAGGTCTAGTCCCCTAGTTCAGCATGACAAGCTAATACTCAAAGTTCTAGGTTCTTAGGATCACCATTTGCCCTAGAACATTCATTCATTCATCCAACCAGTTGTTCAACATATATATACTCAACACTTAATTCTGTTCCAGACTTTGTTCCGGGGCTTGTGCTCCATCAGAAATAAAACAATCATAAATCCCTTACATCTTAATGAGGGTAGCCTTCATTTCCAATTTCACTGACTACATTTTTTTCAATTTTTCATTTTTGGAAGAGGAGGGAGTATAGGCTAGACTTACTTGCTTCTGGATCCAGAATTATACTTTAAAACACTTAAAAATTTATCAAGATGTTTTCCTTGGGAGGGGGTGGTTTCCAGAATATCTGGTCTGCAATACTTACAAAAGTGATCAAATATTTTGTTTTTCAAACCCAGTAACTTCAATTGTTTCTCATTATCCCAACTTCATGCTTTAAGTATCATTTCTTAGCTACTTGAAGATATGTATAAGCTTATTTAAATTGTTTTGTTCTGTCTGGTCTATTAATTCCGATTTCTCTGGTGTAAATTGTTGTTACTTTGTAATTTGTGTTATTTTGTGGTATTTGTGTTCTTTAAATACCTCATTATTTTTTGCTCTGAACTCATATTTCCATGATTCTGTCAAAGCTAGTGATTTTCCTCCTACATAATTTTTCCTCCTAAATAATTAGAAAACTGGAAAACAAAATATATTAAATGAGTGTTTTCAGATATTGGACAATAAACAGTGCAAGACTGTGACCCTGGAGAGAAGGGAAACAAATGAAGCGAGCTTACAATTATATCAGCTTATGGCCTGAAGGCAGTTTCTAGGCTAGAATGCAGGGAGGAGGAACCCAAAAAAGCTGAGTAGTCTAGCTGAGTAGAGATAAAGATCAGAGTTTGGAGAAGCAGGGGCAGCTAGGATTGGCTGGATAGATGACTGTAGAAGAGGCAGAGCTACATGGAGCAAGAGCTTAGAGGACAGAGAAGTCCTCTGAAGTCTTTCACTAAATAGTGACCTGAGTGTATATGAGTAGAAACTCCACAACACCAGGGAAGGAACCACTGAAAAGCAATAGACAGTAATTTCTCGAGTTCTTATGGGGCTTGGAAAAGTTTACAATCCTACCAATTATGAGAGACCTCAATACAGGAGACACTGGATAAAGTTCTTAGAAGGGCTGCACCTCAGTAGTGAGGCTAAGTTAGCCCTAGAGTAAAGGCTGCTCTGCATCTACCCTAATAAACCTGAAAGGCAAGACTCTAAAGGATCAGCTTGATCTGCAAATAACTCAACTGCAAGCCAGAACACAGACCAGGACTCTTTGAAGGAATACAACAAAATCCAGCATTCACTAACATAAAATTCTTGCTGTTTAACGTTTTAAATTTGTTATTTGTATCAATTAAACTTTCTTGAAATTATACAGTTTTGAGTTACAAGTCAATAAGACTAATTTCCCATGCTAGAATCTGATCAGCACATAAGAAATTGGGACAGATTAGGTACCAAAATACTCAGCGCAATACTTGTATATTTTTAGTATCATACATCCTAGGAACTATGAACAACATTCTAAAGCAGTGCTTCTCGACCACTTTTTTCATTAATGTCCCCCTAAGGACGCTTTTTAAAATATTTTTTTTAATATCTCCAACTCCACGAAATTTTAATATCGCAATTATACTGATAAGTTTTTGTACACTGGCATATGCATATGTATATCTATGCTTTAAGCATTAAAAGAGTAAGATTTTTCTGCCCCCTTGAAGGCAATAATCACCCCCATTGAGAATGCATACTTCAGACCTTATGCAGTTCATTCTGTTAGTCACTTCAAACATTGAAAGTAGGGTCTTTGTGGCTACTTGCCTGCATTTCTATCTCTTAGCAACGATAAATTAGAAATTTAAATTTTAAGAAAGCAGTTCTGTTAGCATCCAAAAGCATGAAATATTCAGGGGTAAATCTGAAAAATGATGTTAAAAACTTGGACACTGAAAACTATAAAATGTTGCTAAGAGAAATTAAAGAAATAATTTAAATAGAGAGTTACACCATGTTCACCCATAAGACAACTTCAATGTCATTATAATATTAGTTCTCCTCAAATGAATATATACTTCAATACAATTTCAATCAAAAATCCAACAAATTTTTTTGGTAGAAATTAGTAATCTGTTTCTCAATATATATGTATATATAAATTATATGTGTACATATATATGTATATATAAGTTAGTGTATATATACACATATATACATTAGTGTATATATGCATATATACATTAGTGTATAAATACATATATTAGTATATATGTTACATGTATAGTATATATTACTATATATGTATATATAAATTAGTAATCTGTTTCTAAAATATATATGAAAAATAAAACCTAGAATAGACAATTTTGAGAAAGAACACTGCCTAATTTTAAAACTAAAAGACTACTACAGGGGCACCTGGGTGGCTCAGTTGGTTAAGCTTTTGACTTCAGCTCAGGTCATGATCCCAGGGTCCTGGGATTGAGCCGTGCATCGGGCTCCCTGCTCAGTGGGGAGCCTGCTTCTCCCTCTCTCTTGCTGCTCCCCCTGCTTGTGTGCTCTCTCTCTCTGTGTCAAATAAATAAATAAAATCTTTAAAAAGGAAAGACGACTACAAAGCTACAATAATCAAGACAGTATGGCAATTGTGTAAGGATAAATGTGGATCAATGGAACAGAATAGAGTCCAAAAATAGACTATGCACATTTCAATATTTCAGTGTTTCAATAGGCATTTCAATAGGGAGAGGACAGTCTTTTCAACAAATGGTGCTGGAATAACCGGATATCCATATGAAAAAATATGGACCTCAACACTTACCTTACCATGTAAAAAAGTAACTCAAAGTGGATCATATACCTAAATGTGAAAGCTAAAATTATAAAATTTCCAGAAGAAAATATTTGCAATCTTGAGTTAAACAGTGAATCCTTAGATATTACCAAAAAAAAGGGCACAAAAATAAAAGAAAAAAATGGACTTCATCAAAGTTAAAAACTTTGAATGTTTGAAAGACAGTTAAGAAAATAAAAGGACTGCGAGAACATATACATCGTAAAGTACTAGTATTCAGAATGTAGGAAGAATTCTTGCAACGCAATAATAAGACAACATAATGAAAAAGTAGGAAAAGCATTTGAACAGTCACTTCACCAAACAAAATATACCATGACAGAAACACAAGAAAGATGCACAACAGTAGACCATTAGTCATTAGAGAAATTCAAATTAAAACCACAGAGATACTAAAGGATTATTCACCACGACCAAGTGAGATTTATCCCTGGGCTGCAAGGTTGGTTCAATATCCGCAAATCAATCAATGTGATACAATACATTAATAAAAGAAAGAACAAGAACCATATGATCCTCTCAATAGATGCAGAAAAAGCATTTGACAAAGTACAGCATCCTTTCTTGATCAAAACTCTTCAGAGTATAGGGATAGAGGGTACATACCTCAATATCATAAAAGCCATCTATGAAAAACCCACAGCGAATTTCATTCTCAATGGGGAAAAACTGAGAGCTTTCGCTCTAAGGTCAGGAACACGGCAGGGACGTCCACTATCACCACTGCTATTCAACATAGTATTAGAAGTCCTAGCCACAGCAATCAGACAACAAAAAGAAATCAAAGGCATCCAAATCGGCAAAGAAGTCAAACTCTCACTCTTTGCAGATGATATGATACTTTATGTGGAAAACCCAAAAGACTCCACCCCAAAACTGCTAGAACTCATACAGGAATTCAGTGAAGTGGCAGGATATAAAATCAATGCACAGAAATCAGTGGCATTCCTATACACCAACAACAAGACAGAAGAAAGAGAAATTAAGGAGTCGATCCCATTTACAATTGCACCCAAAACCATAAGATACCTAGGAATAAATCTAACCAAAGAGGCAAAGAATCTGTACTCAGAAAACTATAAAATACTCATGAAACAAATTGAGGAAGACACAAAGAAATGGAAAAACGTTCCATGCTCATGGATTGGAAGAACAAATATTGTGAAGATGTCAATGCTACCTAGAGCAATCTACACATTCAATGTCATCCCCATCAAAATACCATCCACTTTTTTCAAAGAAATGGAACAAATAATCCTAAAATTTGTATGGAACCAGAAAAGACCCCGAATAGCCAGAGGAATGTTGAAAAAGAAAAGCAAAGCTGGCGGCATCACAATTCCAGATTTCCAGCTTTAGTATTAAGCTGTCATCATCAAGACAGTATGGTACTGGCACAAAAACAGACACATAGATCAGTGGAACAGAATAGAGAGCCCAGAAATGGACCTTCAACTCTATGGTCAACTAATCTTCGACAAAGCAGGAAAGAATGTCCAATGGAAAAAAGACAGGCTCCTCAACAAATGGTGTTGGGAAAACTGGACAGCCACATGCAGAAGAATGAAACTGGACCATTTCCTTACACCACACACAAAAATAGACTCCAAATGGTTGAAAGACCTCAGTGTGAGACAGGAGTCCATCAAAATCCTAAAGGAGAACACAGGCAGCAACCTCTTCGACCTCAGCCACAGCAACTTCTTCCTAGAAACATCGCCAAAGGCAAGGGAAGCAAGGGCAAAAATGAACTCTTGGGACTTCATCAAGATAAAAAGCTTTTGCAAAGCAAAGGAAACAGTCAACAAAACCAAAAGACAACTGACAGAATGGGAGAAGATATTTGCAAATGACATATCAGATAAAGGGCTAGTATCCAAAATCTATAAAGAACTTCTTAAACTCAACACCCAAAGAACAAATGATCCAATCAAGAAATGGGCAGAAGACATGAACGGACATTTTTCCAAAGAAGACATCCAAACGGCCAACAGACACATGAAAAAATGCTCAACACTGCTCAGCATCAGGGAAATCCAAAACCTCAATGAGATATCACCTCACACCGGTCAGAATGGCTAAAATTAACAAGTCAGGAAATAACAGATGTTGGCGGGGATGCAGAGAAAGAGGAACCTTCCTACACTATTGGTGGAAATGCAAGCTGGTGCAGCCACTCTGAAAAACAGTATGGAGGTTCCTCAAAAAGTTGAAAATAGAGCTACCCTATGACCCAGCAAGTGCACTTCTGGGTATTTACCCCAAAGATACAAATGTAGGGATCCGAAGGGGTATGTGCAACCTGATGTTTATAGCAGCAATGTCCACAATAGCCAAACTGTGGAAAGAGCCAAGATGTCCATCGACAGATGAATGGATAAAGAAGATGTGGTATATATACACAATGGAATATTATGCAGCCATCAAAAGGAATGAAATCTTGCCATTTGCAACGACGTGGTTGGAACTGGAGGGTATTATGCTGAGCGAAATAAGTCAAAAAGAGAAAGACATGTATCATATGACCTCACTGATATGAGGAATTCTTAATCTCAGGAAACAAACTGAGGGTTGCTGGAGTGGTGGAGGGTGAGAGGGATGGGGTGGCTGGGTGATAGACATTGGGGAGGGTATGTGCTATGGTGAGAACTGTGAATTGTGTAAAACTGTTGAATCACAGACCTGTACCTCTGAAACAAATAATACATTATATGTTAAAAAAAAAAAAAAAGAAGAAGAAGAAGAAGATAGCAGGAGGGGAAGAATGAAAAGGGGGAAATCGGAGGGGGAGACAAACCATGAGAGACAACGGACTCTGAAAAACAAACTGAGGGTTCTAGAGAGGAGGGGGGTGGGGGATGGATTAGCATAGTGATGGGGATTAAAGAGGGCATGTACTGAATGGAGCACTGGGTGTTAAGTGCAAACAATGAATCATGGAACACTACATCAAAAACTAATGAAGTAATGTATGGTGATTAACATAACAATAAAAACACAAACAAACAAACAAAAAAACAAAAACAAAAACACCACAGAGATACTAATACACACTATTTGAAAGTCTAAAGTTTTAAAAAGAACCTGACCGTACCAAGTATTGACTAGGTTACAGAGCACCTAAAACTCTCAAATATTGCTGTTGAGACTGAAAAATGGTACAGTCATCTTAGAAAGCAGTTGAGCGGTTGTTTTTATAAGGTTAACACTTTATTTTCCATATGATATGGCACTCTGGCTCCTAAATATTTACTCAAGAAAAAGGAAAACACGGCATAAGTGCTTACAACAGCTTTGTAATAGCCCAAACTTGTAAACAACTACAAAGTCTGTGAACTGGTGAATGGCTAAGCTAATTTTGTTGTATCCATATAATGTTAATACCACAGCAATAAAAATCGACAAACTACGGATATACTCAATGACATGAAGGAATCCCAAAAGCATTATGCTTGGAGGGGAACAGACCCAGAAGACTACATACTGCATGGTTCTACTTATATAAAATTGTACAATTTTAAAAAAGGCAAAATAAAAATGATAAAGAGCAGATCTAACTTGGAGCTGGGGGCAGGGGAGAGAGGGCAGAGTGGAGGGTAAAGGAGGGGCATTCTGTAAAAGGTGATGAAAAGATGATGAAATTGTTCTATTTCTTAATTGAATGTTCCCATCAGTCAAAACTTCAGTAAATTTTATTTTATGTATTAAATTGTACTTTAATAAAGCTAATTTAAAAAAAAATCCAGGGCCCTAGTTTTTGTGCCTTTTCCTAAATTTATGAATGTTTAGTAGGGGTAGGGATTTGGAAGGATCTTCAGGTTTTATAGGATGGGTTCAACAACCCCTTCCCTTATTTGCCAAGGGCAAACCTGTCCCTTGTGCACTTCTGTCTTCCAAGATCTGCCCCATAAAATGCAATGACTAGTCCAGGGATCACAACCGGTTGGGAGGACAGAAGAATGTTCAAGAGCCTCCTGATCCTTCCGCCTGTTGTTACTCATTCACCCCTTACCTCAACCAGGCTCTGGGACTTCCCTAATTTTATCCTCTCACCTTTGACTGGCTCTAAGCTGCTGCTGCTATTTTTCCTATGCTCATTTTCCCATGAAAGCATGAGTAATGTTGGATAAGAAAGAAGGGACAACCCATTCTCCAATACCAAGTGCTGGTTCCACTCTAGGGTTTCCACTGCACCTGAGACCACTTTATTTCTGTCTTCCCAAAGGTGGCTCACAATTTTTGCACTAGATTCTGAGAACCATAAACTATCTCTGGCTTCTTGGGTAGAATTTCAGGGAGAGACACAGCAGCCTATGCTCATCCATGATCGTTCCAGTCAGTGGATTTCAAACTAATTTTTTGCCTTGACATTTTTTTAAATAAAACCTGGATTTGGATTATAAATATATGAAGCAGCCAATGGAAGCTGTGCTGGAAATTGAGGTGGGACTGGGACCCCAAGTACTGCCCCAATGGCAGAGTTCAGAGAAGGCAAGAAAAGAAGAGAAGACCATAGAGTAGTAGGAATAAAAGTGCAGGGACAGAGAGGTTTGTAATATGCAACATAAGCAGGCTAGTGTGGCAGAGCAGGGCATACAAGATAACGCTGGAAAGCTGAGTTTGGGTTAGTTCATGGGTACTTTAGATGACAATGCAGGAATGCTGAAAGCTCAAAGCAAGAACAGAACTTACTGCTTCCAGCCTCCTCATTTTATAGTTAAGGAAAGTAGGACAAGGACAGTCAGGGGGTTACCCAGTGTCACAGTGAATTAGTGGCAGACATGAGACTAGAATTCTGTTCTCCTGACACTCAGACCAGTACTTATGATGACAGCAAGGACTTTTTTACAGTTGTATAGGAAGGAAGTAGCAAATTATTCTGGAAATTTCTATATGTAGAGGAAGGACTATGAAATGATCGGATGATAGGAAAATGACAACTCAGGTGGTCTTTGCAACCCACCGTGTAGGAGAGGCTTCTCAGATAAAGTGGATTCACTCATTGGCTTTCCAGAAAGTTCTCAAACAAGCTTTGAGAGTGAACAATCAACTTGGTCATTTCCCCAAGTAGGCCTGCTTCATGCCTCAGAAGAAAGTGAGCATCCAGCACTTTAGCCCTGAAATATGTAAGCATTGGCTTAACCTTTGTCTCTGTTCCTCAGTGTCAGGTTGAGTTAATTGTGTGCAAAACATACACACTTCCCACCTTTTGGCAATCAATAAATTGCTCTGGTGGAAGACTTACTCAAGTAACTTCTCCTCCTAATTGTTCTGGAACATTTCATTCTGCCCTTTCTCCTCCAACACAACAACCTCTTATCACAAATCATTCATTGTGGCCTGCAGAAATTATATAACAAATCCCAGCTTGACCATTAGTGTCAAATAATAGACCTTTAATAGACTTCTATTAATTGAACATTTATAGGATAGGCCAAGAATACCAACTCGGTCTCTGCAGGTCTGCTGTAAAATGATTCTGGAGATGGAGCAGTCTGTGTCTTGACTCTGAGCCAGACATCTGATGAATAACTAGAGGATGGTCAACTCCTCAGGATCATTAGCAAATGCATCCCCATTATCTATTCATTGATTTGATATTGATTAAAAAAAAAAACTCTTCTAAACTCAAAGTGTTAATGTTGAGATTTCAAATCTTTGGACTGATTAGAAAAATCAAAATGAAATTTATTTTGAAAGCAGGAAGTATAATGCATGCTATGTGTGCATGCTCTAGGTTTATTAGGTTAAAAAACAAAACAAAACAAGCCTGAACATACTTTGTTAAGATATGCTAATCCATGCCCCCACCACCCCCAACACACTTTTCCCCAATGTGAAACATGAAAATATAGTGTAAATCACCCTGGAAATGTGTGGTGGAAAGAAAATGTACACTCTGGTTGAAATAGTCAACGCATACTGATTACTAGTTTTGTAAATGCTTATGAGTCTTTGCATTTCTTCCACATAATTCAGTATCAGAGTTAATGACGGATCCTAGTTCCCTCTGGTATAGAAGCACCTCAATTCCTGAAAGGTTTTGCTCCCTTCAAGACTGCTTATCGGCTGCAATAATTACCAATAAATCTCTCAGCATGAGAAATAACAGGGCCGAACGAGTCTGTGATGAATGCAGAGGGTAGTTGGTTCCTCTCCATTCATCTTGATAATCTTCATTGCTACGTAAACAGTAAGACACATTATCATGATTCACGTTTAAGTCAATTCTCAGCTCAACACTGATTCCGGAGAAATTCTACCTAATCAACTGTTTCATTAGGGGTTGAATGGTAACAGCAAGACAGTGGCAAAAGACTGTGATGGTCTGAACTCGTAAGTGAATGTATGTGTCAGTGAGGGAGGAAAGGAGAAGAAGAGCAATGGATCTCTGTGTGATCAGAGACATCGGGCAGTGGGCCTCAACAACAAACACTCTTCTGAGAATGGTTAACCACATTATCTCCAACTATTCTCATCAGAAGCCATGCTAACTTGATTTAGCAGACACCAGGTATAAAAAGCAAATCCCAGATCTGTGTTTCAAGTAAATCCCAGGCCTGTATTTAACATCCTAAAACTTACAGGTATTAAATCAACATGATCACTGTAGGACTACCAAAGAGCTGCCGTTAGGTAGATAGTCTAAAAATATCTGAGAAGTGATAGGATCATATTTCCACACAAGTCTATGCCCAGTTGGAAAAAATCCTCAGTGTAAGAAAATAATTCTCAGGCAGGCACCCGGAAGAATCTGTGATTGCCACAACATTTCCAGTGAACCATTCTTGCCTGTGATAATGTCTTAATTTCTAGAGAACCAACCAGAGCTGATGAGGTCTGCCTGTCTCTTGCAAGCCCAGAGAAAACCAGACACTCCCCAAGGTTTGTTTCCCCTTAGGAGTTCATCAATTCTCACTGTATGGGGTTATTTTTAAACATTGGTTTAAAATGTGCTGTAGCCCAGCTGTTCAACATCACAACATAAGGTCAATTTTATATAGTTGTTCTTCCTTGAAGAGCTAGAGTTAAGTGACCCAAAAGGCCAATTTTCCTCACCGAAGGAAGTATTTGTTCTTGGAAAGTTGCCATTCTGCAGCCAAACTTATGTTGCCTTGTTTTACTAATGCAAATTTTGAACTTTGAAAATATTAATGTATTTAATTTTTATAGTTTGGGGGCTTGGATTACCAGGTATAGGCATGTCTCAATTATGTCCATTAGTAATGAACATAGCCTAGATACGTTAAATCCACTGATAATTCCTAAATTGCCCAAAGCCCAAATTTAGCCAACCAAACTTTTTTTTTTTTTTAAAGATTTTATTTATTTGACAGAGATACAGCGGCAGAGGGAACACAAGCAGGGGGAGTGGGAGAGGGAGAAGCAGGCCTCCCGCAGAGCAGGGAGCCTGATTCTGGGCTCGATCCCAGGACCCAGGGATCATGACCTGAGCCGAAGGCAGACGCTTAACGACTGAGCCACCCGGGTGCCCCCACAACCAAACTTTTTTTAAATGTGGTTTGAAATCTTAAAAATTGTGAGAATTAGCATCTTACCCATGACCTTGTCAAAAGAGGAGACTTTGCAAAATAGAATGGCAAAGAAGGGAAGGAACCCAACATGGATCAGGAAGCCAGACTCCCATGGGTTCAAATCCAAGCCCTGCCACTTATTGGCTTAGCTGAGTGAGCTTGCCTCAGTCTTCTCCATCAAATGGGGTTGGAACTGACTTTACAGGATTGTTGTATAAATTAGATGAGCTGGTATGTATCAAGCTACGAAATGACATAAAGCTTTTCTTTGTTGGTTGATCCTCACTCAATTCATGTGAAGGAAGGCTCATTTTACAAATGGGGAAGCTGAGGCCTAGAAGGGTGAAATAACTCACTCAGGGCGATTAGAAAGGAAGAGCCAAAGAGTGTTTGCTGGTTTACTCCATGACACAGTTGCTATTTATAGTTGGTATTATATTTCACTTTTCTTTGAGCTGAGCAAACTTTTTATTTGGAGTGCTTTGAATTATCTCTTTTTCTCTCCTTCTTTTCATCCCTTCCTCCTTTTCTCCCTCTTTCCTTTCTTCCCACAAGTGTATTTTTAGCATCTCCCATTGGGCAAACTGCCCTCTCAATCCTAGTGAAACAGTTACATATCATTAAAAGGAGGCCTCCCGGTGCCCATGTGTCCCGCGGGGGGAGAAGGCACGGCCAGGCCAGACACACGCCCTCCCCACTTCCTCTGTGCCAGCTTAAAGCTTTTGGCTTCACTTTTCCTTGGGGCTCATTCCACCGTTCCTAGCAAGGTGCCATCTGGACACAGTCACCTGCCTGCAAACGGCTCTAAAATGAAGCCTTGCCCAACAACCCCTCATCTAAAAGTGGGCCTCCTGGGCTCCAAAAGACATGGCCCCCACTTCTGTCTCCCCCCTAGTGCAAGAATCATTCCAACGAGACACAACAGAACCCAGCGGCATTGTCAGGGGGCCCAAAGATGCTATATGTTCCAGACTTCCCCAGACAGTGCTGACTTCCATGTCTTTGTATCCTTCTCCAGAAAGACAATTCATTAAATGTAAGCCTAAATGTAATTGTTAAAAATCTGAATAAATGCTGCCTTTTGTACAGAAAAAAAATATGACAAGTATTTCCTCACCAGAAAATATAATCAGGGTAGGATCACTTCCCTATCCTAACCAACATGCCACCTCCTGCATCAGTGTTGGCCCAGAAATCTAACCATTTTACATTTGCAAGACCTTGTCTTCAGTCTAGCCAAAATGAATTAAGCTCACTTGGTTTTACCATGCATGTGTGCACATGTATGTGCTTATGTGTGCCTATGTGTGCTTACATGCCTATATGTACATGGGACCATGTGAGTTTTCCTTCCGGGGAGGTGAGCTGCAGAGACTGGTCTTCTGATATAAAAACTCTGGGTTCTCGGGCACCTGGGTGGCTCAGTCAGTTAAGCGTCTGCCTTCAGCTCAGATCATGATCTCAGGGTCCTAAGATGGAGCCCTGCATTGGGCTCCCTGCTCGGTGGGGAGTCTGCTTCTCCTCTAATCCTCCCTTCAGCTCATGATTTCTCTCTCTTTTTCACACCCTCTATCTCTCAAATAAATAAATAAAACCTTTAAAAAATAAAAATATAAAAATAAAAACTCTGGGTCCTCATGGGCAGCCAGGTTGCTTGGACATGCTGTATTCACAGATGTGACTTTGAACCCCAGATGGATAGGTTCTCAAGCTAATGTGATTAAAGTGCTTCTTGTATGTGGTATCCTGCCATTCCATGTTCTCAAATGCAGGCAGATACTGGCTGAATCAGGGGCCCATCACGCTCTGCCTTCTAGCCTCCAGCAGCTCTGGCAGTGCCACCCCATGGAGGAAGCTGGTTGTAGCCACCACCTGCCACCCTGACTGACCCCCTGCTCCTCAGCAGCTGTGTAGACACGAAGCTGCTCCCTCATAAAGCAGTGCCACCCTTAGGGTATTTGGAGCTGCTGGTCACCCTGAGTTTTCATCCTTCAGTCTCCCTCTGAAGCCAGTAGATGGGTAGCCGGAAGCAGGGCACTAAGGGAAGTGTGCCTAGAGATCAGCCAGACACAAGTGAGCAGGGAGAGCTCAGAACAGCCGCAGAAACCTGGGGGGAGGGTCGCCCAGGACTAGAAACAAAGGGACCTTGAAGATGGGCTAACCCCACCCTTCTGTTCCCTTGAATAAGAACCCAGGCCTGGCAGCTTGCTCCCTCTCCCTCCTCAGCCAGTTGACTAGCGACAGCAGCTGAACCCGTTTTAGAAAATCTCACTTAGGACTAGATGATTTTTTAAAAAATGTAATGGGTTTCAAAGACAAAACAGATGAAAATGCTGTTGCTGAATGGGGAGAGGAACAAAGAGAGCCTTTTAAAAACAATCACCAAAAAGCTCTAGGAGAAATGTGGGTGGGTGTCAATTCCACCAGTAGGGTAAAGGGGTCAGTACCCTCCACCTAGAAACTTTCCTAGCAAACCCAAACCTGTCAGAGTTGCTGTATAATGCCATCACCTGGGGGGTTAAAAAGAAGGCAGGTGCCTGGCCCAACCTCAGAGATTTTGATTTAATGGCATCAGGTGGCCTGGGCCCGGGAATTTCTCGAAGCTCCCCAGGAGGTTCTGATGTGCACTGAAGTTTGCAAACCGTTGTTAAAGCATGGGCTTTCCTCCGTCCTTCCCTTGTCACGTGCCAGACTGCCCAGAGCTTATGCTCCTCCAAACTCTGGTTACGTTTACCACCCGTGGGGCTCCCGGGCACATTCACAGATGTGGCCACACACCACTGTGGTTCACTTCCCTGGGCCTGAGCCCTGCTTCTGAGTGGATCGATAGATCAGTCACAGGGAAAGCGATCCTTGGAGAGACACATAATGACTCCCTGAAAATGGTCCTTCTCTTTGAAACACAGCCCAAGCAACCTCACATTGCTTTAAAGGGAGGAATAGAAAAGCATGCTCACTTATCAGTGTGTGAAACTGTGCTCTCTCTCTAACCCTCTCTGCCTGGCTGTGCTATTGCAAGTAGCTGGACCAACGCCACATTCCCCATAGCCACAGAAAATAAAGGGAGGGACGCTGTAAAGAATGGTCTTCAAGCGAGTGGGGATGTGATTGGGTTTGCTTTCAGGAAAATGACCCCTGCTCATGGGCATGGACGATGGAGGATAATAAGGAGACTGGAGTCAGGAAGACCGGTTTGGAGGCTGAGGGCATGGGGAAGGTCAGAGAGGATGATGGCTTCAGCTAAGACCAGGACCAGGAGGAGAAGACAGATATATGAAAGGCTTGTCTAAATAGAATCGGTGGATGGGTAACAGGTTTGGTGATGAAAGAATTTAGGGAGATCTGAATGTCTGAGCCAGATGACTGGGGACATTATGACGCAGGAAATGTTAAGAATCACTAGTCTAAGGAAACTGACATGGGAAAGAGTCACTAACCAGGAGAGAGAGTTGCCTTAGAAACTGTAAGGTGTATCGAAGCTTCTTCTTAAATGTCCCTGCTGTTGACCTGGGAATTTCCTGTGTAACTCTGACAACCATCCTCAAGCTCTGGCCCATGGAAGGAAATGGGGAGACAGTGTGAAATACCTGTTTTTAATGGTTTCCAGTTTGACACTCCACAATGGGGTGTACGCTTTCAGCTAAAATGAAGAGTTGCATGGTGGTGAAGGGGACAAACATGACCTCTACCTATAATTCCTTAAAATCTTTGTAGTCATGAAATAAATATTAAATAAGTATTAATATCTATAAAGAGCCATTATTAATATTATTAAATTAAATAAATAGCTATTAAAAGAAGCTTTGTAAAAGCTTTATAATTATGGCTGTCACAATCATTAATGTAATTTACCAAATGGCAGAAACTTCTGCAGTATTCCTGATTCCTTAAAAGGCATAGGAAATTGGTAGAAAATGCCAAAACCTTGTAATGGTTTTTATTAAAACCCCAGATAACAATGGGGGTTTCTTGTCAGACATTCAAATGAGGCAAATAATGTAGGTAAAGAATTCCTCTTTAAAAAAGTAATCCTTCTTCTAAATGCAAAAATAACACAAGGTCATTGTACAAACTAGTAAAAATGTAAAAAAAAAAGAGTAAAAGAATAAAATAAAAGCCAACCATAATCCCAACAGTCATAGATAATTATTACTAACATTTTGATGTATTTTTCCTCTTTTCCTATAAATAAATATACTTTTTTAACACATTTGGGATCATATTGCATATAATGCTATCTTTTTTTTACATACTATTATAATTAAGGTTTCTTCAACTATTATTAAATATTCTTCAAAAACATGATGGTATAGCTCTTTTCCTTTTTCATGTTCCTTCAGTGGAAATATTGTGGTGAGTATAAAATATATTGCTTGTGTTCTCAAGATATATGATCAGTTGTATATTTTAATGCAATTCCAGAAACTTGGCCTTCTTGTCTCCTTTTAGTCTCTTTTATGTAGGTCTTTCAATAGAAGCTCTCATAGATGACCTTTGGTTAACCAACACTATGATTAATTGATTCTCCATTTACTCTATTCTTTCATGGGCAGGCTGAATTCTTGCAGCTATCTCCATTTACTCTATTCTTCCATGGGCAGGCTGAATTCTTGCAGCTAGTAGACTGCCAAATACATGGACATGCTTCTGCCCATATTATAATGACACAACTTACTTATATATCATACAAACCAATGAAACCTTAGTGTGAAAAGAGTGGTCATTTCCATGAATATAAAAGAGAATGCTTTGGAAATACTCTATAAAGGCAAGTTGCTTAGAATATTTTTGTTTAAAAACAGGTGTGGGCAAAAATCAATTATTTCAATACACTATCAATCTATAATTCCAAACTGAAATTTGTTTTTAATAGCATTTATAATGCTCACAGAAAATGGTATGTTTAAGTATAAATCCAACAAAACATGTACATGATCTGTAAGTAGAAAACTACAAAACACTAAAGAAAGAAATAAAAGAAAATGTAAATAAAAGGAGAGACAAATCATATCCATTGATTGGAGGACTCAACATAGTAAAAATGTCAATTTTCCCCACATAGATCTATAGATTTAGTGCAAGCCTAATAAAAATTCCAGTTGTATCATACATAGACAAACTGATTCTAAACTTGATATGGGAAAACAAAGAAATTAAGATAGCTGAAACAATTTTGAAAAAGAATAAACTTGGATGAATCACATTACTACAGTAATCAAGACAGTGCAATTTGGTGAAAGGATAGATCAAAGGAACATAATTGAGTCTAGAAATAGACCCACACAAGCATGGCCAACTGATTCCTGACAAAGGTACAAAAGTAGTTCAATGGAGGAAGGATAGCTTTTTAACAAATGTGTTGGAACAGTTGGACATCCATATACAAAAATATGAATTTTTACCTGTACACATCTCATACAAAAGTTAACTCAAATGGATCAGAGCTCTAAATGTACAATATAAAACTATAAAACTTCTAGAAGAAAACATAGGAGAAAATCTTTTTCACCTGAGGTTAGGCAAAGGCACATGACACCAAAAGTATGATCCATATAAGAAAATATTGATAAATTGGACTTTTGCAAAATTAAAAACACTCACTTTGCACAAAACATTGTTAAAAGAATGAAAACATAAGCTACTAACGGAGAAAATTCTTGCAAATCACATATCAACAAGACTTCATTCAGAATATATAAAGAACTCTTAAAATTCAACAATAAGAAAGTAACGAGGCAATTTAAAAATAGGTAAAAGACATGAACAGACACTTCACCATAGAGGTAATGAATGAACACATGAAAAGATGTGCAATGCCATTAAATTTAAACCATGACAAGATACAAGTATGCCCCTCTAAGAATAGCTAAAGTTAAAAATACTGAAAATATTAAGTGCTGGTTTAAATCAGAGCAACTGGAACTCTAATATATTATTGGTGGGAATGTACTCACGAAATTGGTTTGGCAGTTTCTGATAGTTAGATATATACTTATTCTCTGGCCCAGCAACCCCACTCCTAGGTATCTACCCTCGAGAAATGAGAACTTACGTTCACACGGAAACTTAAACGCAAGTGTTTGTAGCAGCTCTAATCACAATAGCTAAAACTGGAAACAAGCCACATGCCTTTCAACAAGTGAATAAACAGACTGTGGTACATCCGTACAATGGAGTATTACCTGGCAATAAAAATGAATGAACTGCTAATATAAGCAACAGCTTGGATGAATCTCAAAAGCATTATGCTGAGTGAAAGCAGCCAGGCTCAAAAGTTGATATATTCTATGATGCCATTCTGTAACATTCTTGAAAAGACAAAACTATAGTGATAGAGATCAGATTAATGGTTGCCAGAGGTTATAGGTTAGGGGAAAGTGTCGCTTATAGGAATCCCGTGCAGGGATTTTCTTGCACGGTGGAACTGTATCTTGATTATAGTGGTGGCTCCATGACTCTATACATGTTTTAAAACTTGTAGAACTGTACATCAAAAACAAGAAGTCAATTTTAGTGTATGATAATTTAAAAAATAAATGTTAAAAATTAGGTGTGGTCAGGATAATCACTGAAAAATAGAGGAGATCTAATCTATATCTAGAAGATTTCTGCATCAGGTTGTTTTGAAAATGTTTTAAATTCTGCCTGCACTTAAATATGCTGAAATAATCGTGGAAGACACATTATAGGCAGGATTTATTCAAGAAAGATAATGAGGAACTCCAGTCAGGAGACCATACAGAAAGAAAAGATCTTGGCCTTATACCAAAAGATTACTGAGTGTTTGTTTATGTATTTTGAATTAAAATTATAATCTTTTTATGCTTCCCTATGAATTTCTACTAACCACCTAGCTCATAATCTCATTGGATAATAATTTTATTAGGGATCTTTTATTGCAGCCATTTACTTTTTTAAAAGTATCTGATAGTCTATTCATGTGAAATATTTTATTTTGAAACAAATTTTCTTAATGGTGTTTTGTTACATCTTACTCTTCATCTTAAGACAAATAAATTTGCGTGTTAGGTATACACCATATGCCCTTAATGCAAATGGATTCCGTGGATAAGGCAAAATATTGTTCAAGAATATATGGTCCTGGGAGAGAGGTATGGGTGAAAACCACACAGTGTTTGTTCCCAGCTTAGGGCCTTTGTTGCTATGCAACAAGGTCAAGATAATGACATTAAGATCACTTATTGATTTAAGCTCCCAATAGTCAACCTTTGTTCATAGAACAGTTCTTTTCCACCCTCTTCTGATTAAATTATCACTGAGTGTTCAAGCATTTAAATTATTAGCACAAAAGTAGTGTACTTTTGATAGAGTCACTAGGCTGAACTGAAAGAAAGGAAAAGCTTTAATCATGTCAAAGAGAGAAGATGAAGTCACTTGTAGTCTTCTTCAAAGTCTTGTCCACTCCACACAGCCATCCAAAGGTACTGGATCATCTTTGTTGTAGCCATTATAACAGCAAAGCTTCCAGGTTAGGGATGGTGATTCCATGCAGAAATTTCTTCCAGGCATTTCCTAGGAAGTGTAAATGTTTTAATGAATCTCAACAAAAATCAATCAAGAAATTGAGGAAACTGGAAAAAGTATAGTTCTCCTGCAATCATTAAAGCTTAACAATCTACTTAGAGATGTTGCTTGTTCGGAGTGGTTCAATGACATCAAGCAAGAGCTGACGTCGGGAGGCAAAGGTTAAGGTTGACATTTCCAGGAACTGGGAACAGGAACGCAGATTGGTCATGATCTCATCAATCAGAGCTGCTATAGCTGTTGCCTTGTGGGTGTGTTCATGGCTTGTCTGGGGCTGGTGGTGAGTCACTCTTGTAAATAAAATAAATGTTAAGTTTGTGTGCACTGTATACTCTACAAATCTGTAAGTGGTATTCTAAGGAATAACAAGTTTTAGAAGCAAAATTAGTTCTTCAACAGGCAATTTCAAAAGTGATTCTGTGTAATGCTAATAACCATGCTAGGAGACCCAAGTGTTACATGATTCAAGTACTGTTCCAATATTTGCTGGCATTTTCCAATGTTTGAATATTCTCTGTAGCTGTGCTTATATAGTAGCTACTGGCCACTCATGTCCATTAAACTCTTGATATGTGGCTCATATAAATTGAGATGAGCTGGACTCCATAGAATAAGTATGAATAAAAAGAAGCAAAATATCTCATTAGTAGTTTTTATATTGATTATATATTGATATGATAACATTTTGGATATATTGGTTTAAATAAAATATATCATTAAAATTAATTTCACCTGTTTCCTCTTTACTTTTTTAACATGGCTACAAGAACATTTAAAATATGCCTGTGTCTTGGACAGTGTTGATCTATAGGTTACAGCTCCTTGTAGATACAATGAAACCTTTTAAAATTTACAAAACAATTTTTTAGATATTCATAATAATGAGTAAAGAGTATGAAGAATGTTGGAATTATTTTGAGCATGACATGATTTCTGGAATTCCAAAATCCTGAAGATTACTGTCAGGAACTTGGAAACACTAGTCAAGGGAACCAGCTTTGGAGTGCAACATTCAGTTTCGGCTTCAACTCTGATGCCAGACTTCCTCGTAATGTAATGGGATGATAATAAACACCACATAGTGTCATGAATATTGTTAAAAATAATACAGGGTACCATTCCTCCCCCTGAACTTCTTTATGGTTTCTGGAAGCTCTGCTGCTCCCTTGTGTCTGGGACTTGGCATCTGCACTTGGCAGTGTCTTGCCCATTCTCCTACCAGCCGGGATGAGCATCCTTACTCCACTCCTGTAAGATAAACAGTCAACCGTTATGGAGTGCCAACTTAGGCCAAGACACTGTTCTGTGAGCTTTGTGTAGCCCACAAATAGACCCTATTTTTGTATACCTTTATGGACAGACGTATTGAGGCACAGAGAAGTTAACTTATTCTAGGTAATCCTGCTCAAAAGTAGCAGAGCCTGGATTCAAACAAGACAACCAGGTTCTAGAGTCTGCAGACCTTTTCTTCCCTTCCTCCATCACCTCCCTCCCTCCCTCCTTCCCCTCCCTTTCTCTTTTTTGAGCCTTCAAGCTGAGCTTAGCACTCCTAGTTCAGGGCCAGTTGCCATCTGTGGTCCCTATCAAGGCCACATTTCCCTCATTCTCTGTCCTCCCAAACTCCATCCCATTCCTTTCTTACCCCAATGGCAACCACCATTATGTTCTTAATGTGTTTCTTTTTTTTTTTTTTAAAGATTTTATTTATTTGACAGAGAGAGCACAAGCAGAGGGAGAGAGAGGGAGAAGCAGGTTCCCTGCTGAGCAAGGAGCCCGATGTGGGACTCGATCCCAGGACCCTGGGATCATGATCTGGGCCGAAGGCAGCCGCTTAACCGACTGAGCCACCCAGGCGTCCCAATGTGTTTCTTTTTATTTGGTTATGTTCTTGCAGGATGTGGGGTGCCTAGCTGGCTCAGTTGGTGGAGCATGCAGCTCTTGACCTTGGGGTTGTGATTTTGAGCCCCACAGTGGGTGTAAAGATCGCTTAAATAAACTTAACAAAATGTTCTTGCAGAATGTATATGAGCCCCATCTTGCCTGCCTGTAAGATAGAGTAATAATAGTACCCACTCTGCGGGTATGTTTGAGGAAGAATCGATTACCTGTGCTACAAATACATTTGTGATGCCACCGGTACAGGATGAGGGTTCACTGACCTCAAGGCTCTATCAACCCACATCGAATGTTGTCAAGTCCAGTCTTGTAAATTTACCCCTCATTGTAGATTTACTTGCTTTTTCCTGATTAGTAAAGCCTTTTAAACAAGTTATACACTTACTAGCCTTGTGGGATTCCTCTTCTGTAAATTGCTGTACATGTCTTTTGCCCATTTTTTTCCCATTGTGATTTCTGGTCTTCACTTGTCAACTCAAAGCCCTCATTTTTTTTTTTAAGATTTTATTTATTTATTTGAGAGAGAGAGAATGAGAGACAGCATGAGAGGGAGGAGGGTCAGAGGGAGAAGCAGACTCCCTGCCGAGCAGGGAGCCCAATGCGGGACTTGATCCCGGGACTCCAGGATCATGACCTGAGCCGAAGGCAGTCGCTTAACCAACTGAGCCACCCAGGCGCCCCGCTCCCTCATTTTTTTAAAATTTCAAGTTTTTATTTAAATTTTAGTTAGTTAACATATATGGTAAAATTGGTTTCAGGAGTAGAATTCAATGATTCATCACGTAAGATAAAACACCCAGTGTTCATCACAACTGCCTTCCTTAATACCCATCCCCCATCTAACCCATCCCCCACCCATGTCCTTCCATCAACCCTTAGTTCCTTAGTTTGTTCTCTATATTTGAGTCTCTCTCTCTCTTTTTTACAGAAAGAGAGAGAGGGAAGAGAGGCAGAGGGAGAGGGAGAGAAAGAATGTTAAGCAGAGCCCAAGGCCCTGAGATCATGACCTGAGCCAAAATCAAGAGTCTGACACTTAGCCTACTGAGCCACCCAGGCACCTCTATAGTTAAGAATCTCTTATGGTTTGCGTCCCTCTCTTTTTTTTTTCCACTTCTCCCATGTTCATCTGTTTTCTTTCTTAAATTCCCACATATGAGTGAAATCATATGGTATTTGTCTTTCTCTGACTGACTTAATTCACTTAGAATAATACTCTCGAGTCCCACCCATGTCATTGCAAATGGAAAGATTTCATTCTTTTCAGTGGCTGAGTAATATTCCATTGTGGGGTGTGTGTGTGTGTGTGTGTGTGTGTATCTTCTTTCCTGCAGTCTCTGTCTTTGGCCACAGGCTGCACACCTAGTCACTAAATGAAGTGGCCTCTTTAGGCCCTATTCCTGTCAGACACTGGACAGTTTGGGTCCTTTGACCAGGGAAGACCTCCTTCTGGACAGTACTTCACAGTTATTTCTAATGTACCTTCATTTGACCTTTTTCCTATGTTCTGACTCTCATTTATCAATTCTTTATTTGATAAAATATTTATTGAGCACCTATCATGTGCAGTTAGAGTTCTAGACATTGGGATATAAGACTGAGCAAATAGGCACAGTCTCTACCCTTAGAATGCTGGGGAGGGGTGGTGGTGGTGGGGGGGAAGACAGACAAAAAAATAGCAAGATATATGTCCCCAAACTTGGAGACAACTCAGATGTCCTTCAGTAGGTGAATGGATAAAGATGGTCCATCCAGACAATAGACTATTGTCTATTTAATAGACTATTGTCTATTTAATAGACTAATGCTAAAAAGAAATGAGCTATCAAGCTATGAAAAGAGATGAAGGGAACTGAAATGCACATTACTAAGTGAAAGAGACCAATCTGAAAATATACTGTGTGATTTCAACTCCATGACATCCTGGAAAAGACAAAACTATGGAGGCAGTGAAAAGATCAGTGGTTGGCAGGGGGTGGAGGAGGGAGGGATGAGTAGGTGGAGGAGTCTTGCGGCAGTGAAAGTATACTGTGTGATACCATAATCAAAGATATGCATCATTATGCATTTATCCAAACCCACAGAATGTACAACACCAAGAACTACCCTTAATGTAAAGTATGGACTTTGGGTAATGATAATGTGTCAGTGTCGGCTCATTGATTCTAACAAATGTAGCACTTTGGTGGGGGATGTTGATGATGGGGGAGGCTGTGCATGTGTGGGGGCAGGGGGTAGATGGGAAATCTCTACACTTTATACTTAATTTTGCTGTGAACATATATATATATATATACACACATACACAAACACATATATGTATTTATATGTATGTATGTAAAATGTGTCAGCTGGTGGTAAGTGTTATAGAAAAAAATAAGCATAGAAGAAGGTGTAAAGTGATAAATGTTTTTCCTGAGAGTTTGGTCCAAGAAGGCCTCTTTGAGGAAGCGCATTTGAGCAGAGACCTGAAGGGAATGTGAGGGAGTGAGCCATGAGAATATCAGGAGGAAGAGCATCCCAGGCAGAGAGAACAATAAGTGCAAATATCCTGAGGCAAGAATCAGCTTTGTGTGTGTTCCAGGGACAGCCAGCAGGACACTGTGATGTGTGAGAGAGATGCGAAAAGTCAGTCTGGAGGACTGGGCAGGAGCTAGAGCATTCCAGTGCCAGCCTGTGGACCATAGCAGGCATCCCTTCAGTCTCCTGATTGACATAAGACATTTTTTCTTGAGCTAACACCTTAAGCTCTATCTCTCCTTTCAAGATGACTGGCAGTTCAGCTCTGATTCACTGTGTACAATTTTATGGTTTAAAATGAATTTAAAATAAAATTCTTTTAGCATTCTTGGAGATCATCTCCCTTACTGTCCACCAGTTATAGGATGTTGAGCAGTTTAAGGAAGATAGAAAGAAATTCATAGAAGTGGTAAATTAGCCCTTGTGTATAGAGAGAATATAATCATTATTGGAATTATGCACATCAACACAAAGATTTTTATTTTTAATTAGCAGAAATAAGTCATTTGTAGCCAACTGAGAGTTTAATAACTCTTTTCGGTAAGATTGTTGTAAGAGCTTGGAGAAATTAATCCTTTGAAAACTGGGATTTTTTTTTAGAAAAAAAGATTTCCTTAGTGCTAGCCTTGCTATTTCCTGCATAATTTAGTGCAGTATTCTATTGGTTCAAAATGTTTTCAATTAAGACAAAACTTCCTATCCCAGATTAATCAAAAGTCACTTTAAGTGACTTAAATTAACAACAGAAAAGGAAGCTTCATCAACTTGAAAATTAAACTAAGCAGCATTTGGCTTATTATTTGGAAGTGCAAGTCAAAGGAAAATTTAATAAAATTTAATAGAATTTCTAAATAAAACAACATATGCTTTAAATTTCCTATTGCAAAATTCAATAACAAGTATCATGTTAGACCATGTATCAGGCAGCATGGTTAGAAGACATCTCTGAGATCCCCATGTGAGGCTGACAGGTCATGATTTTGCCCTCTTCTTTTGTCCAAGGTGGATATGATTTGCTATTTCCCCATGAAAGCTATTTTTCAGTAGCTTGTACCCACTAGGTCCTCCCTGCCACAGGCTCTGTGAATGCTGTTCCCTCCACCAAGGATACCCTTCCATCCTTTCTTCACTTAGTTCTCTCCTACTGGTCTTCAAATCTCAGCTCATTGTCACCTCCTCAGGAAGGCTTCCCTTGGTGTCCCAGAACAGAATGCCTTCATCCCTCTCTTTGTAACATTGGTCAAAGTGGCATTCATGGAGCAGGGTCCATGATTTTAGTCCACACCATGTTTTTAGGGCACCTCAATGAACATTTGTTGAATGAATGACTGATAGGAGGATATGTATAATCGCTAGGAGGGCAATTGCTGTTGAAGTACCTGAACCACCAATGCAGAGATCCAAAAATGTCTTAGCTGGGAATTCTGGCTTTATTGTGATTAAGCTGGATACTTAATTTTTTTTCCTAATGAGCAGATGATTTTGTTTTTCTCAAGTTTTTTGATCCAAGATTCGATGTTTTCAGGGCAAGGTAAAAACTGCTGATGGCCCCTGCTGTTCTAATAAAAATCCCCAAAAGCCAAAGAAAGGGGGCTTTGTAACGACATTGGATCCGTACATCAACCAGGTCAAGTTTGAGATCAAGTCTCGCTTTTACATTTGGGAGCAGACTTTTCCTTATACCCTTTACCATATGTAATCAAGGGAGCCTAAAAATAAAGCATAGGGTCTGCTGCGGGAGGCAGGAGAGAAGGAAAGTGAGGAAGAAAAAATATGCAGAAAGGAGAATTATGACTACATGTAATTCTTTGGTAGAACATTTTCTGTAGAATAACTGCTATATAGTCAACTCCTCATCTGTCTCCTTAGTATCCTTAGCTCTTTGCCCAAAGAAACTCATCTTAGAACTATTAGTCTCTTAAATGTTTCCAAATATAATTGTGATAGATTGTAAATTCCCCAATAATTAAAAAATAGTTTGTGTAGATGAAAATAAATGGAACACCAAAGCCAACCAGAGAGAATCAAACTTAATATCACAGCTAGGGCCCCTCAGAGACTCTGGGGGCTGGAAGGTTTCTCTCCGGTCCAGCATTTTCCCAGCTGTGGTCCATAGACCATCAGCATCAACATCCGTGGGCAGTATTTAAAATCAGAGTTTCTGGGAGTTGCCCTAGAGACCCTTGTTTTTAATATGTTGCTCAGGTGATTCTTACAAACTCTCTGGTTTGAGAACCGCTGATCTAGGTTGGCCCTTTTGTTTCATAAATGGGGAAGATTAAGCATGTTCCTGGAATTGTCCAGCCGGTGAACAGTAGGAAGGAGACTGGACTCTCTGACCAGGGCCTTCCTCTGTGATCACCTTCAGACCCAGAGCTTTCAGCAAGGCCTGCTAGTGATAATAGTAAAAGAATATTTCCTACAGAACTGCAATATTGCTGCTTCTTGTTCACACCATTCTTAAATCCTGGGACTATTAATGCCTTGATCATTGGAACTCATTACAACACCAAAGTCTGGGATTGCAGTAGGTCTCCTGCTAGAGGTGATCAGGGAAATTGAAAATATGCTCCCCAAATGCTCCTGCCCAGCCCTTTGTAACCCAGGACATTTCAGGTGGGGTGAGGGGCACAAGGTGACAGATGGCAACTCACTTAGAAGGAACTTGAAACTCCAAGGAGTGCAGTCTGGCCACAGACAAAATAGCCTGTAGGTAACAGTTTCCCTCTGTGTTCAAAATAGCACCTACCTCGTCATTTAGTCAAAAATGTTGTTTCAGATTTACTGAGAAATTTCACAGCCTGCCTGGAAAGTCACTAATGTTTTAGAAATTCAGG
The DNA here is from genome assembly GCF_011800145.1 of Mirounga leonina. Classification (NCBI taxonomy): domain Eukaryota; kingdom Metazoa; phylum Chordata; class Mammalia; order Carnivora; family Phocidae; genus Mirounga; species Mirounga leonina. Next base: position 6,632,338 of record NW_023270709.1, on the reverse strand, counting down.
CCCTGTCATGTCTTTGGGGGTGTGCAATCCTCCTAGAGGTCAGTGAAAACCACCCAGGACTGAAAGACTGTACGATCAGTGCAGGCAGCAAAAATCCCATTGCCCTTTAGAAAGCAATTTATATTTTTTTCTAGAACGGAGAGTTATGTTTACTGAACATGGAAGTCCTAAGTAGGAAGTATCACTTTTTCATTGTGGGGGCTCAGAGGGAAGGAAATAGTTATTACTCAGAATAACCTTCCCATCTTAACCAAGGTTTAACTGTAAAGGATGAACTTGAGAAGCCTCCCCTCTGGGAATGGAGCTCTTCATGACTCTAGAAAGGACAACAGGCACCCTGCAAAGGTCACTGCTGTTCTCCCTCCCGCCCTTCATCACCAGTGCATTTGGTACAGCAAACCAGTTGCCTGCATGGGGGCAGAGGAACGCAGCAAGGCAGGCTGATTCATTTCAGTTGAGATGAGATTGCAAGTGGTTGAAAGTCCTCCTGGAAACCAGACAGCCAGTTTGTGGAAATGTGAGCGGGGGCTACCCTGTAAGGACAAAGTCTGAGCAGATCAATGCAACTTCCAAACCAGGCATTGCTCACCATTCTTTCTGCTAATGGATGATCCGCAGGCTGGATCAAGATAGCGAGAGCCTGCCCTCGCCCCTCCCAGCTAAGCCGATGTTGTTGGGGGGTGGGGGGGAGGGCACTTGAGCCAAGGTTGTGGAATTGGTAGGAGGCCACCATGGTTATTCTCACCTCAGTCAATGCCTTCCTCTTCCTGGAACCCCATTTTTCTCTCCAGTCCCATCCAAACAAAGCACCCCGGGTACCCACATTGCATCCCTTTGCCCCATGTTTCCAGTTACAGGACCTCAAGTTTCTAAAATTGTACTTTAGTGTTAAAAAGCACCTATGAAGACCCTGGAGTGACTTAAAAGCAAACAACACAAGTTGATGACATGCTGATGACCTTCACTGGTGCCATGACACCCATTTGGACAAGCTTGTCTGCCACCTTGTTCCAAAGCACAAGTTCTGAACAAAGCTTAAACAAGAAAAAATCAAACTCTCCCACTTCACCTTGCCTTCCAGTTTCAACCCCCTCCCAACGCCATAACGTTAGGTCTGCATGACACACAGACTGGGGCACGTGTTTCTGAGGAGACGTGAGAGAAGTCATTCAGTCACAGTAAACTTCCTCGGGGGTCTAGTCTTGGATCTCGTCTCATACCTTCTCCTTATGGGTGATTGCCCTTGGGAGGCCGTCCAGCCACAAGGTCTGAGGGAATCTGAATCTCCTCAGACACTGGGTACCAGTGATATCATGTGAGCCCCAAAAGTGACGTTAAAAATGAACAGATCAGATGACTAATGCAATCAAGGCAAAATATTCTAAGACAGAGGGGAATGCAATGGATCAGCACGGAGCTCTCTGTAAGGAAATGCAGGAGTCAAGAAAAACAATGCAAAGGAGTATTCACTTCTCAGTTACCCCGCCACTGAGGCATAATGCTGAGAAAATCCCCCCACTTCCGTTGAGTGATGGTTAACAACTACTCTTCCTGGCAGCTTGCTCATAATAGTTATAACTCCCAAGGGGGCTTTGGATGCCCCAAACCTTCAAAACTGCTGTGGTGGGCTGACAGGCAGTGGTGGGTGTGCCCCCTTGGAGCTATAAATATCCCGGCATGGAATTGTGATGACCAGCTGGGCCAGGCTTGGCCTGGGCTCCTGGGGGATGTGGAAGGGGGAGTACAGTGACCAGCTGGAGTCAGATGTGACTTCTCTCCCTATGTCTTTCACTGACCATTTCAACAAGTATTTATTGAGTCCTATTTAGTGAGTTCCTTTGTGACATGCGAGGTTCTGTGCCAATCACCCCCAAGGCCCAATCTCCCTGTCCTCTCCTACATTTCATTTTTGTGAAGTCAACTTAAGGTAGACATCTAGAGTTTAAGAAGAATAGAAAATTGTTGCTTCTGTTATCTTTAATTGGTAATTGAATGGCCTTGAATGCAAGCCTCAAATATAATGAGACAGGATTTTCTTATTCTATTACATGATCTAATATTATACACATAAAAGGCCCTTTGTATTTTTAAGTGTAACATCATTTAGATACTGTGACATGGCCAACAGTTACAGAGTAAATGGCAGAACCGGCACTCAAACATGGATCTTCTGATCTCAAGACCCTTGCTGATAGAAAGGTTGGGTTCTTTCTTTTTTTTTTTTTTTGAAGATTTTATTTATTTATTTGAGAGAGAGAGAGTGAGAGAGCACAAGAGCGGGGAGCGGGAGAGGGAGAAGCAGACTCCCCGCCGAGCAGGGAGCCTGATGCAGGACTCTATCCAGGGACTCCGGGATCATGACCTGAGCCGAAGACAGTCGCTTAACCAACTGAGCCACCCAGGCGCCCATGGGTTCTTGAATTAAAATAAATATGAATGCCATGGCCAAACCTCACACCTTGAAGAAAAGGATGAATACCCGTGAAGAGAAACAGCATGGGTGTCCTGGGAGGGCACAATTGGACCAAGAAAGGAGTTATCTTTGTGAATTTCATTGTCTTGTCGGCCTGAGGATCTCAGGATTTCTCATACAACGCAGTTGTGAATGTCGGGAGAGATTGCTTCATTTGTCAAGGGCTCGAGTCTGAAATACATCCAAAACCTCGGAAATAATTACCAAACAAAAGTGGGGGAGACCAACCCTCAAAGAGGACTCAGTTTATCTGACAAACACCTTTATTTTTGCACAAAAATTGAAAATGGATTGACTGTATTTGAAATAAGCCTTATTTCAGGGAATTCCCTGTCTACTTACGATAATCCAATCACAAATGAAACGCTGCTTAAATGAAATGCATTCACCCTGGGGCTATTCAGTGAAATCGTCTTAGGGAGCTGTGTCAGTGGTTGAGGGTTAGCCCTTCAATAATGCCTTATTTAAGCTAAATGGATTTGAAGGCCCTATTAAACTCCTGACAATTTTTTTTTAATTGAGGGTGGTGATGGTTAAGTGGAGATTTGGAGTGATCTGGAAATTACGATGCAGAGGAAATAGGAGGGAACACATTGAGATGTCCTCTTGTTTCTAGAGCTGTCATAATCTCAGCACAAATAGGAATGTTACGAGGAGACTAATTATTTTTCCCCCGTGGAGAGAGAAATGACAGCTATAATCCGAATAGTGACGCCTAAATCAAGACATTCAATCTTTTGTTTAATTTTAGCATCCCACGGTCAAGTTCAAAAATCTCTTCTCTAGATAGCAGGAGGGGAAGAATGAAGGGGGGGAAATCGGAGGGGGTCACGAACCATGAGAGACGATGGACTCTGAAAAACAAGCTGAGGGTTCTAGAGGGGAGGGGGGTGGGAGGATGGGTTAGCCTGGTGATGGGTATTAAAGAGGGCACGTTCTGCATGGAGCACTGGGTGTTATGCACAAACAATGAATCATGGAACACTACGTCAAAAAGTAATGACGGAATGTATGGTGATTAACATAACAATAAAAAATAAAAAAAAAATCTCTTCTCTGAGAGGAGGTTAGAAAGGCACACAATGGTGATGGGAAGTGAGGTTTCTGCCCCAAATGCTAGCAGGGGGGTATGCTCTGAGAACTCCCTGTGCCCCACAGATATTTTCTAGGTGTGAGCTAGTGCTCTTATCTACAAACTGCCTCTCTTTTCACCTCATGTGGTACATTTGCTTCTAAATGCAAATACTGATGCTATAGCCTAATTTATCAGGCTGAGCACACAAGAAGTGACTCATAAGCAGTGCCTGATTAATATCTGATGAATGACAGCAGTCCCCAAAGTGGGGGCTGTACCACCCAGGCTCAGATCTGGCTAGCCACTCTGCTACTGCCCTCACCACTCAACTTCTGCTTCCCGGTGGGTGATTCTAGAAGCTACCCCTGTTGTGGATTGTTTGGGCTCCAGAAAGATAGACTTTTTCTGTTTTTTGTTTTGTTTTTTATCACATACTCCTTTTTTCTCTGGGCTCGTGAGCACTCCAGGAGAAGTTGGCCATGGTGAATTAAACACGATTTCTCACTCTCGCACTACTCACAGCACTTGCTAAACTCCACTTGTGGACCAAGCTCAGATTTCCATCTTGAGGATGCCTGATCCCAGGCAAAGCACAGGGTGTGCTTAGAGCACCCTCCCAGGTATCTCTGATTCGCACTTCTTTGACTCCAGTGGCCTCACGCTCACCCAGAGGGCTTATTAAAACAGGGGTTGCTCGGTCTCATCCCCAGAGTGTCCAAGGTAGGTCTGGGGTGATGCCCTCAAATTTGCATCTCTAACAAGTTCCCAGGCAATGCCATGCTGACGCTGCTGGTCTGGAGAACCCACTGGAGAACCTCTGCTCTAACTTGACCCCAGGGGCCCATTAGAAGCCCCAGTTGTCCTCAAGTTCCCTCCACCACATTTATAAATCACTTTTGTACTTGAGAACATTTAAATGCCTTAGCCTACAGCAAACCAGACCCCTGTGCTCTGGAAGTGTTTCTTGGCCATCAGCTAAGCAGCTCTGGGAGCTGATGTGGCTCTTTCAGGCCCGGCAGGATCTGATTCATCACCTGACTGTGCTGGTTATTTTGTGCATTTCAGAGTCTGATGCTGGCCCCAGCTCACATTAAATGTGTGGACTTGGGGATTGAATGTGACTTCCCAAGGAGTCTTGTAGCCAGGGAGTCATTACTGGTGGCGTTTGGCACAGTGCCCAGGCAGCCCAGTTTCTAGAGAAATCCCTCCTGCTCAGTTAAGGAGCCTGTCACCCGTGAGACGCAAACTTCCAGACGAGCCTAGATGTTAGCTGGGGTCTGCCTCCCCTAAATGCTGCTGCCTTGTTGAGAAGAATCAGAGAACGTGGCGAGGACCCCTCAGGACACAGAGAAGCCGTCTGTGATGTAGGTGACCCAGGAGGTGAGGCCATCAGGATGCTCAGATGAACCCTTTCTCTGTGCTTTGGCTGAGGCCTCCAAGACCACGACCCCCGTGCCCTGAATGATGCGAGTCTGGCTGAGCAGCACCCCTGGGTCCCACCAGCATAAGCGGTCTCTTACAAGGTGAGGGCAGCCAAGAGCCAGAGCTTCCTCTGAGAAGAAGTGAGAAGTGATGGAGTCTTGCAGACCCCCTCACCGTCATCCCTCTCCACTTGCTCTATGGCCTAAAGGGCAGGTTGCTCCTTGTCACATGAAGCCAAGTGGCTGAGCTTCAGGGGCTCCCCTTAGGTTAGGGTGCAGAGGGACAGTTATGCACTAGTCCCACACTCCCTGAGGACCTGAGTGGAGGATGGGATTCACCCACCATAGAAAGTGGGGCCACTGGTCCCCCTTCTTGGGGATTAGATTTGAACCGACTGCACGTTGCCTGCCGGAGCCGTGCAGCTCCTGGCACTGAAGGAGCTTCCAGGGCAGCCAGCAAGAGGGAGGGGAGTCACCCGTGTCCTGGAGTCTGTGGCAGGGTTGGCAGTGGGGGAGTCCCTGAGAAACAAAGAACTCCCCCCGCCCGAAAGCACAGCTTTGAGCATCTGCCAAGCCCAGAGGCCTTCAGAGCCGAGCATGCAGTGCCAGTCACAGAAGGCTCTGTCCCTTCTCGCATAAGCAGAACCTGGAGAGGTCCCAGCTGCAGCCTTGTGGGGGACAGGTGAATAACAGAGAAGCCCCCCAGTTTCCCTCCCCCATGCAGCTCGGGAGCGGGGAATATCACCTTCGAATTAAGTTTGGAGTTTTACACATAAGACTAAACACTTTTTTAAAAGATTTTATTTATTTATTTGAGCACACACATGGGCGAATGCACGAGAGAGAGAGAGAAGTGGGGGGGAGCACGGGGGGGAGGGGCAGAAGGAGAAGCAGATTCCCCACTGAGCAGGGAGCGTGACGTGGGGCTCGATCCCAGGACCGTGGGATCATGACCTGAGCCAAAGGCATATGCTTAACCCGACTGAGCCACCCAGGTGCCCTAAGACAAAACATTTTAATGATGGAAATGAGACTGTTCTGGTAGCTGGGGCATCAGGAAAATGCTTGGGACATTGCTCAGACTTTTTTCAGGTCCCAGGGAAGAACCAGCCCAGAGAGGGACTTCCAGGACCCAGTGGGAAGAGTCTAGTTTCTTGAGGACAGCAGTGTATGGGATTCAGCTCCTTCCTTATACCTGATGCATTTATCTATTTATAATGTCCCCCCCCCCCGCAAAACTAGAAGGAGACCTTTTCTTTTCAAAATCAAAGCTCCCATTTTTGTGCATTTTACTCTATTCCAGGAACTGTGCTAATCATTCAAATGTAATTTAATTCTCAAGCGGCCTTATGATGCACCATCATCTATTTTACAGACAAGGAAACTGAGGCAGACTTATCTTGTGACTTGCCCAGATTACGAATGGTGTGGCCAGGTTAGAACTGAGGCGGCGGGGTTCCACAGTCTGAGCTTGGATTCTTCCCCAATAGTGATTCTCAACGTGAGGGACAGTTGCCATGTCTGGAAATGTTCTTGTTCACGTCTGGGGGTGGGGGTGGTGTGTGCTTTGAGTGGCTAATAGGTCAAGGCCAGGGATGCTGCTGAACATCCCACAGCACACAGGACAGCAAAGAATTATCCAGCTCCAAATATCAATAGCGCTGAAGTTGAGAGACTTGCCTTGTTTGCCAAATGGAAATAGTTTTATTTTTCTGATTATAAAAGTAATATATCATTATTAAAAAAATCGGTCATTTCAGAAAAAGACATTAGAACATGAAAATTACCTGTAATCTCACCACCAGAGATAACTATGGTTAAGGTTTGTTTATATACATTCAGATTTGTTCCTCTGTGGGTATACATGTGCACACACGCATTTTTCTTTCACCAGCTTTCTTTATTTATGATTCTCCTTTTTCAAAAATGGAATCATATTATAGATACTGATCCCTACGCCAACATTTTTACTTAACCATACATTGTAATAAAAATACGTATCGTAGACTTTTTTCCTTGTCAATAAACACAGATCAGTGGTAACTGGTTTTCAAAGCATTCTCCCCCATAGCAGAAATGTGTTGGAAATTTGTGGGGGTTCTTTTTTTTGGGTAGGAGGAGTTCTTGGAATTTAGTGGGTGGGGGCCTAGTGATGCTGAGAGCATTCTATACCATGTAAGTTAGTCCTTCACATGAAGAAGTAACCGTCATAATTTTGAAATATCACCCAAGACATTTGTGACGTTGAAAAGCCTATTTAGAATAATTTGAGCTAAGATCCAAAGTTCATTTTAATTTAGACACAAATACTTTTTGCAGGGTTTTAACATACATTACATATTCCCGAAATGTAGAGGGATATCTAGGGAGGGTTGTACCTTGCTTTGTCCATTGTGGATAATCCCATCATCAATAGCAAAGCAGCTAATGAGATTGGAGTTCCCTGTGCACACAGCTAAAGGGTCTGCATTTGGCTTCCGTATGTCTCCCAGCGTGCTCCCATCTGTACATTTATATATTGAAACATTTCATTGTCAGTTCCCCTCCTCCCATTTCTCTTTTCTGTTACAGTGAAGGCAATATATTGATCTTTTAAACTTATGTGTGTGATTCATTGTGTCATTATATTGATTTTTAAAGAAGCGTGTGTAGGTTATATTATCTATGAATTTTGTTTCAGGATAGTAAAGGGAGCATTATAAACATTTATTATAAAAAGGGGTCAGGGGGTATGACCGAGCTCAGAACCACTGATTTATATCATTACATTTAATATAACCTCACTCCTGGGCATACTTTTATCATGGTTTATTTAACTGTCTACCACTGATGGATATTGAGGTGTTTTGGTTTATATAAGCCACACTCTAAGCATATTCATAAATATATCTCTGGGCACTGACAAAATTCCTAGGAGAGGAATTGCTGAGTCAAAGGGTATGTACATTTTCCATTTCAATTTGGTTTTGCCACAGTATCCCACTAAGAGAGTATAAGACACACTTGTGTGAGATTCTGCTGTGAAGGAAGCCATGCATGGCAGCAGGCCCTGCACGGTGCTCATCCCTTGGCTGTGCTGGGTGGCGGTGGCCCAGATCCTACACCCAGCAGCAAGTGATGCCCTGGGAACTATGTGTCTGTGCCTAATCGTAGGCACTAAGGCAGGACCACAGTGCAATGTGGGTGTCCTTCCTGACCCAGCAGCCCCTCTGGAGTTAGCAAACATCCTTTAATAAATTCCTTCCCAGCATAAATTGGCATGAGTAGATTCTATTGTTTGCAACAAATCATTCTGACTGATGTAGAAATCCAACTCAATATCAAGTGACTGTGGTGTTTTCTTTAGTGGTGTTTTTCACTTGGACTTTGTTGTGTTTTGAATTGGGTCCTCTAAAAATTCATATGTTGAATTCCTAACTCCCAGTACCCCAGAATAGGACTTTATATGGAAATAGGGTCATTGCCAATATAATTAGTTAAGATGAGGTCAGTGTGGACTAGGGTGGGTCCTACTCCAATACGAAAAGGGGAAAATTGGACACAGACACACACACACATACACACACGCAGGAAGAACATCATATTGGGTCAGAGATTGGGGTGATGCTTCTACAAACCAAGGAACCCCATAGATGGCCAGCAAACAACCAGAAGTCAGAGGACAAGTCTAGAACAGATTTTCCCTCATAGCCTCAGATGGAACCAGCCTGCTGACACCTGAATTTTGTACTTCCATCCTCCGGAAATGTGTGACAGTAAATTTCTGTTGTTCAAGCCACTCGGCCTATGACATTTTATTATAGCAACCCTAGAAAACTAATACAGTTTCTGAGCTCCAGTTACTGAATTTGTCATATCCTAATAGCGGGGGCTCTGTCATTGCTCAGCAGAATTGTTGAATGATGAAGCCTGAGGTAATATCAGGAGTCATCTGGTCCACCCCCAACTCTGACATACAAAGAATGAAAACCCCAAAGGCCATGTGACTCGTCCAAAATCAGACAGCTGGTGGCAGCAGGGCGAGGTATAGAAGACCGACTTTTAAGTTGTGTCAAACATCCTTCCCACTGAGATGGGAACTGAAAAGGCAGCAAAGCTCCAGAGGTTGGTTTGGACAGAAGCCGCCCTGCAAGGTTCACAGGTACTGTGTTGTTTCCCATCAGAATCATCCTGGGAAGTCTCTAAAAGTACAGAGCATTGGCCTTTCCCTGAGACCCACTGAATCACATTTCTGGGAATGGAGTCAGAGAATCTGTATATTTTAAGAGCTCAGCCAGGTTTGGAGACTCTTTTTTTTTTTAAGATTTATTTATTTTTTGTTTTAGAGAGAGAGGTGGGGGGAGGGGCGCAGGGAGAGGGAGAGAGAGAATCTCAAGCAGACTCCCTGCTGAGCGTGGAGCCCCACGTGGGGCTCAATCTCCCAACCCTGAGATCATGACCTGAGCCAAAATCAAGAGTTGGACACTTAACCGACTGAGCCACCCAGGAGCCCCGAGGTTTGGAGACTCTAGCACACAACCCTCCTCCCAGCCTGCAAGCCAGAGGGGATGGGGCCTGGGTTGTGGGGCAGGCAGAGCTGGGGTGAGGGCTGCCGGCTGTGTGACCTCGACACCTTACCGAAACTCTCCAAGTCTCAGCTTCCTTGCCCATAAAAGGAAAGTAATACCGTTCATTGCCTCCATAGACTGTCCAGAATTGAAAGAAATTTCAGGTACAGCACAGAGCAGTGTGCCTGGCACGTACACCCCTTAGAATTCCGCTGTTATTGTATTGTTATTCATAAAGAAGTGAGCATGACATTTACAAAGCCTTATCTTTAGGCCACATGGCTCCCTCTGCTCCCTGATGTCAGAGACTAGGCCACATGGCTCCCTCTGCTCCCTAAGGTCAGAGAGTCATGCGGGTCTCTCTTCCAGGATATCTTTCTCCAGCCACCAAAATCCTACTCACTCTGCAAGGTCAAGTGTCACTTCCTCTTGACACCTGCCATAATCCCCTTCCTGTGTCTCCAGCCCCTAGTCCCAGCCTCTGTAGGCCTGGTCACAGGCTGTTTCTGTGTTAATTGTCCCATGTCTGTCCCTGTCACTAGTCTAGCCCAGCACTGAGCACTGGGTCTAGTGCAAAAGAGATGCTCGGGAGACTTTCCCTGAATCAGATGGAATGTGAATGCTCATTCCAACCCCAGCAAAACCCCACTGGATGTTTCTGAGCCATGAGTCAGGATCCCAGGTGACAGTGATTCGTCGACAGCTCCTTATAGAGGATGTCAAAGGGTGACCACAAGAAATGTTTGTGTCAAGGGTGGCACTCAACCTCAAATGTAAATATTAGGGAATGGCAGAAGGATTCGGGGTCATGGGTTTCTGGAAGACTCTTTCAGAGTCCACAACAGGCAGCACTGTGCATCTGGCTGTGATCTCCAGGGCCCGCACGGCCGATCCTGACTCTGACAGAGAGAAGGGCGCCGATTCCACAGCGGAATGAGTGGCAGTTAGGGAATAAAAACATCACCTGTGTGTGGGGCTATATTAATCATGGTTGTGCTCTGTGAGGATCCTGTTCCATAGAAAGCTATCTGTGCCTACATTTCTTATCATGGATGTTTCAGGGTATTAGGTCAGGCAAGATGAAAGAGGGAGGGAGAGGGAGAAATTGATGAATGGTGTACTGCTGGGTTATTTTTCTCTTAAATATCTTCTCTTTTTTATCTGTTATAACATCCTGACCTGAAAGGAAATTTCTATCACTCTCTCCTCTTACTGAAATGGGGCTGCACAGGTTTGAGGTAGACGATGTCACTCATGTGGACCATTGTGAACAAAAATAGAGGCAGCTCTCAGGGGCCGAGGTAATAGATGACACAGATGATTAAAACCCACGGGAAATATCCCAGCTTCTATTTACCATAACTCTTGTCTTCTATCTCTGCTTTCCTGGATTTACCAGCACTGCCAATGATCTGGCAAATGCCTAGGAACCTGGTGACTTGAGATTTTTTTCTGCCATTGCACAGTGAACTATTAATTGATAGAAAGAAAGAAGTTTTCCATTTCTTTCTAGAGATCTTCTTCCTCCCAAAAGCCAGTCTCTAAACTTTCCTTCCTCTTGCCTTCTTTTCACTTGATATCTATTGTTAATTGCCTGTTCCTCCACTGCAGTGTCTCTTAAATTTATCCCTTTCTCTCCACCCCCTCACCCCAACTTTCCCATTAGAATTTCATTGTTTCATGCCTGGATTGCTGCAACCCTCCTCCTTGCTCCCAGACTTCTCACATACAACCTCAGCTATGACTCAACACTCAGACACCAACACACTATGTATCCTAACATTCAAAGTCCTGTCTATGCTGACCACTCTGGACCCTATCTAATGTTTCTCTCTTTGTGCATCTACCATGCAACCATCCATCCATCCTTCTACCCATCTACCTATCCACCCATCCACCCATCCTTCCATCTACCCCTCCATCCATCCATCCACCCATCCTTTCATCCATCCATCCATCCACCATCCACCATCCATCCATCCATCCATCCATCCATCCATCCATCCATCCATTTCATTCATCTCTATCTATTTATCTATCCATCCATCTATCATCACCCTCTATTCTAATACATAGGTCTTTATCTGAATCAGGACCATGTTCCCTCTGCCTCCAGAACACTTCTGTTCATTCCCCAAGCCTTGCCTGTTTTTTCTAAGTCCTACAGGATGCTCTTCAAATAAATCACAGCCCCATGTCAACAAGCCTGGAGGATGCTGCATACCTTAGCCCCTTTTGGGGTTCACAATGCACATTTATACTTTCAAAGCCTTTAGAAGTCCTATAGCCAAATATGTGCTATTCTTTCCACCCCTGATATTCCCCGAACCCTCAACTAACTAAATCTTCACTCATCTTTTAGGCCCTGCTTAAATGTCATTTTCTCAAGGAAGCCTGTCTTCACCCCTCCTCTCAACCTAGGTGAGGTTCTATTACAGCTTCTAGAGCATCTTCCATTCCTCCTGCAACCTGACCATTCTATTTGTAACCATCCTAATGTCCGTATTTCCAGCTGGAATGCAACTTCCACAAAGGCAGGGACCACCACTCTCTTATTTGATGTCTTATCCCCAACACACAGCACAGTGCCTGTCTTACAGTGGGCTTATACACATTATCCACCAACTAAAGGAAAAAAAAAAAGTAACTTTGGGAAACATTACAGCAAATGCATGATTTTGGCTTGAGAACTTTTCTCCCTTCTTATACAACAGGTGCTGCCCCACCATGATACACACTTAGAAGATATTTCCCTTTCCCTTTGCCTGAAATGCTTCACCGCCTTCACAGATAACAAATCCTATCTCTCACTATCATTTAGGACTCTTTTTGTTGCAAGCCACAGAAAATCCAATTAAAACAAGTTTGCATAATGAAGGACTCCTAGTCTAGAGCTAGGACTAGTTTCCAGCAAGGGTTTATGTAGCAAATCAAATGATGTCACCAGTGGCCTGGTTTCTCCCTGCCTCCCCTGTCTTCTATTTGCATTCCACGGTGAGGCTTCCTCCCTGTGCCCACATCCTGCCCCGGGTTCCCCCTTTGAAGTAGAGGAAAAGTTGTCCCACTGCCTCATATCATACTGAGTATATTCTGATATCCTCTAAGCAAAAGACATGAAGCATTTCTTTCTAGGAGAGTTCAAAGCCTGGGACTGAGTAAATGCCTGGACACCTAGAGGTGTCTTCACTAATATATCTGGCAGTTGAACTGCAACTGGAACTGCGCCTGGGACTATGGGCCTGAACTACCAAACATGACTTCTTCCTGTGACCTCACAGCATGCTGGCCTCCAACCTCTTACATGGGGGCTCAGGGCTCCAAAGACAAGTATCCCTAGAAAACCAAGGTGGGGCTTACTTTTTATGAACTAGCCTCAAAAGTCACATAGTATCTCTGCCAAAGTAGTCACAAGCCCATCCAAATTCAAGAGGAAGAAACAGAGGGCCCACCACTCAAAGGGAGGAGTAGCAAATCATATTATAAAGAGTGTGGGTTAGGAGGTATCATTGTAACCATCTTTCAGAAATACAATATGCCACACTCCATTACATATTTTGAGTCTCTTAAGGGCAGGAGCTCTTTATAAATACTACTTGAACCAGCCATTGAATCTAAGAATAGGAATAATTTGCCAATTATATGTTAATTTAATCTGTAACAAGATCAAACAAACCTTTGTTAGGTTTTCTATTTAAAGTGTCTAAAAGATTCTGTTCTGTTAGAATATGCATAAAATAAATGGTTGCATGCAAGATTAAAATAGAGAGGAAGAATCTAGCCACAACCACTTGAGGACTTGAAATAGTCATTGGAAGTAGATTTGGTCTTAGGAAGAAACTGGCTCTAGGAACTGTCCAGCCAGATTTCCAAGTTCTCCATCATCTGCTTCTCCTCCAGAATCTTCACCTTGAACTCTGTCCATACCAAATTTCTGTGGTTTCTCAAAGCTTACCACAAACTCACTCTCCTCAGGACCTTTGCACATGCTAATCTTCCCAAATGAGGCTATTTCTAGTCCTAATGCTGGTCTAGCTTAGATGACACCTTCTCCAGGAGGCCTTCCCTGACACACTTCTCTTTTTTACCATCACAAAATGCCCCATCTTTTGGGTACTGCCTGGTTACTTGTTTGTCTCCTCCACTAAGCTGTACATTCTGTGAAGACAGAAACAAAATCCATCTCAGTAGCCATTATATGATTGTGCCTGACACACAGGAAGTCTTCAGTGAATATGGAGCAGATGCTGTCATTGCCCTATCCACAGTCTCTTGTCCTTATCATTTTAGCCCAGGCTCGTCCCAATTCCAGCTGCCAGTATTTGCACTCCTTTGGCTGAGCACTTTCTCTGGCCACCAAAGCCTGTTTTGCCTACTCCAGTAGCAGGGCTGAAGTTCCAGGGAATTCATGCTCCCTGGGAGCAGTCCTCAATCAATGATTAGGGAGTTGGTGTCCAAATATCCCAGTTCCCTCAACCCTTGGGTGGAATAACTCTGAGGCATGTGTTCTACACCAGATTGCAAAGTTTCCCAGCTGACCCAAAAATCCACTCTTGATTGGCTGTCTTCCTTCCTCACCTCACAACTGTCTTCCTTCTTCACCTCACAACTGGCATTTTCTTTGGTTCTCCAGTAAGGGACTTGCTCCGAAGTCCTTGACTCGGGATCTGCTTCCTGAGAACCCAGCCTAAGACAGAATGTTTGTTGAATGAACGAGGGAGTCTCTGTTCTAGTCCCTGCCCCCCACTCCCCACACCACAGCTGGTGCATGCAACCCGATAGCCAGCAGCCATGCCTGATCCAAGCCAGGAAGAGCAAACACCTAGCAGGAAATCTTAAACCTTTATTTCTGTCTCCAGTGACATATGTAATCAAGACACACACACAGGAAGGTTATTTTACTTAAAAGTGCAATGCTGAGAAGTGGCACTGAAAGAGATTGTTAAATCAGTAAATAACATGGCACCTGTGAATGAAATTAGCTCTAGCAGCTGAGACAAAGCCTGGCTAGATCAATTTCCAGATGAATAATACCACTTGCTTTTCAATTGCTTGGCCCTTGACTGGCATTACACAATCTTTCTTCCATCCTGCTGCAGAAATGGAGACCAAGAGCCACTCTAGGAAGGTCACCCAACAATGGAGAGGGAGCAGATGTTGGAGGTAGGACTGGAATTTAGGGTTTCTCTTCTTCCTTTCCTCTACAAGCCATTGTTATAATTTGGAAAGAGATTTGCTGTGGATTACATACTGCCCTGGGGTCAGTGAGGGTACCTACTCTTTTACTGCCCCTCCATACTTCCCCTACTATTCTCTTTTTTTTTTCTCCTTCCAGTTAATTAATAGGTGTTTGCTGGATATGGGACGAATAGGACACGTTTCTCTGGGGGATGAACACTGGGGAAGCTTGAAAAGTATGAGGCTTCATCCTGCAAGGGGTCCTCTGAGGTCAGAAAATCAATGATCCAAGATTTGATGTTCTCTCTCAGCCACAACCCAGCTCCATATTTGAGGGGAGAGAAGGGGACAGAGAGGAGCAACGAGCCCTAGGAAAAAAAAATATTTGTACTTCCCTCCTCTGTCAAAAGAAATCATCTTTAAATTGGACATAAATCTAGAGAGGGTAAAGAAATCGTAAGAAATCCAAGAACTCAAAAGTGTTGAGGAAGCAGGAAC
The DNA here is from genome assembly GCF_011800145.1 of Mirounga leonina. Lineage (NCBI taxonomy): Eukaryota > Metazoa > Chordata > Mammalia > Carnivora > Phocidae > Mirounga > Mirounga leonina. Next base: position 6,617,149 of record NW_023270709.1, on the reverse strand, counting down.
TATTTTGCCATATTTAGAGAGTGTGTATATACATCTGCACCTGGGCCCATGAGGGGCACGTTTCTGATGTTACTTGAATCTGTCCCCTCCTCCCTAATGCTGACCCACAGGTCTCCCTGCTTCCAATGCCCTCCTCTCAAATCCAGTCACCAACCAATCTTATCAATCCAAATCCTACCACTGGATTCTCCTACTTCAAACTAGTGGCTCCCAGTTGCCTGCAGAGCCCAGAAGGTTGCCTGGAAGCTTGAGGAAATGGCAGGGATTGGGGCCAATAAAAAGCCCCGACCTGGTTTAGAGGAGGCAGCTCATTACAGGACCAGGAATCCAGTGATGCCAGATCTGATTCTTCCAAGGGATGCCAGGGAGGTACTGACTTGTAAAACTTTGTAAGAGTGAAACAAAACAAGTCCTTAAGATTAAAAAAATAAATAAATAAATCCATCTCATGGCCACTAGTTTTCACGCTCCAGCCCTCAGGATGAGATGTAAGCCCTTTCACATGGCATCCAATGCCTTCTATGGTCTGATCTATTCTTGTTTCTGTCCCAGTCGTCTGGAACCACTTGTCACTTTCTCTGTCCCCGAGGCGCCACATCCCCCAGGGGCAACTCAAGTTAATATACAGAATTGAAAGGGGAGGGTATGGACTTGTTTTGAAGTGGAGTCCACAGAGCAAGCTCACCATTTTTGCTCAGGTTGCTTATTACAGATGGCCTTGAAGAGTGCTGGTAGAGATTGCAGGAGGCACCAAGTCCCCCTCGGGTTCCTTCCTGGTGCACATTCCCCTCTAGTTCACCCTCTGGGAGTTCAGAGACCCTGTTGGCTCTAACAAGATGGTCTTCTATGCTCTTATGCACCCGGACAACTTGTATTCATTTTTCAAAACCCAGCTTAAATATCACCTCTGCCTCCCTGAAAACTCTCCAGAGAGAATTACTCCCTTTTCCTTCTGTACCTTGTATGCATTGTCACTATCATCCGGTCACAATGTAGTGTATATACTGCTTCCTGTGTCTGACTCCCCCGTAGACAGGGGACTATCTGAGTTGGAGCCTGTGTCTTGTGGTATTTGTGTCCTCAGGGCCTGGTTCACAGAGCCCTCCTTCTACTTCTGTATTCCAACATCTAGAATCATCTCTCACACTTCTGCGAACACACCAGACATTCAGTAACTGCTTGTTGAAATGAAACCAAGCTGAGAACTGAGAATTCACGTTGCCAGGCTCCTGACTCACAACTTCCTTATAGAATGTACCTCACCCGCCACCTGCCTAACCCACTTATGTAACCCAGTTTGGCATTTCTGATGCCTCACTCGGCCTGGGAGATTTTGCAATGGGCCGCACCTGCTGTGGGGTCGGGGACAGCCGTGGGGGAGCAGGTGAACGGCAGAGCACAATTATGCAGGGCCTCTTCTGGCCAGATTGGAGAAGGAACAACTTTGTCAGGGTGCCTGGATGCAGCACCTGTGCTGAAATTGGGGCAAAAGGAAAAGGAATGCAGTGGCTGACCAGTGCTTGCCTCAGAAGCGGTTCTGGAAAGGGCAGGGGCAGGGCCCAGGGGGTAGGGGAGGAGGACCAGCTTCCTGATAGCCAGTGGGGATCTCTGAGGAGGAGGAGTCACAGAAAAGACCTTGCACAGGGTGGATGAAACAAGCTTCTATTTTTGTCAAAGCCAAGGGCAGTGACTGTACTGAAATGCCCTGGCCTTGTGGGCAGGAGGCTGGGCTGGGACACCCTCTGTCCCTTCCTGCCCTGGGCAAAAAGCTCAGAAGAGACACCATGCCCCCATGTTCTGGCACCAGCTGGCCAAACCCACACACAGGCAGTCCATCATCCCCAAGTGCCTGGCAAGTGAGCAGAGAAGGAAGAAATTCTAACTCTAAGTTTGATCTGTGCTCTAGACTGGATGGAGCCATGTAAGTCCGTAGGAAGGAGGGGGGCTACCTCAGCAGTCTTTTCTGGACTCACAGGCCCTGGGGAAATTTCCCTAGGGGCAGTGAGAAATACTTGGAAAAGGTGCCTTCAACCAGAAAAGGAATCTTGTCACTTTTGATATTTTAAAACCCAGGAGAGGGGCGCCTGGGTGGGTCAGTCTGTTAAGCGTCTGACTCTTGATTTCAGCTCAGGTCATGACCTCAGGGTCCTGAGATGGAGCTCTGAGTCAGGATCTGCGCTCAGCAGGGAATCTGCATGAGATTCTCCCTCTCCCTTTGCCCCTCCCCCACCTCTCTAAAAAAAAAAAAAATTAAAACCCAAGAGAAAATGTCTTCTTTGTGCCAGGGTTTGTTTTTTTTTGTTTTTTTTTTTTTTGCACTACTTTATTTTGCATTATTTTCATGTATTTTTACATTACTTTACATTACTTCAGTTAATCCTCATAAGGCTTTTTGGGGGTAGGTACCATTTTCAACCAACAGAAAATCACGTTTGTCCCAGAGAGCAGACACCTCACTGAGTTAGTAAGGTGGTTTCCAGCCGTCTTTTTCTTACACTCATTCAGCTTCTGTTTGGCCACCAGGAAGAAGGAGAGGCTGGGGTGAGGTAGAAGTAAGAAAAAGAAAATGATGTAGATGAGATGCTGCCTTTTCCCCCTGTAGGTGCCTCAGTGCGGTTGCAGTACGGTTAGGGATAAAAGGGCCCAAGGTTTTTTGGATTTTTCAAGAGTGACTCAGAGAGACTCAGGACTGGGCAGAATTGATTGTTACATTTAGGGTAGGGAAGACCATTCTCTTTGTCTATACAGAAATGGCATTGCTCTGGGGCGCCTGGGTGGCTCAGTCGTTAAGCGTCTGTCTTCGGCTTGGGTCATGATCCCGGGGTCCTGGGATCTGGGGCTCCCTGCTCAGCAGGCAGCCCGCTTCTCCCTCTCCCACTCCCCCTGCTTGTGTTCCCTCTCTCGCTGTGTCTCTCTCTGTCAAATAAATAAAATCTTTAAAAAAAAAAAAAAAGAAATGGCATTGCTCTGGTGCCCAATCTCTGCCCCTCTGGGGAGATTTAAATGAATCTTCAAATAGCAGCCTTGCACGGTTTTGACAATGCAATCATGAGTGTCTCCTGGAGCAGACACAAGGCGGGGTGGGGGTGGGGGCCAAGTGCAGAAGAGGCAGCAGGGGACAAATACGATGAGCAGGTAGCTGTGGCTGACAGACTGTCTCTGCACATGTGAAGCACCCTCTAGGGACTCATAGCGACAAGTCCCAGACACTGTGGAGGGGTTAGTTTCTGGCAGCCAGACCTGGGGATGCTCAGGCAACTATAATTTGTCATTAAAAGTAAGTGTGACTTCGGGGCACCTGGCTGGCTCCATCAGAGGAGCGTGCGACGCTTGGGCTCAGGGTTGTAGGTTTGAGCCCCATGTTGGGTACAGCGATTACTTAAAAATAAAATCTTAAAAAAAAGTAAATGCGATCTACATTATAGACACAAGCCCATGAAATCACCTGAATACCTGGGTCACCCCACTTTCGGGGAAATTAAGTACTGTTTAAAAACTGCACAATAAAGAATGATGTGCAAAGGAGAGGAACGGAGAGCAGGTGGGATTCAAAATTGCTCTTGCTAATACTCTGGGAGAGTGTCGTAGTGTGCAAACCCTCAACCTTTCCTTTTCATCACACACCCACCTATTCTTTTGTGGCGAATTGACCAATCATTTGAATGTCTGTTTTTTGCCTTGACATTTCTACCTTTTAGTGAAATTCATATAGTATTTACTCCCAATAATTCAGCAAAAAGAATCATTACGGTCTAATACAGAAATATACATAGTTGAGCTTGTCTGGTAAAAGAAAACAATTCATTCAAAAGGCAAAGCATTCCATTTTAAAAGGTAGTTGGAGGAAATAGGAGCTATCCACACTGTAGACAAACAATAATTGTGGTTTAGCCAGAGGTGGGGAGCAGTTGGCAAAATTAAAGAGGAACTATGCCAAAGCTGTGGCGTAGTTACTGGAGGAACTAGCTTCACTTCAGACTTCCTTTGTTACTTTGGATGAAGCCATTAAGATAACCAACAGGTGTGTCAGTGCCATTGAACATGTCATCATTCCCCGGGTTGAACATACCCTGCACAGAGCTGGATGAGATAAAGTGAGAAGAGTTCTATAGATTAAAGAAAATACAGGAAAAGAAAAAGTTCTCAAGGAAAAATCAGAGAAGGACTTGGAGCAACGGAGGGCAGCTGGTGAGGTGACAGAGCCTGCTAATCTTTCGGCTGAGGATCTTCTGTTTGGATAATCTTTCCCGCTCTGGTTCTTTCATAAGCCCCAACATGGCACCTTTTTAATTCATGGTGTGTAGGTTTGGTATGTGTGGCTATTTATTTTTTGGCCTAAGAGTTTCACTGGTGGCAAAATTTCCCTGGATGTTGGTTATGGGACTACCTTTGCAAAATCCTAATTCAGCAACCATTTATCACATGAGATTTGTAGACCCTGCCCAGGATCCTGTAGAATTTATCCAGCAGAAGTGGTACCCTACTCCATGTATATCTGTTCGAGTGATAAGCTTATCAAGCATATTAGGAAATCCCCCTTAGGAAGCAGCAGTGGCCTCAGGCCACTGTTCCTGTAGCAGTCCCTGTTCCTACCTGCTCTGACACTGTGGCCCTGTTGTCTCAGATCACTGCGGCCATCCTGTGTAACCCTGGTACTTCTCTCAAGCTTTATGAAACCTTCACTATTTTTCCTTTCATGACAGGTCTCTGTCCTGTCTGTCATGGGAGTTCTCCCAATTTTAATGTGATTATGGCATAAACAGTCAAATGATTTAAAAATGAAAAAAAAACCCAATAATTGTGGTTATATGAGTTAAGTAGCTGTTGAGGTTTGTGGTTTGTTTTGTTTTTTAAGAATAACACTGGAGAAGACTAAATAATGTTAAGATGGCAATACTCTCCAGATTGGCCTACGGATTCAACACAATCCCTGTCAAAATCTTAGCTGCCTTTTTTACATAAATTGACAAGTTGATCCTAAATTCATATAGAAATGCAAGGGACCCAAAGTAGCCAAAACAATTTTGAAAAAAATCAAAGTTGGAAGACACAGGTTTCCCAATTTCAAAACCTATGACAAATCTGCACTAATTATAAGACAGTGTGGTACTGGTATAAGGATAGACATATATTGAAAGTCTAAAAATAAACTCATATATTTATAGATAATTGATTTTCAACAAGGGTGCCAAGACAATTGACGGGGAAAATAATAGTTTTTTCAACAAATGGTGTTGGGATAACTGCATGTCTACATGCAAAAAAGAAAGAAAGAAAGAAAGATAGAAAGCTGGTTCTGTACCTCACGCCATATAAAAAGTAACTCAATATGAATCAGAGACTTAAATACAAGTGCTAAAACTATGAAACTCTTAGAAGAAAACAGGAGTAAATCTTTGTAACCTTGAGTTAGACATGACACGGAAAGCACAACGAAAGAAACAATAGATAAATCAAACTTCATCAAAAATAAAAATATTTGTGTTTTAAAGGACATCACCAAGAAAGTGAAAAGACAACCTACAAAATGAAAAAATATATATATTTTCAAATCTTATATATGATAAGAATCTATATCCAGAATATAAAAAAAACTCTTACAACTCTACAACAAAAAGATAAATAACCAAATTTTTAAATGGGCAAAGGATTTGCATACATATTTATTTAAAAAAAGATGTACAAATACCCAATAAGAATGTGAAGAGATGTTTATCATCACTAATCGTTAAAAAAAAATGCAAACCAAGCCTGAATGAGATCTCCCTTCACACCTACCAGCATGGCCTAAAATAAAAAAGATGGACAAATAGCAAGTGTTGAGGAAGATGTGGAGACATCGGAACACTTATACATTGCTGGAGGACATGAATGTGTTTCCCTTCTGGAAAACAGTTTGGCAGTTCTTTAATGAGTTAAACATGGAGTTAAACAGGAGTTCCAGTCCTAGGTATATACCCAAGAGAACTGGAACTAAGTATCCACACAATAACTTGTACACAATTTAAGTTAGAATTAAATGTTCATGGGGCACCTTGATTGAGCTCAGTCAGTTAAGCATCTGACTCTTGATTTCAGCTCAGATCATAATCTCAGGGTTGTGAGATTGAGCCCTGTGTGGGGCTCCGTGTTGGGCATGGAGCCTGCTTAAGATTCTCTCTCTCCCTCTCCCTGCTGTTCCTGTCCCCCAGCTCCCACACACTCTCTTAAAAAAAAAAAAATTAAATGTTCATAGCAGCATTATTCATAATAATCAAAAAATGGAAACAACCCACATGTCTATCACCTGTTGAGTGGATAAACAAAAATATATATCCATACAGTGGAATATTATTTAGCCTTAAAATTGAAGTATTGATACATGCTACAACGTGGATGATCCTTGACAACACTGTGCTAAGTGAAAGAAGCCAGACATAAAAGGCCACATATTATAGAACCCACTTCTACAAAATTAGAATAGGCAAATCCATAGAGACAGGAAAATAAATTAGTGTTGCTAGGAGCGAAGGATTTGTACAGTGAGAGAAGGACTGTTGATGAGTATGCATTTCTTTTTGGGGTGATGAAAATGTTCTGGAGTGAGATAACGGTGATGGTTGCACGGCCCTGTGATTATATTAAAACCACTGAATTATGCACTTTAGAAGAGTGAATGTTACAGCATGTTAATTACAGCTCAATTAAAAAAAAAACAACTTAGGTGTAGGTCAAAAAAATAAATAAGCAAAAAGGAGTAACACTCAAGAAGTATGGTGTGGCAGCGTAGCCACAAGTTCATGAGATATGAACCTAGAGTGTCCCAAGGAAAAGGGCTGTCTGACCCTCAAAGAAACCTGGAGGGAGGTTCCTCCATTGTCCCTCATGCTCAGACAGCTGAGCACCTCTCCCTAGAGCCGGTTCAGAAAAGAATTTCCCTCGGGGCGCCTGGGTGGCTCAGTTGGTTAAGCGACTGCCTTCGGCTCAGGTCATGATCCTGGAGTCCCGGGATCGAGTCCCGCATCGGGCTCCTTGCTCGGCGGGGAAACTGCTTCTCCCTCTGACCCTCCCCCATCTCGTGCTCTCTCTCTCTGTCTCATTCTCTCTCTCAAATAGATAAATAAAATCTTTAAAAAAGAAAAAAAAGAAAGAAAAGAAAATTTCCCTCCAATCTCTTTCAAGAATCTGGACTACCCTCCCCAGGGCCTCTTACAGCCCAGTTCCCACAGTTGACCTCCCGATGTTGTTACATTCCAGAAATCAGGTTGTTTCTTTTTTTTTTTTTTTTAAGATTTTATTTATTTATTTGCCAGAGACACAGCGAGAGAGGGAACACAATCAGGGGGAGTGGGAGAGAGAGCGGCAGGCTTCCCGCTGAGCAGGGAGCCCAATGTGGGGCTCGATCCCAGGACCCTGGGACCATGACCTGAGCCAAAGGCAGACGCTTAATGACTGAGCCACCCAGGTGCCCCAATCAAGTTGTTTCTAACACATGTAATGGTTTCCCATGTTTTACCCAAGTCTAAAACCTCAATCACCTTAAAGAATTCAGACTGCAAAGGAAGCAATATGAAGTTTACAGACATGGCCATTGCAACATGTTGTATAACCCTGAAAAACTGGAAACTGATTTAACTATCTGACAATAAGGAATTGGTTAGGAAAATTATGGTACGTCCTTACAATGGAATATTATGGAACTCCAGAAAGTAATGTATAATAAATAATGTTTAGTGATATAGGGAAATGCTTATGATAATGGCAAGCAAAAAATACACCAAATACAGAATCATACAGGCATTATGTTCTCAACTCTGGTAAAAATATACTTAGGAAATATTCCATGATATTAATAGTGGTCATTTTAGTGGGCAGGTATTTTCATTCTAAATTTTCTTTTCAAATTTTCCACAGTAAGTATGTCATATTTTTGTTACTGGAAAAAATAATTATTTGGGGGAGAAATTCCAGGTGGCAAAACAGAAGAATTTTAACACAGCTTTGGATGTACTATGTACATCCCATTGGCCAGAATCCGTCCCAGGGCCACTGCTGGTTTCTCCTCTGTGCCCAGACAAAAGGAAATGATTTGAGGAACCACAGGCAACCTCTGCCACAGGGTAGCAAGAATGTAAAGGCATCCGTTGAAGATTACACAGCTGATTAGTTGGAGCAAAGGTTCAGAATCAGGGCTGAGTCTTGGTCTTGTCCATCTTGTGGTTCTGCCCTCTTTCAGGTCCTGACATCCTCTCTCCTCTGGAATGTTCTCTAGTCCATGGATGCTAGACTCATCATTAGGGAGGATAAGAAAGTCTAATGAAAACATTTATGTTAAACAGAATTGGACCCTTTCTAGACCCATCAACAATTCTTGAACAATATTTTCTTCCCAGCTTTTTTTTTCCTTGATTAGTATCTGTAACTCCCCATTAAACATTAACGTAAGGTTGATGTATGGAAGTATTGAATCACTCTCTTATACACATGAAGCTAATATAACCTTGTGTGTTAACTAGCTGGAATTAAAATTAAAACTTTCAAAAAAAGAAGAAAAGAAAAAGGAAAACACTGCTATAAAAAAAAAACACTAAAGTGAAGCAGAGCAGACACCACTTTTAAGGCAATTCATTACCGTGCTTATGATGTACACTATCATTTATAGGTTTGTTTCTGCAAGAGCAGGACTTCAAAGGCTCTTCCCTGCTTCTTCGGGCCTTTCCAAGCAGGTGCACTCTACTGCCTCCAGGTGGAGGGCAGTGCTGGGCTGGGCCTCAGGTCCTAATGGTAAGCTTTCCCCAGGAATGGAAAAAAAAAAAAGCTGAGTATAAACATGAACTTGATTGACTAATCATTATCATTAAACAAAGGGCCTATAATTCAAACATGATTTAAAGAAATACAGATACCTGGAGATATTTATTCACAAACATTTGTTTTTAAAAAAATGAGAAGGGTTCTAATTAATATCATCTTGACACTTCAAATACATTTTCTTATCTAACCTTCACATGAACCCTGCTGGGATGGGTCTTCCCATGCGGGTTCTGCAGATGGAAGTGGGCACATGGCATAGTGAGTGAGTGGGCTGCAGTTCATCTTCTTGGCAATCCCTTGCTCTGGCTTTTAATCTCTCTGACCCATTTCCTTATCTAGGAGAAAGGAATGGAAAACAGTAAACAAACAAAGTACTTCTCGGAGTCTAGGGAGAACTGAATGGGATGATAGATTCATAGCACTGAGACATGATTATGACGACAATTTCATTTACAGATAAGGAAAGGTAGGCTCAGAGAGTCATTTTCTCAAAGCCAGCCAGCCAGAAGTAGTGAGGCTGGGGCTTGAGCCCAGGGTTTTGTAGGTCTGATGCCTGAACTTTTTCTCTTAGCTCTTGCTGCCTTCAATATTCGAGGAGACAGACTCAGGCACAAAGATGCCTACACTTGACCAGCCTGTAGTTCACTGGTAGGGGTCCTTTCCATTTAATGTATAAAATGTCTTGGGGTGCTTGGGTGATGCAGTCAGTTAAGCGTTCTGACTCTTGGTTTCAGCTCAGGTCATGATCTCCAAGTCATGAGATCAAGCTCCAACGTTGGGCACCACACTCAGCAGGGAGTCTGCTTGGGATTCTCTCTCTCCCTCTGCCCCTCCTCCTCATGCTTTCTCTTTCTCTAAAATAAGTAAATAAATCTTTAAAAAAATAAAATAAAAATAAAATATCTCAATCACTGTCTATTCAAACTCTACCACTTTTTAAATTGTTCTTTATTCCAAGGTCTGGAATTGAAAGCTTAGCTCATTTACCTTCAGTCTTTCTCCCCCAGGATGAATGCTCATCTGGAAATACTGGAGTTTCTGGAGCCATCTCTCTAAGATGAACTAAGAATTTATCAGAGTCACCACCCACCTCCTGATGAGGGCTGGAGGAGGGCAGTGGACAAAGGTGAGAAATCACAAGACCTGAGTACCAGGCCCACCACATACTAGCTATTGCACCTCATGTGATTTCTCCTGCCCAAGTCTCAGGTTCCTTAGCTAAGAACAGGAGACACCGACTTACCTCACAAGCCTGTGGGATCAAATGAAGTGGAGCCCATTGCAAATTGCAAAGTTCTGTGTGATTGCCACAATCTATCGCCAGGCAGTTCTTCAAATAGGAGACAGATTTCTTTCCCTTGGCAATAATCGTGAATAATGTATTCCAGGATGTTTTGCATTTTCCTGTGCTTAAAATAAAACTAAACCCAAACAAGAATGCAGACATGGTCTCTCGTTCTGCGACTCTTGTTGAGTGTCTCCTATGTGGGAGGCTCTCTGCTTTAATGCACGGGAGATAAAATGTAGTCCCACCCCCAACTACTTCGCCGTCTAGTGGAGGAAGCCAGACATTTATACAGAGTGTTGCATACTTTAAGAGAGGAACAATTACAAGTGTTAGAAAAGTTGAAAGAAGCAGGGGTTACTTTCAGTTTAGTGAAATCTGGGAAAACTCCTTGGAGGACAGAATATTTGAGTTGGGTCTTAAAGTTGGCTAATATTTGGGCAAGTAAAGAGAACCACTTGAGCAAAGACTTGGAGGCAGGAAAATGCAGGCTGTGTGTGGAAAGGGAAGAGTACTTTGACTTAACTGAGTCAAAGGATACAAAAAGAAGATGGGAAACAGAGACAGATTTGAGGGTACTTGAAAGACTGATGACTTGTTTTTTGAATAGGAAATCGAAAATTGATCCACCACAGGGTTTACAGAATGCCCTGGAGTGGATGGAGAGAAGGAAAGGCAGGCAGAATTCTTCAGGGATCATTGTAGTGGTCCACATGTAAGGAAATTCTGAATTTAGGACAGCAACAGGAGAAACAGGGAGCTATCTTACAGGTGTAGAATCCAAAAGACTGGTCAACATAAGTAATACAAAAGGGACTCTAAGAACTGGTAAGCAAATCAGGGTTTGTTTCAAGGTTTTAAAATCTCCACAAATTCATCTATTTGACAAATATGAGCCAGATGTGTGCTAGGGGCTGAAAATATTGCAGTGGGCAAGATAGACAAGATCGTTTGTGGGAAGGAGGCAGACCCAAAACAAGTAACCCAGTACAGAAACAAGGGAGTAAGGAATCGGGTAATTTGACCCTGTGTTCAGGGGGCAGGACAGGGGTGGGGAAGGTAGTGTAGCTACTCAGGTAGGTGACATTTGGCCAAACTTTAAATGATGTACATAAGACTGCCAGGGGAAAGTTGAAGGAAGAGTAATCTTCACAATTTTGAATCCAAATAACTTTTTAGGGAGTTACCTTTTGGCATTAAGATACTAAGGTCTTGCTGTGGCCCCCAAACAAGGGACAATCTCTTATTTACTATCCTGTAGAGTAGATGACTTCACTTGTCTCTTGCATGTAGTAGATTCTCAACCTCTAATTGACTTCTTTCTCCCAAAGTGGCCATGGGCCAATTTCCCATCCCTTCTTCCAAATAGCTGACCTTTGGATGTCCAAATGGGTTTTTATTAAGTTTCTCTAAAAGACCAACTTTACAGATAACGTTTAGCACCAAACTGAAGCATCCCAGAAGCTCATATACATTAGATAATCAAGACTCGTCCATTGATATATGATATAACAAATGTCCCTGCTCCATTTAATAGACCAGTAGGTAGTTTTCACAAAAAGACAGGTGACTTTTTCAGTCCAAAGGGTGAGTCAACCCATCTGGTATGACAAATGCTGTTTCTGGCTTGATTCCTTGTCTGAGACCTTTTGCCAAAACCTTTTTCATGAATCAATAGTTAAGATAATCTAAGCTGTTCCCAATAGATTCAATGGTGCATTGGTTCCAGGCATAAGACATCAATTTGGTTTGGTTACAAAATTTAATATTCTATAATTCACAGAAAATCTAATTCATGTACCATCTGGTTTTGGAAGAAGGACCTCTGGAAAAATTCAGGGGCTTTCAGGATTTACATTTCTTATCTTCCTGTTCTCACTCAAGACCTTTCCATTCACACTAAAAAGAAATAATCTATCTGGCATATTACCCCTTATTTTAAAAATGTTAAGTTCATTCCACCTGGCTTACTTTGTAATATGTCCATGAATGTTCTTATTCTCTTGCCCTGACTAATAGTCTGAAGCCACATTACATGTTTCCGGCTCCCTAGTTGAGGGCTATGAGGGCATATACCCAATAAGTCATCACCTGATTAATCTTCCTGAGCCTCCATTTGATGCTTTGTAACCTAAAAGGTTTACAAAACACCTTCACAATGTTATCTCACTTTGTTCTCATGCTGACCCTGAGAACAGTCCTTTTACCAGATGAGGCCATTAAAGCCAAGAAAGTGATTGGTTTACCACCTGGGATCCCTGATCTTTGGTGTACATCCTGCCCAAAATATTTATCATGCCAACTCCAGAATGCAGTTATGTTCCTTGAATCTTGCCCTTTGAGCCTCTCTACCTAGCTTTCCAACCTCTTCTTCTCTTCTCCCATCTCAACCATCAGTTCCAGTGGAGCTGGTGTTTTATCACTCCCTGAGCCTATTATGCTCCAGAAGGCCTTAACTGGCCCCCCTGGGATCATCCCTACGAGGTGGTGAGTGGGCTTTGGGGTGACTGAGTACTTTGCAAGGCTGCATGTGGGGTTTTATATGTATATGCTTATGTGAGTCTGTCTAAAGAAAGAATCCACAGTTTTCATCAGATCCTCAAAGAAGTCAATGGCATCCCCCAACCCCAAAAAGTTAAAAATTAATTTTATACCCTGCTTTTCTTTCACCAAATCTCTCCATTCCCTTGACCTATCTACACTTCATAATTTCTCTTCAGAACTTAGAACCAACTACAGGCTCTCTAGATCTCCCTTTCTAGTATAATTTAATTGTTCCCTTCTCTCCAAGTATTAAGTCAAAAAAGGGAGAGGCCAGAGTATTCCTAGGGTGGCCTGTATACATGCAAATCGTATGTGATAACTTATCCCAACCAGGGCACAATGATCTGTAAACCCAGTCATTCCCTTCAGGGTTGATCTGAAGCCTTTCATTAGTACAATGCTTCCTATGAGATAAAGCGTGGAAAGAGCCGAGTGAGATATATTTAACTGCATTGATACAGATATGGCACCACTTATGAAAAGAAAACCATCCTCTTACTGTAAGGATTGCATAGTGATATTCTGATGAAAACAAAAAATCGGTAGAAGTTCAGCCACTCATTCTCCAGACACCAGAGCAGACCAACCCCACTGCTTATGGGGACTTAAAGGCACACAAAACATTGTAAGAACAGATTTGGTCTGGAGGCTCAAGGTGAGGGGCCGAAGTGGTGAGGTGAGTGGAAAGTGGGAGGGGCTCTGCCAAGGGCGATGGGGGGTACCGGCTTTTGGTTCACCAGCTTTGGCTTTGAGATCTTTCCAGACTCCCAGCCTTAACACACATTCCCTGGCATTTTCTCACTCTGTGTGCCTGAATATCTTCTGCTCCTCTGCATCCCCTCCCATTCCCATCAGGAATCTACTATATTTGGGGGTTACTCTTTGGGTTACACACCTCCTCCTTCTGACCCTGCTGAAGCCTGACATTTCCCATGAGCGGCACCTCCATTGAAGTCCTATGCCTAAAGATGTAGCTTATCTATACCCTGTATTGCTGGGACGTGAGGCCAGCCTCTCGACTCCCTCACTGTTATTCCTTAATTCTTATGAAATCCTTCCTCTCATAGGCCCATGTCACCTGCCTCTGCCACTCTCTGCCTTTTCTTGCCAGCTGGTGCTTCCAGAACATTCATTAGAGACATGGGCATCGCCATGGGCTGCATAGTGGCCCCCTCAAAAGATATGTCCACATCCTAGTCCCTGGAACCCATTAACGTGAATTTATTTGGGAAAAGGGTCTTTGCAGACGTAAGGAAGTTAAGGATCACGAGAGGAGATCATCCTGGGTTATCCTGGTGGGCCTGAAATCTAATGACGAGGGTCATTATTAAAAGGCCACAGAGAGACAGAAAAGGGGAAGTGAATGTGATCAAGGAGGCAGAGGTTAGAGAGATGGGACCCCAAATGAAGGAAGGAATGCTGCAGCCACCAGAGGGAGGAAGAGGCAAAGATTGGAATCTCCCTTCGAGCACCTGGAGGAAGTGCAGCCCTGATGACACTTTAACCTCAGACCTCCAGCCTCCAGAACTGTGAAAGACCACATTTCTGTTGTCTCAAGCCACCCAGTTCATGGTCATCTGTTGCAACAACCCCAGGAAACAACCACAGGGAGGGCCAGGTTACCTAACTCCCATCATCTTGCATAATAATAAACAGCTAATATTTACTGAGTTCTTACAAAGTGCTGGGGGTTGTGCTGAAGCCTTTTCATGGATTATGTGTGGAATTCTCAGAATGACATTGGAGCACAGGTACAGATAAGGAAATGAGAGCCCTCAGGAGATAAGTGCGTGCCCACTGTCACACAGGCCAGCGCAAGGGACTAGCAGAAGCAGGTTGCCTGACGACAACCCATGTGCATCACCACTCCATGACATTGCCCTTAGCGGGTGACATGGAGTCCCCTGGGACCTACAGTGCCACTGGCCCTGCAGCCTCCACCCGCTAACTCTCCAGGTCATAGCCTCTGTCCTCCAATATGGCCATCCCCAGACTTGCTCTTCCCCTGACTTCACCAGCTGCAGGATCCCCCTTGCTGACCACAACCCTCCACCCTTTTAGGTGTCTCACACACTCCCTCCCACTCCACCTGACCTTAGATCTCTAGACCAGCAGACCTCAAAGTGGATTACCGGTATCTGTGCGAGCATGCAGAGACTCTCCAAGAGGCAAATAAGCATGAGTGGTTTTAGGGAGCCATATTTTATTTTATTTTATTTATTTTATTTTTTTAAACATTTTATTTATTTATTTGACAGAGAGAGAGACAGCGAGAGATGGAACACAAGCAGGGGGAGCGGGAGAGGGAGAAGCAGGCTTCCCGCCAAGCAGGGAGCCTGATGCGGGGCTTGATCCCAGGACCCTGAGATCATGACCTGAGCCGAAGGCAGATGCTTAACGACTGAGCCACCCAGGTGCCCCTAGGGAGCCATATTTTAGAACCTGATTTCCCTGAGAACATAACTTTGTCATTCAGCCATTGCCACAGTAATGCTGCAGAACAACCCCCTGCGCCCAACGCACAGTGACTTAAAACATCAGTCATTCATACTCATGACAAGTATGGGTCAGGTGGGATGCCCCAGTTTTGGCTGCAGGTCTGCAGTTTGCTGCGCCCGGGCTGGCTCCAGGTTGTGTGATCAGTGCAATTTTATAGAGCCCTACACTCAGAAGGACCTTGCACTTGGGCTTTAATACTCTGAGGTGGACCCAAAGACATTCATGTTTTGTGAGTGAAGTCTGATGAAACATGCACCCGGGGCTTCAAGCCTCAATTCACACATGGTGCTTCTCCTATCTCCTGGCCCTCCAGGATCGGTACTCAGCCATCAGCTCTCTGTTCATGCCCAGTGAGTGACCACTGCTGCCCTCCATCCCCATGGGGCTCTGAACATGAGCCCAGGAAGGTCCAGGCAGGCATGGGCTCTGGAGTGTCTTGAGGTGGGGCAAGGTAGTAGCTATTTAGACTGGCAGAGTCAGGGCAAATTTGGTGGGCAATGGGCAGGGACTTCTTGTTCATTCCCAATCCAAGTATCAAGTACATCCCTGCATGGACGTTTCTACCCTTTGGGTGTTGCCCATCCACCATGGATTGAGGTGGTGAGCCAGGAGAAAGAGGGATTGAATCCTGATGCCCCACATTTTCATTTTGCAATGGGTCCTGGCTGGGCCAGCTCAGTTGCATATCTTATTTGGGGCCCAGTGAAAGGCAGCAGCTCCCCAGAGCATGGTTCCTTCATAACAATGGCAGAAGCACTAGAACCCAAACCAAACTGCACAAGCCCTTTTCAAGCCTCTGCTCACATTTGTCCACTGAAGTAAGTCACTAAATTATGCTCAAGGCCATGAGTGGAAAGCACACTCCATCCACCAGGTGGTCATGGTGAGGGTATGGCTGCCTGATGTTATTATGGGGCAGTAGAAAAGTAGGACTGAACCACCTAATCCACCTATTGCAGTTCTCCTTTTTAAAATGAGTCTCCTTCAGAATCAGGGCCCTGATTCCACTCGCCCTTCTTTTTACCTCCTCTCTCACAAGTGTTCTTACCAAAGAAAGGCTCAGGGGTGCAGGTGGTTCAACCAATGGTACACTAGGTGTAATCCAGGAAAAAGGGTGAATGTTCCCCACTTGATGTTCTGAGGAAATATTTTAACATCTTATTTCAGTTTATGTAAATACTTTTGTTATGGGGAACTGTGATAGGGCCAACAATAAAAGACTTTCAAGCACAAGAATCTACAATGGGATAAAATTCTTCAGGGAGAGTGGGATAAAAATATGAAAAGGAGGAAAAGGAATGTTGAAAAAAACCCTTTGTTAGAGAACAGCTATGCTGGTGGCTATTAAGGCAGTATGGCATTTAGATGGGACACATTTAAGTCAGAAATGTAACCATTTTATTTTCAAATGTAATTATAATTTACTAGAAATGACATTTTTTCTTACTGCCTGAATTTAAGGTGAAAATTTTTAAGTGTTAACTTAGAAATGTTAGAGCAGGTCCCTGGTTTCTCAACCCCACCCCACCCCACAGGCAATCAAAAAAAATTTCAAGTCCAGTCCTCAAGAGCAGGAAAACCTTACATTTTTATCCAACCTATCACTCCCTTGAGACTTTACTTTCTTCCTTAACCCTGTAAGTAAAATAAGCCAGAAAAAAAATCAGAAAAATACTGTATGGCATCACTTACACGTGGAATCAAAAAGAAAAAAAATTGAACTCATAAAAAATAGAGTAGAATGCTGGTTGGCAGGGGCTGGGGGTTGGAGGAAATAGAGAGATGTTGGTCAAAGGGTATAAACTTTCAGCTATAAGATGAAAACTTCTGGGGAGCTAATAATGTACAGTATGGTGATTACAGTCAACAATACTGTACCGCATACTTGACATTTGCTAAGGGAGTAGATCTTAAGTGTTCTCACCACCCAAAAAAGGTAACTATGTAAAGTGATGGATGTGTTAATTAGCTTGATTGTGGTAATTATTTCACAACGTATACGTATAAATCATCACGTTGTACACCTTAATGAAAAACATCACCTTGTACAACTTAAAAAAAAAAAAAAAGAAAACCACCAACCACCATCAATCATGGCTTAATTTATCTCTTGTTGATTTGAGGAGGATGCAACTATCTAAATCATGTCAAATTTTTCTTCTTATTGGATCTGTTTGTGATTTTCTATGGCAAAAACCCTTGCAAACAGCTGTCAGTCTTAGAACTTTTTTTTTTCTTTTTTCTTTTTTTTTTAACAAGCAAAGCCTCCTGACTTTTTCCGAATAAAGAGCTGCCTGCTTAGGATTCCCCATCATCTTTCCGACAATCAAGTGTTTTTGAAATTTTTTTAATTCTATATGCAGATAAAAAAAAGTGAAACATGATTCCGCTGTCTATTTAGATATGTGCTATCAGGAAATCGAGTGATTTCTGTGTTAGGATCATTCTTCCTGTAGGAAGGGAGTCATTTCCTCTCCTTTTAATCTGGGCCATTTGTCCCGTGAAAATGTCGTTTAGACGGGTTCTAATATCTGTCCCTTAGGAATCATCAGGAATTGCTGACTCAACTTGCTTCAGCAAGAAAGCTTTCGATAACAGTGTGAGATTATCAGTCCATAATCCATGATAACACCCTTAAAACAAACATAGCAGCTTAAAACATGGAGGAGGTGTAGCCCCGCCCAAGTTCAAGCTTGTCAACCAGAGAGAAGGGAGTGGCCTTTAAGCACACTACCTGACCAATCACAGCTGGTCTACTAGCACAAGTCAGTACACTGACTCCGTTGTGAAGTGTGTCCCAAGACGTTCAGTAGAGTCACCTTTGACTGTATTACCTCCGCCATCACTAAATGTGTGTTTCTCTGACCTCTGAATAAGGTGGAGCTCTGCAGAAGAGACCGTGTTTCTGACTTAGTCAAGTTGCTTAAAATGAGCCTTAATGCAATTAAAATGGAATTTTGGGCCTGTCACTGTGATGGTTAATTTTTTTTTCTTTCTTTTTTTTTAAATTTTATTTTATTATGTTAATCACCATACATTACATCATTAGTTTTTGATGGAGTGTTCCATGATTCATTGTTTGTGCATAACACCCAGTGCTCCATGCAGAACGTGGCGTCTTTAATACCCATCACCAGGCTAACCCATCCTCCCACCCTCCTCCCCTCTAGAACCCTCAGTTTGTTTTTCAGAGACCATTGTCTCTCATGGTTCGTCTCCCCCTCTGATCCGCCCCCCTTCCTTTTTTCCTTCCTACTATCTTTTTTTTTTTTTAACATATCATGTATTATTTGTTTCAGAGGTACAGGTCTGTGATTCATCACTCTTACACAATTCACAGCGCTCACCATAACACATATCCTCCCCAGTGTCTATCACCCAGCCACCCCATCCCTCCATTTTATGTATCAACTTGGCTGAGCTAAGGGCTGCCCAGATAGCTGATAAAACAGTATTTCTGGGGCGCCTGGGTGGCTCAGTTGGTTAAGCGACTGCCTTCGGCTCAGGTCATGATCCTGGAGTCCAGGGATCGAGTCCCACATCGGGCTCCCTGCTCGACAGGGAGTCTGCTTCTCCCTCTGACCCTCCCCCCTCTCATATGCTCTCTCTCTCTCATTCTCTCTCTCAAGTAAATAAATAAAATCTTTAAAAAAAAAAAAAAAGGGCGCCTGGGTGGCTCAGTCGTTAAGCGTCTGCCTTTGGCTCAGGTCATGATCCCAGAGTCCTGGGATCAAGCCCCACATCGGGCTCCCTGCTCCACAGGAAGCCTGCTTCTCCCTCTCCCACTGCCCCTGCTTGTGTTCCCTCTCTTGCTGTGTCTCTCTCTGTCAAATAAATAAATTAAAAAAAAAAAAAAAAACAGTATTTCTGGATGTGCCTGTGAGGGTGTTTCTGGAAGCATTTAATTTCGCAGACTGAGTAAAGAGTTCCACCCTCACCAATGTGGGTGGGCATCTTCCAATCCACCTGGGGACCCAATGGGACAAAAAGGCAAAGGAAGGGTGAATTCACTCCCTCTTCTTGAGATGGGATGTCCATCTTCTGGAGCTTCTGGAGCTTCTGGGCCTTTGGGCGTCAGGACTTATGGCAGCAGCCCTCTGGTTCTCAGGAGTTTGCCCTGGGACTGGGAGTCACACCATCAGTTCTCAGGACTTTGGACTTGGGCTGAATTATACTATAGGCTTTCCTCGCTGTCCAGCTTGCCAAGAGCAGATTGTGGGACTTCTCAGCCTCCACAACCGTGTGAGCCAATTCCTATCATAAATCTCCTCTATTTGTTCTGTTTCTCTGGAGAATCCCATCTAATACAGTCGCTATGAGGAATGGTTGCAAAAGGAGCATTTGATAGTGAGAATCTTAACTATGTCACAAGAAGGGGTTACTGTTCTGACCGTGGCCTTTCCCCACTGTTCTCAGCCAAAAGCCTCTCCTTTGGAGAGGAGACAAGGAGGAACAGCTTAGAGGCAATCTCTGCAGCTTGGTGCAAATGAAGCTGTCATTCTTTTGGCTGACAAAATATAACTGACTAACCATTCTACCAAATAGATATGTTTCTCAAAGGTGTTAACCATTCTATTATCCCTAGTCCCACCTCTGATTTAAGAGCCTCAGAGGCTAGTTTGTAGTTTACATTTCAATGAGATCTCAGATCAATTCCAACATGTCAGAAAATCCAATAAGAAGAGACAATGAAATTTATGTTTATTTAAAGCTTGCTGGTAAACAATTACATACATCTTACTTATAATCATCTACTACAGTTTATAAGTTACTAGCCGCAGCAGGCTGTGGGGTTTTTTGCTTTTTTTTTGTTTGTTTCTTGAGATGGGAAAATAAATTAAGGTTTCCACAACTTGTAGTATGTCTGACAGTCCATGAGAAGCCATGAAAGCAGGGAACAGGACACTGTGACAGTCAACCAATAGCTATTTACTGATATCTGCTCTGTACAAGGCTCCTCCCAAGGGCTATGCAGAAGTTCAAGGTAGCACCCTTTCAGGAAGCTGAGCACCCATCTGAAAATCAGGCTAACAGCACGAGGCAGAATATGCCATTTTTCAAAGGAACATCAGACAGTAGGAGTGGTTGGAGTTCAGGGGACAAAGATGTGTGCCTCGACTGGGTGACCAGGAAAGGCTCCCCAGAGAGGATGACATTTATTGTGAGTCGAGGACAAGTAGCATTTGGGGGGCAGGGATGGGGAGAGAGAGCACATTCAGGAGGGGAAACCACTTGAGTCAAGGACCAGAACTGGTGCACAAGGTACACAAGGTGCACAAGGTACACAAGGTGTGTTGGGGAAGAGTGATGGCTTTCACTGGGAGCAGAGGGGATGAGGAGATAAGGGGATGAGGAGATAAGGCTCAAGGGGAGGTAGAGGCCAAAATGGGAGGAATTGGAATGCAATTCTTTCTCTGTAGCTGAAGCAATGTTCTAATAGGCACTGGTCTAAAGTACTTTTTAGAATGCCTTCACCCTGGAAGGTACTCTGGGGGATCTTCAGGAGCCTCCTTCACTTTTCCAGATTCTGAGAGACCCTTGGGTACCACATAGTCTTAGTATACTAATTGGCTCCCTGGTGCCTTCGGTGAGGGAATGGGAAATTAAGTTAGATACCATCTTCCCCTAACATAGGTAGACATTAACTAGGAATTCCACTTTCCCCTCTCTCTTCATCAGTTCTCAGGATGAAAACAATGAGAAGCCAAAAGAGAAAGCAATTTCAAAAAGTCTTTCCTCATGCACAAGGAACAACCACGAAGGAACAAACACAAGGAACAAACACATACAAGTGATTCATGGAGAGTTTGGGTGCCAGCCGTGCAGTGAGAAACTTCATGCACTAAATTGAGCTGCTATTCTTTGCCAGACACTCAGCTAGGCCCTGAAGACACAGCAATGAATGAACCGGACAGGGTCCGAGGCCTCATGGGATGAATACGCCATTGAGGAAGGCAGATAATAAACAAGGGGAGATATGAAGGACAAGTTTAGGGAGCTACAAGAGGCTACAACAGGGGGTCCAGGGACTGTGTGTCTGAGGAAGTGACTCGAGGCTGAGATGAAGGAGCAGAGAGCATTGGCCAAATGACAAGGGGGTGCCATTGGGAAGACCCTTGTCCTTCATTTATTCTCCAACTTCACTGCTGGAAACACTCCTTTAATTATCTTGACAACCTTTTCTCACAGTGACTATGGTCTCTAACCAATTCCCTGAAGGCTGATACAGTCTATGCAGATAAGATGAGTCTGCAAATATTTTTGCTCTTCATAATACATAGGCATCTCTCAGATCCCAAGATGTGGGTCATCTGGGAGGTCCTGAGAGTTTGCAGATGCTGTGAAGAGACTTTTCATATGGTTTGGCTTGCAGTTAACCCTGGACAGTGTTTACTTTAAACAACCAGTGACCTTTAAGCTGTCAAATATAGTATCATTGTCTTCAGGTTTCATCCTCCTCCACGGTGTCAGTCACTGCTCTGACTTTCTTGGTTTCCATGACACTGAATTACTCTTGTTCAAACTCTCTGGCCAGTTATTCCCTGTCTGCTTTTCCTTTTACTGTGTCAGTTGGGATTAGGTTTGGCTGCAAACAACAGAGACCTATAACAGTGGCTTAAACAAGATAGAAGTTCATCTCTCCCTCATGTCAAAGCCTGGGGATCAGCGTTTCAGGGCTGGGATAGCGGATCCACAAAGTTATCTAGAGCCCTGGCCCCATGCCAGCTTCTACTGTTCCATCCTTAGAGTGTAGCACCCATTCTTGTGATCCAAGGAGGCTGCTATCACTCAGCCTTTCCCATCAGAATTCCAGGAAGCAAGATGGAACATGGGACGAAAAATAAGAAAACAATAGAGACATGCCAAATGTCTATTAAGACAGGTTCCTGAAAGCAATTGCATGACAATGATTCTTACATCTCTTGGGCAAAACTTAGTCACCTAGTGACAAGGGAAGCTGGGATATACAGTCTTTATAATAATAATAATAATAATAATAATAATAAATATAATAATAAATAATCCTGTACCCAACTAAAAATGTGGGGTCTGTTATTGTGGAAGTAGGTGAGAACGGACAACCTCTAGTCTCTGTGCATACCATAGATGTCCACACCATAAGAGATTCTGACTTGGTCCTTTATCTTTATAGCCCCACACTTGCCAGTTCAAATTTTTTTTTTAATTCTACATATAAGTGATACCATACCATATTTGTCTTTCTGTGTCGGCCCTATTTCATTTAGCATAATGTCCTCAGGGCTTATCCATGTTGCTGCAAATTTCCTCTTTTTATGGCTGAATAAAATTCCATTGTGTATATTACACCACATTTTCTTTATCCATTCATCCATTGATGGACAGTTAAGTTGCTTCCATTATCTTGGATACTATGAACAATGCTGCAATGAACACGGAATGCAGATAGCTCTTCAAGATACTGATTTTATTTCCTTTAGATGTATATATCCAGAAGTGGGATTGCTGGATCATATGGTAGTTCTATTTTTAATTTTTGGAGGAAATTCCATATTATTTTTTAGAGTGGCTGTACCAGTTTATATTCTCCCCAACACTATATAAGGGCTCTTTTTCCTCCACATCCTCATCAACATTTATTTTTTATCTTTTTGATAATAGCCATCCTAACAGATGTGAAGTAATATCTCGTGGTAGCTTTGATTTGTGTTTCTCTGATGATTAGTGATATGAAGTACCTTTTCATGTACCTGTTGGACATTTGTATGTCACCTTTGGAGAAATGTCTATTCAGATCCTCTGCTAATATTTTTCATTGGGTTATTTGGAGTTTTCTTTGTCAGTGAGTTGTATAAGTTCCTTCTATATTTTGGATATTAACTCCTTATTAGATACATGGCTTGCAAATATTTTCTCTTATTCCGTAGGTTGCCTTTTCATTTTTCGATAGTTTCCTTTGCTGTGCAGTAGCTTTTTAGTTTGATATAGTACTGTTTGTTTATTTTTGCTGTTGTTGGTTGTGCTTTTGGTGTCAAGTCTAAAAAATCATTGTGAAGACCAATGTCAAGGAACTTTTTCTTGTTTTTTTTTTTCTAGAGGTTTTATGGTTTCAGATCTTACATTTAAGTCTTTAATCCATTTCAAGTGAATTTTTATGAGTGGTATAAGATACGGGTCCAGTGTCAATCCTTTGCAGTTGTCCCAACACCATTTATTGAGGAGACTATCCTTACCCCATTGTGTGTTCATGGTGCCCTTGTCAAAGATTAGTTGACCACATTTGTGTGGATTTTTTTTCTGGGCTCTCTCTTTGTAACATTGGTACATGTGCCTGTTTTTTTTTATGTCAGTACCATACTGTTTTGATTACTGAGACTTTGTAATGTAGTTTAAAATCAACTTTTGCTCTTCTTCCTCAAAATTGCTTTGACTATTCAAAGTCTTTTGTTGTTCCATATGAATTTTAGGATTGTTTTTTCTATTTCTGTGGAAAATGCCTTTGGAATTTTGATGCCTTTTGAAAATTTGTGTTGAATGTGTAGATTGTGTTGGTTAATATGGATATTTAAGCAATATTAACTCTTCCAAACCAAGAACACAAATCATCTTTTCATTTATTTGTGTTTTATTCAATTTCTTTATTCAGTATCTTATGGGTTTTGGTTAAATTTATTTCTAAGTATTTCATTGTTTTTGATGCTACTGTAAATGGCATTGATTTCTTAATTTTTCAGATAGTTTGTTAATAGTGAATAGAAATGCAAATTACTTTTGTATGCTAACTTTGCATCTGGCAACTTTCATGAATTTATTAATTCTAACAGGTTGGGGTTTTGTTTTGTTTGTTTTGCAAAGTCATAAGGTTATCTATAAGATCATGTCATCCACAGAGACAATTTTCCTTCTTCCTTTCTTATTTGGATGCTTTTTACAGGCATACCTTGTTTTATTGCACTTCACTTTCTTGCACTTCATAGAAAATGCTTTTTTTTTTTTTTTTTTTTTTTTACAAATTAAAGGTTTGTGGTAACCCAGCATCCAGCAAGTCTCTTGCATCATTTTCCATAGCACTTCCTCACTTCATGTCTCTATATCACATTTTGGTAATTCTCACAATTTTTCAAACTTTTCTCATGATTATTATATTTCTTATGATGATCTATGATCAGTGATCTTTGATGTTAACTATTTTTTAAATTTTATTTTATTAGGTTAATGTTAGTCACTATACAATACATCATTAGTTTTTGATGTAGTGATCCACGATTCATTGTTTTCATATAACACCCAGTGCTCTATGCAGTACGTGCCCTCCTTAATACCCATCACTGGGCTAACCTGCCCCCCCACCCCCGCCCCTCTAAAACCCTCAGATTGTTTCTCAGAGCCCATAGTCTCTCATGGTTCATCTCTCCCTCCGATTCTCCCCCCTTCATTTTTCTCTTCCTTCTCCTAATGTCCTCCATGCTATTCCTTATGTTCCACAAAGAAGTGAAACCATGTGATAATTGACTTTCTCTGCTTGACTTATTGCACTTAGCATAATCTCCTCCAGTCCCATCCATGTTGATGTAAAAGTTGAGTATTCATCTTTTCTGATGGCTGAGTAATATTCCATTGTATATATGGACCACATCTGCTTTATCCGTTCATCTGTTGAAGGGCATCTTGGTTCTTTCCACAATTTGGCTATTGTGTACAATGCTTCTGTGAACATTGGGGTACATATGGCCCTTCTTTTCACTACATCTGTGTCTTTGGGATAAATACCCAGTAGTGCAATTGCTGGGTCATAGGGTAGCTCTATTTTTAATTTTCTGAGACACCTCCACACTGTTTTCCAAAGTGGCTGTACCAACTTGCATTCCCACCAACAGTGTCAGGGGGTTCCCCTTTCTCCACAACCTCTCCAACATTTGTTGTTTCTTGCCTTGTCAATTTTTGCTATTCTAACTGGTGTAAGGTGGTATCTCAATGTGGTTTTGATTTGAATTTCCCTGATGGCTAATGATGATGAACATCTTTTCATGTGTCTGTTAGCCATTTGTATGTCTTCTTCAGAAAAGTGTCTGTTCATGTCTTCTGCCCATTTTTTTACTTGATTGTTTTTTGGGTGTTGAGTTTGAGAACTTCTTTATAGATCTGGATACCAGCCCTTTATTTGTAGTGTCATTTGCAAATATCCTTTCCCATTCTGTGGGTTGCCTCATTGTTTTGTTGACTCTTTCCTTTGCTGTGCAGAAGCTTTTTATCTTGATGAAGTCCCAAAAGTTCATTTTTGCTTTTGTTTCACTAGCCTTTGGAGATGTATCTTGAAAGAAGTTGCTGTGGCCAATGTCAAAGAGTTTACTGCCTATGTTCTCCTCTCCTCCAAAATCCTCAGGATTTTGATGGATTCCTGTCTCACATTGAGGTCTTTCATCCACTTTGAGTTTATCTTTGTGTGTGCTGTTAGAGAATGATCGAGTTTCATTCTTCTGCATGTGGCTGTCCAATTTTCCCAGCACCATTTATTGAAGAGACTGTCTTTTTTCCATTGCATATTTTTTTCCTGCTTTGTTGAAGATTATTTGACCATAGAGTTGAGGGTCCATATCTAAGTTCTCTATTCTGTTCCATTGCCCTATATGTCTGTTTTTGTGCCAGTACCATGCTGTCTTGGTGATCACTGCTTTGTAATATAGCTTGAAATCAGGCAACGCGATGCCCCCAGGTTTGTTTTTCTTCTTCAACATTTTCTTGGAGATTCGGAGTCTTTTCTGATTCCATACAAATTTTAGGATTGTTTGTTCCAGCACTTTGAGAAATGTCATTAGAATTTTGATTGGGGTGGCACTGAAGGTATAGATTGCTCTGGGTAGCATAGACATTTTAACAATCTTTATTCTGCTGATCCAGGAGCATGGAATGTTTTTCCATCTTTTTGTGTCTCCTTCAATTTCTTTCATGAGTGTTCTGTAGTTCCTAGAGTATAGATCCTTTACCTCTTTGGTTAGGTTTATTCCGAGATATCTTATGGTTTTTGGTGCTATTGTAAATGGAATCGTTGCTCTAATTTCTCTTTCTATAGTTGCATTGTTAGCA
Organism: Mirounga leonina; assembly: GCF_011800145.1. Taxonomy (NCBI): domain Eukaryota; kingdom Metazoa; phylum Chordata; class Mammalia; order Carnivora; family Phocidae; genus Mirounga; species Mirounga leonina. Next base: position 6,590,964 of record NW_023270709.1, on the reverse strand, counting down.
TATAAGAAAGCAACTGATTTCTGTGCATTGATTTTGTATCCTGCCACATTACTGAATTGCTGGATGAGTTCTAGTAATTTGGGGGTGGAGTCTTTTGTGTTTTCCACATAAAGTATCATGTTGTCTGCAAAAAGAGAGAGTTTGACTTCTTCTTTGCCAATTTGAATACCTTTTATTTCTTTTTGTTGTCTGATTGTTGTTGCTAGGACTTCTAATACTATGTTGAACAACAGTGGCGAAAGTGGGCATCCTTGACGTGTTCCTGATCTTAAGGGAAAGGCTCTCAGCTTTTCCCCATTGAGGATGATATTCGCTGTGGGTTTTTCATAGATGGATTTTATGACCTTGAGGAATGTTCCCTCTATCCCTATACTCTGAAGAGTTTAATCAGGAAAGGATGCTATATTTTGTCAAATGCTTTTTCTGCATCAATTGAGAGGACCATATGGTTCTTCTCTCTCCTCTTATTAATGTGTTCTATCACATTGATTGATTTGTAAATGTTGAACCACCTTGCATTCTGGGGATAAATCTCTCTTGGTCATGGTGGATGATCCTTTTAATGTATTGTTGGATCCTATTAGCTAGGATTTTGTTGAGGATTTTGAAATCCATATTCATCAGTGATATTGGTCTGAAATTCTCCTTTTTGATAGGGTCTTTGCCTAGTTTGGGGATTAAGGTAGTAGAGGCATCATAGAATGAGTCTAAACGTTTTCCTTCTGTTTCTATTTTTTGAAACAGCTTCAGGAGAATAGGTATTATTTCTTCTTTGAATGTTTGGTAGAATTCCCCAGGGAATCCATCAGGCCCTGGACTCTTGTTTTTTGGGAGGTTTTTGATCACTGCTTCAATCTCATTACTGGTTATTGGCCTATTCAAGTTGTCAATTTCTTCCTGTTTCAGTCTTGGTAGTTTATAGGTTTCCAGGAAGGCACCCATTTCATCCAGGTTGCTCAGCTTATTGGCATATAGTTGTTGATAATAATTATTGATAGTTGTTTCTATTTCCTTGGTGTTAGTCGTGATCTCTCCCCTTACATTCATAATTTTATTAATTTGTGTCCTTCCTCTTTTCTTTTGGATAAAAGTCTGGCCAGTGGTTTATCAATCTTATTAATTCTTTCAAAGAACCAGCTTCTAGTTTCGTTGATCTGATCTCTCAAATCAACTGTTTCTGGTTTCTATTTCATTGATCTCTGCTCTAATCTTAATTATTTCTCTTCCAATGCATGGCTTAGGCATCATTTGTTGCTTTTTCTGTAGTTCTTTAAGGTATAGAGTTAGATGGTGAATTCAGGATTTTTTTATTTTTTTGAGTGAGACTTGGATGGTTATGTATTTCCCCCTTAGGACCTCCTTTGCAGTCTCCCATAGGTTTTGGGCCGATGTGTTTTCATTCTCATTGGCTTCCATGAATTGTTTAAGTTCTTTTTTGATTTTCTGGTTGACCCAAACATTCTTAGGTGAGTGGTCTTTAGCTTCCAAGTGTTTGAATTTCTTCCAAATTTTTTCTTGTGATTGAGTTCCAATTTTAAAGCATTATGGTCTGAGATATGCAGGGGATAATCTCAATCTTCTGGTATCAGTTGAGACCTGATTTGTGACCCAGTATGTGGTCTATTCTTGAGAAAGTTCCACGTGTGCTCGAGAAGAATGAGTATTCTGTTGTTTTAGGGTGGAATGTTCTGTATATATCTATGAGGTCCATCTGGTCCAGTGTGTCATTCAAAGCTCTTGTTTCTTTGTTGATTTTCTGCTTAGATGATCTGTCTATTGCTGAGAGTGGAGTATTGTGGTCTCCTACAACTAACGTATTGATATGACTCTTTATTTTGGTTACCAGTTGGCTTATATAGATGGCTGCTCCCATGTTGGGGGTATAGATATTTACAATTGTTAGATCTTCTTGTTGGATAGGCCCTTTAAGAAGGATATAGTGTCCTTCTGTGTCTCTAACTACAGTTTTTATCTTAAAATCTAATTTCTCTGATATAAGAATTGCTACCCTAGCTTTCTTTTGAGGTCTGTTGGCATGGAAGATGTATCTCCCTCCCTTCACTTTCAGTCTGGATGTATCTTTATGTTCAAAATGAGTCTCTTATAGACAGCATATGGATGGGTCCTGTCTTTTTATCTGCAACCGTATGCCGTTTTATGGGAGCATTTAGGCCATTCACACTGACAGAGAATATTGAAAGATATGAATTTATTGTCATCATGTTGCCTGTGAAGACCTTGTTTTTATAGACAGTTCCTGTAAATTTCTGTTGTATATCACTTTTGGGGTCTTTCTCCTTTTATAGAACTCCCCTTAATTTTTCTTGCAGGGCTGGCTTAGTGGTCACATATTCTTCCAGTTTCTGCCAGTCATGGAAGCTCTGCATCTCTCCAACCATTCTAAATGAAGCCTTGCTGGATAAAGTATTCTTGGCTGCATGTTCTTCTCATTTAGTACCCTGAATATGTCTTGCCAGCCCTTTCTGGCTTGCCACGTCTCTGTGGATAGGTCTGACGTTATTTGGATGTTCCTCCCTCTGTATGTAAGGGATCTCTTCCCTCTAACTGCCCTTAAGATGGTTTCCTTGGTTCTAAGATTTGCGAGTTTTACTATTACATGCTGGGGCATTGGCCTGTTTTCCTTGATCTTGGGAGGGGTCCTCTCTGCCTCTAGGACAGGAATGTTCGTTTCATTCTCCAGATTAGGGAAGTACTCAGCTATGATTTGCTCAAATATATCTTCTAGTCCTCTCTCTCTCTCCACCCCTTCAGGGATCCCAATAATTCTGACATTGGAACATTTCATGGTGTCACTTATTTCTCTGATTCTCTTTTCATGGAATCTGAGTTGTTTTTCCCTGGCCTCCTCTTCTCCCTTTTTATCTATTAATTGGTCTTCTAGGTCACTAATTAGTTCTTCTGCCTCGCTTACCCTAGCTGTTAGAGTATCTAGATTAGATTGGATCTCATTGATAGCATTTTTAAGTTCAGCCTGATCGGCTCTCATTTCTGCCCTTAGAGAATCTATGTTGCCATTAATAATTTTTCCCTTCTAGCTATTGTCTTCACAATTGCTAGCCTGAATTCCATCTCCAACATCTTGGTTATATCTGAATCCATTTGTAAATCTGTGGCATAGTCATAGTCTCTGAGTCTTTCCTATCTGGGGGTTCTTCCTCCTAGTCATTCTGTTGAGGGGTGGTAGAGGGAATGTATAGAGTCCAAATTACTGACCACAACCCCAGCAAGATGCACTTGTTTTCTAGGTACCTTAGGGTTGTTGGCCTCTTCTTTTCTCAGCCTATCTTCTGGGGGAGGGGCCTACCACGCTGTTACTCAGGCAACCCTGTTTAGGCAGAGTTGCCCTGCCCCTTGTGTGGGGAGGGTGGGCTCAGTGAAAACCGGTTTTGGGGGGTTTTGTTCTCTGGCAGCTTTCCCTGGGGGCTTTCTGTGTCTCTTCCAAGAGTTAGAGCCAAAGAGATCGTTTTCAACCCTCTGCCTCAGAGCAGAGATCACAGTCTACTCTTCAGTGAGCTCTCCAGGCCACACTATCTCCGTTTCTGTCTGTGCTGCTATAAACTGCAGTCCTGGGTTGTTCGTCCCTCAGCAGCATTCCCAGTCCTTGCCTCCAGGTGGGGCACATCTCTGCACTTTGTGCTTCTAAAACCGCCAGCCGCCCCCAGTTCCCTCGCATGACCCTGCCACTCCAGTTTCCATCTGGGGGGCTGCCCTAAAGTCCTATCCCCACCGCTACCAGTCTGTGAGTCTGTGCCCCATCCCCAGCACAAAAGGCTCTTGCTCACTGGCGGTGTAGGATCCCCATGGCCATGCTCCCTCCCGCTGCTGTTTATCCTCTGATATCTGCCCAGAATCATGGCTCACTGCTTTGTACCTCGAAACCAACTGCCTGCAATATTCTGTTTGTAGAGATCCAGATCTATCTTCTTACATCTCAGATTTCATGGGTGTTCAGAGTGGTCTGGTAAATATCCAGCTCAATTCTGGGGACCGGTTGGAATAGGGTCCCCTACTCCTCTGCCATCTTTTCCCCGATGTTACCATTGTAATTGTTTTGCGGTGCCATGAACCTCCATATGTCCATGTAAGACAGCAAACTTAATCCATAAAAGTTTTGTGTGTTCTGCTACTCCACTGACCTGCTGTTCCCCATTTCTCTCTCCCCCACCTCAGGTCTTGCTATTCCCTGAAACACAACAATATTGAAATTAGGCCAATTAATAATCCTGCAATGGCCCTTAAGTTTTTAAGTGAAAGGAAGAGTTACATGTCTCTCACCATAAATCAAAAGCTAGAAATTATTAAGCTCAGTGAGGAATGTGTGTTGAAAGCCAAAAGAGGCCAAAAGTTAGGCCTCTTGTGCTAAACAGTTAGCCAAGTTGTGAATGCAAAGGAAAAGTTCTTGAAGGAAATTAAAAGTGCTACTCCAATGAACACATGAATGATAAGAAAAAGAAGCAGCTTTGTTGCTGATATGGGGAAAGTTTTAGTGGTCTGGATAGAAGATCAAACCAGCCACAACATTCCATTAAGCCAAAGCTTAATCCTGACCAAGTCCCTAACTCTCTTTAATTCTGTGAAGGATGAGAGAGGGGAGGAAGCTGCAGAAGGAAAGTCTGAAGCTAGCAGAGGTTAGTTCATGAGGTTAAGACAAGAAGCCATCTCCATGACATCAGAGTGCAAGGTGAAGCAGCAAGTGCTGATGGAGAAACTATAGCAAATTATCCAGAAGATCTAGCTAAGATAATTAATAAAGGTGGCTACACCAAACAATAGATTTTCAATGGAGATGAAACAGTCTTCTATTGGAAGAAGATGCCATCTAGGACTTTGATAGCTAAAGAGGAGAAATCAATGCCTGCCTTCAAAGCTTCAAAGGATAAGCTGACTCTCTCATTAGGGGCTAATGCAGCTGGTGGCTTGAAGTTGAAGCCAATGCTCATTTGTTGTTCCAAAAATTCTAGGGCCCTTAAGAATTATGCTAAGTCTACTCTGCCTATGCTCTAAATGGAAAAACAAAGCCTGGACGACAGCACATCTATTTACAACATGGTTTACTGAATATTTTAAGCCCACTGTTGAGACCAACTGCTCAGGAAAAAAAAAAATTCCTTTCAGAGTATTCCTGCTCATTGACCAAGCACCTGGTCATGCAAGAACTCTTGGTGGAGAAATGGGCACCTGGGTGGCTCAGTTCGTTGAGCCACTGCCTTCATCCTAGGTCATGATCGTGGAGTCCTGGGATCAAACCCCACATCCGGCTTCTTGCTTGATGGGGAGCCTGCTTCTCCCTCTCTTCCCCACTCATGCTCTCTCTTGCTGTCTCTGTCTCTGTCTCTCTCGCAAATGAATAAATAAAATCTTTTAAAAAACAAAAAACTGTCATAGAAATAAACAATGAGATTAATGTTTTTGTTTTTGTTTTTGTTTTTTAATGCCTGCTAACATAACATTCATTCTGCTGCCCATGGGTCAAGAAGTAGTTCTGACTTTCAAGTCTTATTATTTAAGAAATACATTTCATATTAACAAGACTGATAAACCCCTGGCCAGACGTATCAAAAAGAGAAGAGAAATGACCCAAATCAACAAAATCATGAATGAAAGAGGAGAGATCACAACCAACACCAAAGAAATACAAACAATTATAAGAACATATTATGAGCAACTCTATGCCAGCAAATTAGATAACCTGGAAGAAATGGATGCATTCCTAGAGATGTATCAACTACCAAAACTGAACCAGGAAGAAATAGAAAACCTGAACAGACCTATAACCACTAAGGAAATTGAAGCAGTCATCAAAAATCTCCCAAAAAACAAAAGCCCAGGGCCAGATGGCTTCCCAGAGGAATTCTACCAAACATTTCAAGAAGAATTAATACCTATTCTTCTGAAACTGTTCCAAAAAATAGAAATGGAAGGAAAACTTCCAAACTCATTTTATGAGGCCAGCATTACCTTGATCCCAAAACCAGACAAAGACCCCATCAAAAAGGAGAATTACAGACCAATATCCCTGATGAACATGGATACAAAAATTCTCACCAAAATACTAGCCAATAGGATCCAACAGTACATTAAAAGGATTATTCACCACGACCAAGTGGGATTTATCCCTGGGCTGCAAGGTTGGTTCAACATCCGCAAATCAATCAGTGTGATACAATACATTAACAAAAGAAAGAACAAGAATCATATGATCCTCTCAATAGATGCAGAAAAAAGCTTTTGACAAAGTACAGCATCCTTTCTTGATCAAAACTCTTCAGAGTATAGGCATAGAGGGTACATACCTCAATATCATAAAAGCCATCTATGAAAAACCTACAGCGAATATCATTCTCAATGGGGAAAAACTGAGAACTTTCCCCCTAAGTTCAGGAACACGGCAGGGATGTCCACTATCACCACTGCTATTCAACATAGTATTGGAAGTCCTAGCCACAGCAATCAGACAACAAAAAGAAATAAAAGGCATCCAAATTGGAAAAGAAGAAGTCAAACTCTCACTCTTTGCAGATGATATGATACTTTATGTGGAAAACCCCAAAGACTCCACCCCAAAACTGCTAGAACTCATACAGGAATTCAGTAAAGTGGCAGGATATAAAATCAATGCACAGAAGTCAGTGGCATTCCTATACACCAACAACAGGACAGAAGAAAGAGAAATTAAGGAGTCAATCCCATTTACAATTGCACCCAAAACCATAAGATACCTAGGAATAAATCTAACCAAAGAGACAAAGGATCTTTACTCAGAAAACTATAAAATACTCATGAAAGAAATTGAGGAAGACACAAGGAAATGGAAAAACGTTCCATGCTCATGGATTGGAAGAACAAATATTGTGAAGATGTCGATGCTACCTAGAGCAATCTCCACATTCAATGCCATCCCCATCAAAATACCATCCACTTTTTTCAAAGAAATGGAACAAATAATCCTAAAATTTGTATGGAACCAGAAAAGACCCCGCATAGCCAGAGGAATGTTGAAAAAGAAAAGCAAAGCTGGTGGCATCACAATTCCGGACTTCCAGCTCTATTACAAAGCTGTCATCATCAAGACAGCATGGTACTGGCACAAAAACAGACACATAGATCAATGGAACAGAATAGAGAGCCCAGAAATGGACCCTCAACTCTATGGTCAACTAATCTTCGACAAAGCAGGCAAGAATGTCCAATGGAAAAAAGACAGTCTCTTCAACAAATGGTGTTGGGAAAATTGGACAGCCACATGCAGAAGAATGAAACTGGACCATTTCCTTACACCACACACAAAAATAGACTCCAAATGGTTGAAAGACCTCAATGTGAGACAGGACTCCATCAAAATCCTAAAGGAGAACACAGGCAGCAACCTCTGACCTCAGCCGAAGCAACTTCTTCCTAGAAACATGGCAAAAAGCAAGGGAAGCAAGGGCAAAAATGAACTATTGGGACTTCATCAAGATAAAAAGCTTTTGCAAAGCAAAGGAAACAGTCAACAAAACCAAAAGACAACCGACAGAATGGGAGAAGATATTTGCAAATGACATATCAGATAAAGGGCTAGTATCCAAAATCTATAAAGAACTCATCAAACTCAGCACCTAAAGAACAAAGAATCCAATCAAGAAATGGGCAGAAGACATGAACAGACATTTTTCCAAAGAAGACATCCAAATGGCCAACAGACACATGAAAAAGTGCTCAATATCGCTCGGCATCAGGGAAATCCAAATCAAAACCTCAATGAGATACCACCTCACACCAGTCAGAATGGCTAAAATTAACAAGTCAGGAAACGACAGATGTTGGCGGGGATGCGGAGAAAGGGGAACCCTCCTACACTGTTGGTGGGAATGCAAGCTGGTGCAGCCACTCTGGAAAACTGTATGGAGGTTCCTCAAAAAGTTGAAAATAGAGCTACCATATGATCCAGCAATTGCACTACTGGGTATTTACCCCAAAGATACAAAAGTAGGGATCCGAAAGGGTACGTGCACCCCGATGTTTATAGCAGCAATGTCCACAATAGCCAAACTGTGGAAAGAGCCAAGATGTCCATCGACAGATGAATGGATAAAGAAGAAGTGGTATATATATACAATGGAATATTATGCAGCCATCAAAAGGAATGAGATCTTGCCATTTGCAACGACGTGGATGGAACTGGAGGGTATTATGTTGAGTGAAATAAGTCAAACAGAGAAAGACATGTATCATATGATCTCACTGATATGAGGAATTCTTAATTGCAGGAAACAAACTGAGGGTTGCTGGAGTGGGGGGTGGGGTGGGAGGGATGACTGGGTGATAGACACTGGGGAGGGTATGTGCTCTGGTAAGGGCTGTGAATTGTGCAAGACTATTGAATCTCAGATCTGTACCTCTGAAACAAATAATGCAATATATGTTAAGAAAAAAAAAAAGAAGAAGAAAGTAGTGGGAGGGGAAGAATGAAGCGGGGGAAATCAGAGGGGTAGACGAAACATGAGAGACGATGGACTCTGAAAAACAAACAGGGTTCTAGAGGGGAGGGGGGAGGGAGGATGGGTTAGCCTGGTGGTGGGTATTGAGGAGGGCACATTCTGCATGGAGCACTGGGTGTTGTGCACAAACAATGAATCATGGAACACTTCATCTAAAACTAATGATGTAATGTATGGGGATTAACATAAGAATAAAAAAAAAGGATTCTACAAAGTGCACCTCAAAAAAAAAAAATAAAAGAAATACATTTCCTAAGGCTATAGCTGCCATAGATAGTGATTTCTTTGATGGATCTGGGCAAAGTAAATTGAAAACCTCCTGGAAAGACTTTGCCATTCTTGATGACTTTAAGAACATTTGTGATTCAGAAGAAGAGGTCAAAATATCAATGTTAATGGGAATTAGGAAGAAGTTGATTCCCACCTTCATGGATGACTTTGAGGAACTCAAGACTTCCGTGGAGGAAGGAACTGCAGATGTGGTGGAAACAGCAAGAAAACTAGAAACAGAAGTGGAGCCTGAAGATGTGACCGAATTCCTGCCATCTCATGATAAAATTTGAATGTATGAGGAATTGCTTCTAATGAATGAGCAGAGAAAGTGGTTTCTTGAGATAGAATCTACTACTGGTGATGATGCTGTGAAGATTGTTGAAATGACAACAAAGGATTTTTGTTGTCAAAGGAATATTACACAAACTTAGTTGATAAAATAGTGGCAGGGTTTGAGAGGCTTGACTCCAATTCTGAAAGATATTGTACTGTGGATAAAATGCTATCAAACAGCATTGCATGCTATAGTAAAATCAATCGTGAAAGGAAGAATCAGTTGGATGTAGCAAACTTCATTGTCTTATTTTAAGAATTGCCACAGCCACCCAACCTCCAGCAACCGCCAGCCTGGTCAGTCAGTAGCCATCAACATGGAAGCAAGACCCTGCATCATCAAAAAGCTCAGAGGAAGGTTAGTATTTTTTACCAATAAAGTATTTTTAATTAAGGAATGTACATGTTTTTTTAGACACAATGATATTGTACACTAAATAGACTACAGTAAAATATAAAAATGACTTTTATTTGCACTAGGAAAGCAAAAAGTTCTTTTGACTTGCTTATTGCAATATTCACTTTATTGTGATGGTCTGGAACCAAATCCACAATATTTCTGAGATATATCTGTATTTCTTTTCCTTACCTAGTTGCTCTCACTAGGACTTCTAGTACTGTACTGAATGTAAGTAACAAAAGTGGACATTCTTGTCACATTTTTTTTTTTAAGATTTATTTATTTATTTGAGAGAGCAAGAACGAGAGAGAGAGAGAGTACATGAGAGGGGGGAGGGTTAGAGGGAGAAGCAAGCTCCTCGCCGAGCAGGGAGCCCGATGCGGGACTCGATCCAGGGACTCCAGGATCATGACCTGAGCCGAAGGCAGTCGCTCAACCAACTGAGCCACCCAGGCGCCCTCTTGTCACATTCTTGATCTTAGAGCTCTACACAATTGAATAGGATATTGGTTGTGGGCTTGTCATATATGGACTTTATTATGTATATTCACTCTATACCAAATAGTTGAGAATTTTTATGATGAGAAGGTGTTGTATTTTTATCAAATGCTTTTTCTTCCATCTATTGAGATGATCATATGATTTTTTATTCATTCTGTTTATGTGATGTATCTATCACATTTACTGATTTGTACATATTGAACCGTCCTTGCATCCCAGAATAAATCTTAATTGATCAAGGTGTATGCTACTTTTAATGTGCTGTTTAATTTTGCTAATATTTTGTTGAAGATTTTTGCATGTATGCACATAAAGAATACTGGCCTGTAATTTTCTTTTCCTATAGTGGCTTTGTCTGGCTCTAGTATTTAGTAATGCTGCCCTCATAAAATGATTTTGAAAGTATTCCCTTCTCTTCAACTTTTAGGAAGAGTTTGAGAAGGATTAGTGTTGATTCTTCTTTAAAGGCAAATAATTAAATTATTTCCCACATTCCCTCTCTGTTCTGTGTTTCTTACTTTTATGCATTGCCATTCTTTCTCCACCCCATTTCCTTTTCCCAATCTGTCATGGATGACTTCTCTTCATCTCCCTCCACACGCTATCCATGGCCAAACCCCTATTATCTCTTGTCTGGACTCCTGCAACAGCCGTTTGGCTGTTTCCTAGGGTCATATTCTTCTCCAATCTTCCTGACATATGACTATCTGATTCTCGATATCTAGAATGGGTCACCTCTTTCTCTTACTCCAAAACATTCAAATGTCTCCATGTTACTTACAGAAGAAAACCAGTATTTCTCAACCCAGTGCTCAACTATCTACTAAGTGATCCTAGGCTCTTCCACTCTATAAACACTGTTGAGTTTCAAGTATATGCCAGACTCTATTCTAGGTGTTTGGGATCCACCCTGGAACAAAACAGATTAACACACACACACACACACACCAAACACCCACTCTGTGGAGCTTACATTCTATTTTTCCACTGTTCTGAGAATTCTTCTCACATACCCTTCATTCCAGGCAAACTGATTCACCTGCTGTCTGTCCCAGGCTTCTCCTTTGCTCATTTTTTTTTTACTCTCTCTGGAATATTCTTTTGCCTATTCCTTTATAGCTGTGGTTCTCAACCAGGTGACTTTTTTTTTTTCCTGTAGGGGACATTTGGCACTGTCTGGAGGCATTTTTTATTTGTCACAACAGGATGGGGACCTACTAGTACCTCATGAGTAAAAGCCTGCAATGCTGCTAAAAATCTTACAGTGTACAGGAGATTCCCTTGGGAATTAGAATAGAGAATGTTCTAGAGAATATAGAGAGTTACCTGGTCCAAAATGTCAATAGTATTGAGGTTGAGAAACTCTGCTATGGATAGAGCCGAGTTATACCCATCCCTCAATGTCAGCTCAAATTTCTCCTTCATGAAATACCCACAGTTCCTTCTTCCATTCCTGTTTGCTCAAAGCTATCTGCTGACCCAGCTGAATTCCCATTTCCCCCGTATGTAGCTTATTAGTGGCACTCATCGCTTTTCATGGGTTATCAGAGTCTACAAGGGTGGATTTATACCTGATTCTTCTGAGTTCTCAGTCTGGAGCTTAGTCCACAGAAGAAGGTACCCACATATTTGTTATGTGTGAGTGGGGAATACCCAACGTCTGTCTCTTCTCCCAGACTTTAGTTCCTAGGAATTAAGCAGCCTGAAAGCTCCCACTTCAGAGGGAAATCTGCCGGGCCCCTTCCAGCCATACCTGGCAGAGATTCAACTGGCATCAAGCCACAAGAAAGACTGCCTCTACCAGTCTAAAGGAAAGAGGCCAGTGGAAAAAGAAACTAAACAAACATGGCAAGAAATATGACTCTGTGTGCAAACAGAGGTTCCCTACAAAAATAACTGAAAGCAGGAAGGACATTTGGTTGGATGGGAGCTTGACCAGTTTTATAAATGGGTTAGAATAACTAGTAACCTCAGCTGCCTTTGAAGTCACAGCCCTAACAGTGCAGAAACCAGGAGCCACATGCAGCCACAGCCAGGCGTGGCTCCCAGCCAAAGAGTTCTGTGATGTCACTGGGCCATCACCCGATGAAGGCCTGAGCACAGACACATTGCTGCTGCAGGGTTCAGAACTGTGTGTCAACCATCACTCATTAACTCAACTTTTCCTGTCTACAAGTCCTTGAGCTGTCTGGGAGGCTGAAGTGTCTTGGCAGGCCTAGGAAACTGCTGGATCTAAAGGAAATGGCTCAGTTATCTCAGGCATCTCCTGAATCCAAATGTGCCAGCTTCAGTCTCCTCCTCTTGAGCTGCTCAGAGCAGGGAGCTCTGCTATGCACCATTTTTTATCTGTCTGGCAGCTGAAACGGCAAAAAAGTGTGTGGAGTCCCAGCTCTGAGTCCCTAAAAGTAGGCACAAGGGAGCTTTGGGGCTTTTGCAAAAGGAGTTTGAAGTCAGGTGGAGATGAAGAAAATCACTCAAAGCTGCAGCCAATCCCCAAAGACACAGAGCATTTGGTGAGCACTTTACTGCTACATCTATTCCACCTGGGAGTATCTGTCACTCAACCAACTTAATGCAGAATGGACCTTACAATTAATATAATAGCATAACCAACCAACCAAGTTAGTTCTCTTATCCACTACCTAACCCTCTGTTTCTACATGCTGTAATTCATGCTTTGTGGTGCAGTTGGATGTTAGGAAACAGTGAGTCAGGAGGAGCTCTGTTGATGTTTTTTTCCCTTACCCAGGATTCTGGAGGTTTGAGCAGAAAGCAGGGGGATGATGTGCTTTCCAGAGAGGGAATGTTAGTATGGTGCCCCAGGCTCCAACTCTTGGCTCTAAACTGGCCTTTCAAACAGAAATACAATACCAGCCACAAACACAAACCGCACACGTAATTTCAAATTTTCTAGTAGCTACATTGAAAACACATAAAAATAATTAAATTAATTCTAATAAAATATTTCATTAAATTCAACATATCTGAAATAGTATCATTTTAACATGTAATCAACATTAATAGTATTATCAATAGAATAATTTGTGTTCTTTTTATCATACTATGCCTTTGAAATTCATTGTGTATTTTATACTTACAGAATATCTCAGTTTTAACAAGCCATATTTCAAATACTCATCTACAGGGTGGATCTAGAATAATTCAGGACTTTCACAAGTCATCAAATGGTGCCCAGACACTAATGTATCACGTTATACAACAGGGGGCTAAAATAGCACTTGAAATATAATGAGATGGAGAATTTTTTTTTTAATTTACAAAACTCCCCCCAAGGGGAACACATACCACATATGGTTGAGAGAAATACTTTGAAGAGCTTACTGTGGCCAGGATGAGGGTAAGGGATGAAAGTGGGAAACCCCCATGGAGAATGTTGGGGTAATAATAGATTGAGAGCTGAACTTGAACCTCTCAGGGATTTCACTGACACTTGAAACTAAGAGCAACATTTAATTATTTTTCTAGGACCAAGACAGAGGACACAGGGAGATATAACAATAGTGACTCATTTTATTACTGAAGAAATTATAACAACTTCAATGTCTAATGAGAGGAAATTGTGAACCCACATGAAAGTGTATTTTACTGTGATGAAAACACTATTTAGAAACATGGGGATGTACCTAATATAAAATTTTTCAGTGGAAGAGAAAAGCATATAAAGTGTAATTGCATGTACAAGTTGATCTATATTTAATAAATGCAAAAAAAGAAATGCACCAAAATGTTGCCATTGTTTTTACTAAGAAAGAGCATTATGCGTTATTTTTCTGGACTTTCCAATGCTTTTCTAATAAACACATATTACCTTGAGAATTAGGACAAAAGGATAAAATAAAAAACAAATTCAGTGATTCACTTGTCAGAATTCCCCCACTTATATAGCCACGTAGATACATGTATGTTTGTACTGTGTATGTCTGCATAAGTATGCAAGTATGTGTGTGCATGTGTGTACTTGAGTATCTGTATATCTTCCTGAACCATCTCCTGAGCCTAATCCCAGAATAATGCTCAGCAGATCTGGAGAAAGGCAACCTTCTTCCACTTGAACATATTTCCTTGAATTCTGTTAAATTGGCTAAAATTTCTGAAGTCATTCCAGACTCATTTCTAATCCCCACACCCCCACTTGATTTTTTGAGAGACTATATCTCTCATGAACATTTCCAGCTAAGTGTAGAATGGTTTTATCCTTCACTTTATGTGTAAATAAGAAAATAAATCACCTCTGAACTCCAAGTTCTCAACCCAGAGGCAAAGAACTCAAGATGATTATGCAGAAAAAAAAAATTAAGCCACATCACTGTCATGACATCTAATCATATCAGGCCGACTGCACAGCTTTTTAGAGGGTCATTTTTCAATTGCCTGTTTTATATTATAGGGTTAAGAGGAAGAAAGAAAGCTGACAGTAAATTGAAAGTAGAAATTTTAAGCTATTCAAAAAAAATGTCCCCTAGTAATGATAAAAAAAATGTTTAATCATTAAATATTTATGGCTGCAACATATTCAGCTAAGAGATATATGCTAAAAAGATAAGAGTCTGTAACAGAAAATCATATATTGTGAGAAATCTCTTTTTCCAGCAGTATGGCATATTGGATACCCTGAATAACTCACCCAAATAAAATAACTCATATACTGGATAAGAAATCTCTCTCTTTTTTTTGCTTAGCCGACCAAGCCACCCAGGCACTCCAAGAGGTGAGTATTCTCAATACCACCTTCCCTTCAGCTGGATCTTCAGTTTTACTATATTTTTTAAATTTTATTTTATTTTATTGTGTTAAGTTAGTCACCATACAGTACATCATTAGTTTTTGATGTAGTGATCCATGATTCATTGTTTTCTTATAACACACAGTGCTCCATGCAGTACATGCCCTCCTTAATACCTATCACCGGGCTAGCCCATCCCCCATCCCCCTCCCCTCTAAAACCCTCAGTTTGTTTCTCAAAGCCCATAGTCTCTCATAGTTTGTCTCTCCCTCTGATTCTCCCCCCCCCATTTTTCCTTTCCTTCTCCTAATGTCGTCCATGCTATTCCTTATATTCCACAAATAAGTGAAACCATATGATAATTGACTTTCTCTGCTTGACTTATTTCACTTAGCATAATCTCCTCCAGTCCCATCCATGTTGATGTAAAAGTTGTGTATTCATCCTTTCTGATGGCTGAGTAATATTCCATTGTATATATGGACCACATCTGCTTTATCCATTCATCTGTTGAAGGGCATCTCGGCTCTTTCCACAGTTTGGCTATTGCGGACATTGCTGCTATGAACATTGGGGTGCATACGGCCCTTCTTTTCACTATATCTGTGTCTTCAGGGTAAAGACCCAGGAGTGCAATTGCTGGGTCATAGGGTAGCTCCATTTTTAATTTTTTGAGGAACATCCACACTGTTTTCCAAAGTGGCTGTACCAACTTGCATTCCCACCAACAGTGTAAGAGGGTTCCCCTTTCTCTAAACCCTCTCCAACATTTGTTTTTGCTTGCCTTGTCAATTTCTGCCATTCTAACTGGTGTAAGGTGGTATCTCAATGTGGTTTTGATTTGAATTTCCCTGATGGCTAATGATGATGAACATCTTTTCATGTGTCTGTTAGCCATTTGCATCTCTTCTTTTGAGAAGTGTCTGTTCATGTCTTCTGCCCATTTTTTGACTTGATTATTTGTTTTTTGGGTGTTGAGTTTGAGTTCTTTATAGATCTTGGAAAGCATACCTTTGTCTGTAGTGTCATTTGCAAATATCTTCTCCCATTCTGTGGGTTGCTTCTTTCTTTTGTTGACTGTTTCCTTTGCTGTGCAGAAGCTTTTTATCTTGATAAGAAATCTTTTAAAGTCCTTTTTGAACATTAAGCTTGTGTAAAGTACATGCCAATCTCCAAAGTGAAGTGAAACCAGGAACTTGAAGTGCCAAAGCCGGCATCCTTCCTGGAAAATTTTGGCAAAACCTAGAATCCTTGAGCTTGTACTTTAATGATTGCACCAGTACAAGGGACAGAAAGTAAAGTCTGGAGCACACCCCAGATAGGGACTGAAATTGAGATTCTCATAAAAAGCTTGGACTCACAGTGAAGCCCCTCTGTGCAGAAGGGCACAGCAGGGAAACCAACTCTCAGTCCTAGGGTTAGAAGGAAAAAAAAGTAAAGTAATCCCCTGGGAATTCATAACCACAAATTGAACTTCACGTGGATTTGGTATCCTATTACCTATGTAGTCTGAAAAAATCTCAAAAGGAAAAGTTAACTTGAGGTGGTTATTGGTTAGTATTGCTTCAAGGTGATTGGCCACATCAACATCAACCCAGGCCTCAAAGAATCTCCATAGATAAATTTCTAGTAAAAATGAACAGTTCACAGTTAAAAAAATAACAAAACACAAGAAAATAAGGCATATTCTAATGCCCTTAAAGAATGAGTTAGTTTTATGGACAAATCCTCCCAATGAAAAAAGAGAAAAAAAATTTGGCCTAAAAAAAACATGGGGATAATCTCTTGCAACAGCACAGAATTGGTTAGAAGAATAAATACTCTCCACAAAAGTATTTTTCCCAAGAAAAGAGAAACAGTTTTGAGGGTATAGATGGGGTGCAATAATAAGAATGTATGTTTAAGATGCTTGTGGAGCATTCAAGTGAGAATGTCCAGTAGCAGCAGGAAATAAGAGACTAAAGCTCAGGGGAGAGTCTGGGACTAGAGATATGGCTGTAGAAGTTGAGGGCATAAAGAAAATATGGAAGTCAGAAGGATTTGGCACGGTATTTTTCAAGGTCTGAAAGAAAAAGTAAAAACCTGTGAACTCAGAATCCTATACCCAGGGAAAATGACCTTTAGGAATAAAGGGAAAATCAAGACATTCTCAGAAGGGAAATAAAACAAATTTGTCACCAACACACCTACCCTAAAGAATGGCTAAAAGATGTTCTGTAAACAGAAAGGAAATATAAAAGAAGGAACCTTGGAATATCAGGATGCAAAAAAGAACATAAGCCAAAATATGGGTAAATACAAGAAGCTCTCTTTCTCTTGAGTTTCTAAATTATGTTTGATGGTTGGAGCAAAAATTATAGCACTGTCTGATTTGGTTCAAAAAATATTTGTAAAGGCATCAAAGATTTGACAAGAAAGCAAGGTATTGTCAAGATATCTAAAATATGTATCTTGGGATAGAGGTTAATGAACATAAAAACAATTAAAGGTCTTACCTTCTATCTACTCAGAGTTTAAGAATAAGACAATAGGGGTATGGAAAATGTTCTACAGGTAAAAGCTGAGAATTTTCCAGAATTATTGAAATACACCAATGCTTAAGAAGTCCAAAAAATATACCCCAAATCAACATCTGGCTTAGTATAGTGTAATTTCAGAACATTGATAAAAAGAGATCTTAACAAGAAGCCAAAGTCATCATCAACAAATAAATAATGCTTAGACTGACTGCTAACCTCTCACAGCAACAATGGAAATAAGAAGATAATGGAATATCTTCAATAAGCCAAAAGAAAAAATAATTGTCAGTATAGAATTCTATAACCAGAATACTACTTTTTTTCCCCCCAGAATACCAACTTTCAAAGAGGGAGAACAAACTATTGTGACAAACAAAAATTAAAGGTTTGTCACCAAAACATTCTCAGTAAATTTAATTCTAAAGGTTGTACTTCAGGTAGAATAAAGGCAATCACCGATAGAAGGTCTGAGATCCAAGAAGGAATGGTGAGCAAAGATTCTGGTGAGCATGTAGGTAAATTCAAACAAACATTGACTCTGTCAAACAATAATTATAAAAAGTTGGAAAATAGGCTACAAGTAAAATACTGGTAAACTGTAGTATATGAGTTGGAATGGAGATGATTAGGTTAATGTATTTCAAGGTCTCTATATTATTGAAAAGAAGGGTAAATAATGTAAAAGTACAAATACTTGAAAGTCAAATATGAAAAACAATAAATCAAATAAACACTAACAAAAAATCTGAGTAGTTACATCAATATCACAAAATACAAACTTTAAGGCAAAAGACATTACTAGCAATGAAGAACGTCACTTAAAAATGATAAAAAGTCTCAATTAACCACAATTCTAAATTTATATGCAGTTAATGACACAGCCAGCCTCAAAGTATATGATGTAGAAATTGACAGATCTACAAAGAGAAACTGACAAACCCATATTTATAGTAGGAAATTTTACTCTTCTGTCAGTACTTGGTAAATTAAGGAAACAAAATCAGGAAAGATATAGAATATTGGAACAGCACAATAAATAATATCCATTGTTTAAATGGACAGCATGTAACTTTCAAACACGTATTAAACATTTATGAAAATTTATCACATGTTGGACTTCAGTGCATTTTAAAGAATTGGTATATCATATAGCCCAAATTTAATGGCCACAGTGTACATAAACTATAAATGAATGACACAAATAAGACAAAATCACATGCTATTTACAAAGTTGGAAATAAAACGATAAAAAATATATACCATGGAAACACTAACCAAAGGTGGCTGGAGAGGTTATGTTGATATTAGAAAAAGTAGTATTTAGGGCAAGAAGTATTACTAGATAAAGAGGGACATTTCATAATGATAAAAGGGTAAATTCAATAGGACAACATGGAAATCATAAATTGATATACATCTAACAGCTTCAAAATATAAAAAGCAAATGACATATTAAGGAGGGCACATGTTGTGATGTGCACTGGGTATTATATGTAACTAATGACTATTATAGTAACATTTAAACTAATGATACAGTGGCTAACTGAACATAATAAAAAAATTTTAAAAATTTTAAAAAAGCAAATGACAGAGCTAAAAAGAGAAATCGATTTTCCAGTCATAATTGGGAATTGCTTTCATGAGTATACAGTTTAATGGATTTATACACAGTGAACACACCCAGTTCAAAAAAGAACATTTTGTACCACAGAAGCCTCTCTAAAACCCCTCCTTAGTCAACTCTCCCTCCCTTGACTTTTTTAATGGACATTATTTCTCAGAGCAATTTTAGATTCACAGCAAAAGGGAAGGTACAGAGAATTCCAATATACCCCCTTGTCCCACACATTCATAACACATTCATTATCAACATTCCCCACCCCACAGAGTGACACATTTGTTACAATCAATAAACCTTAATTAATTAATGCATCATTATCACCCAAAGTCCATTATTAACCTAAGGATTCACTCTTGGTTCTGCAGGTATGGACAAATGTATAATGACATGTATCCCCCATTATAGTATCATACAGGATAGTTTCACTGTCCCTAAAATCTTCTGTGCTCTGCCCATTCATCCCTTCCTCCCCTCTAACTCCTAGAAACCACTGCTCCATTGTTTTTTACTGTCTTCATTATTTTGCCTTTCCCCAAATATCATATAGTTGGGATCGCACAGTATATAGACTTTTCAGATTGGCTTCTTTCACTTAGTCATATACATTTAAGTTTCCTTCATGTCTTTTTATAGCTCGATAGCTCATTTCTTTTTAGCACTGGATAATATTCCATTATCTAGATGTACTACAATTTATTTATTCATTCACCTACTGAAGGACATCTTAATTGATTCAAAATTTTGGAAATTTTTTTTTAAAGATTTTATTTATTTATTTGACAGAGAGAGATAGCAAGAGCAGGAACACAAGCAGGGGGAGTGGGAGAGGGAGAAGCAGGCTTCCCGCTGAGCCGGGAGCCCGATGCGGGACTCGATCCCAGGACCCTGGGATCATGACCTGAGCCGAAGGCAGTCGCTTAACCAACTGAGCCACCCAGGCGCCCGGAAATTTTTAATAAAGCTGCTATAAACATCAATGTGCAGGTATTTGGGTAGAATGATTGGGGGTTTTAACACTCTCTCTCTCAGTGCCTGATAGACCAAACAGGTAAAAATATCAGCAAGAATATAGTAAATTTAAACAATATGATTAACCAAGTTGATCCAATTGACTTGTGTAGTACACAAAATCTGACAATTATATACTATGGATTCTTTTCAAGAGCACATGGAACATTGATCAGGATGGACTGCATGCTAGGCCATAAAGCAAGCCTCAACAAATTTCAAAGGATTGAAATCACACAAAATATGGAATTAAACCAGAAATCAAGTTATTTTAAGGTCATTAGAAAATACCCCAAAATGACAAGAGATCATTGTACATACACCTTTGTTGGGTACTAGCTATTTTGTCCCTAAGAACGCTACGTTTTATTAATATCTCATAACTTCCTCAGAGATTTATCCTGCATCACACCACAATGGCCATTTGACCCCAAGCCTCTGTGCCCCAAAAGGAGTACCAACGCCAAGACTGCCCTTTAGAAGAGCCCTTGTCCCACTATCTATTTCAGTCACCGGCTGGGAGCTACCCTAAGAAAAGCATGCAATCAGTTACCACTGCTTTGCTCAGACATTGGCCAGGAAGTTTCTCCAAGAACAGTATGACCTTGGCTTAAAAACCAGGGTAGATCCTGAGGGAGATAATAGCTGGCAGCTGGCAGATGACCATACTCAGAGCAATTGGTCAGGTTCTTTCTTGAAGGGTTATCCAATTGGCACTCTCCATGTCTGCCACAGCTTATACTGGAAAAGAAGAAAGGTTGAAAAATCAATAATCCAAGTATCCATACAAGATGCTAGAAGAACACTGGAAAATAAGCACAAATAAAATAAAGGGATGAAATAATAAAGATAAGAGCAGGAGACCATGAAATAGAAAGCACATGAACAAGAGAGAAAATCCACAAAGTCAAAAATAAGTTCTTTGGAAAGGCTTAATAAAATTGATGGCCCCTAGCAAGACTCATCAAGAAAAAAGAGAAAAAGATAGAGAAAGAGAAGATAAATTGTGAATATCAAGATTCAATATATACTAAAAAGGTAATAAAATGATATTATGAACAATTTTATGCCAAGACATTTGACCACTTAGATGAAATGGACAGACTCCTTGAAAAGCACAACTTACTGAAACAGTTACACACACATACACAAAAGCAAAGTGAAGTAGTCCTATATCTGTCAAAGTAATTGAATCCATAGTTTAAAACCTTTCCACAAAGAAAACTCTAGTCCCAGATGGCATCACTGGTAAATTCCCCCACACATTTAAGGAAGAAATCATACCCCTCTTAGACAAACTCTGTAGAGAACCAGGAGGTGAGGCAACACTTTCCAACTTGTTTTATGAGGCCCTGGGACCATAATCTGTCAAAGATATTACAGTAAAATTATAGGCTGATTTTTCTGTCAGACTAAGACAAACAAAATCAAATCAAATCAAATCCAGCAAGTGTGGTTTATCCCAGGAATGCAAGATTGATGCATTCAAAATCAACCTATGCAATTCACCACACTAACAGAATAAAGGATAAATATATAATCAACTCTGTAAATTCAGAAAAAGTATTTGATAAAATTCCATACTCACTCATAATAATAATAATAAAAAAACCCCTCGGTGGACTAGAACTAGAAGGATACTTCCTTAAACTGATAAAGGGACTATCTGAAAACCTCCCACTAACAATATACATAAAGTCAGAATGTCAAACACTTGCCCCTGATTTTCAGACTGAACCAGACAAAGATGTCCACAATTGTCACTTCTGTCAACTTTGTGTCAGTGGTTAATCTCTGTAGTGTGGCTAGAAAAATAAAGGTATAAAGTTTCCATAGAAAAATGCAAAACTCATTTGAAAATAATATTTATATACATAAAATATTCAAAACAATCTACAAACTTAGAATAATGGCTGAATTCAGCAAGGTTATTCGACACATGATTAATATAGAAAAATTAAATTATCTAGAAAGTAGTGTCAATATTCTAAAACTTGTCTCGGAGTCTTCCTACCCTTGGCAATGCATTTTCTCCATTCAGGTGATTTTCTTAGTACAGATGGGAGAAAAAATGGCAAGAGCAACTTCTGCATTCCTTGGAGGAGGGTGAAGGGTGCTCCCAAAGGGGGAGCAGTCTTTTGTTTAAGGGAATAAATCTTTAGAGTGCTGTTGGTTAGGAAAGGTAAGATCCAAGGTATTGACTACAATGGAGAGATGCAGTAAAAGTGAATTAAAGTTCTGTTGATAGTAATATGAGGCTAGTTTCTGTGAGGTGGAGTATGATCTAATTTCAAATGATTTTCAGTTCTCTCTGGAAAAAGGGCAAAAAAGATAGTAGAAATGACCCTGGGTAAGGAAAGTAGACTCCACAAATATGGAGAGACTCAGGACCTGAAGAGAGAGTATTTCGAGTTGTTTCCAATTTTGTATCTTAATTCCTCTCCATTTTCCTCCAATGGCTTCAGCAAACCTTTAGTAACTACTAAATTAGTCAGATTTATTTTAGTATTTTCTTGGGAAATAAAGGAGAGTCTGTGATCATGTTGGTGAGTCAGCTGGATCGCAGAAAGACAGAAGGCAATAGAGAGGTATAGGGAGGAGACCAGGGAGAGAACCAACCCAAGAGCCAGATGTGGTCTAGAAGAAGCCAATAACTGGGGTTTGCAATTGACACACACTCTCTGGGAATTAGAAATATTTAGGAGGGGACTGGGTTTATTAGCACCAAATATGCGATATGGACTCAGATTATTTCATTTGGATATCCAAAAAATGGTGACCCCCCTCAGTTATTTATAGAATCGAAGACATTCAGGTTATGCTTTATTACTATATCAATAATAAATAACATTTGTGTGAAGATATAACATGACCTGATTTGCAAAGCATTTTCACTTTTTTATTATATTATTTCACAGGTAATTCTTTACTGTTTTACTTTCCAAACCTATCCCCATATTTGGAAGAGACAATATATTTTTTCTTAAATAATATACTTAATGGTATTTAAACAGGACCTAACATCATTTTAAAATAAAGCTATACAGTGATTTATTTACAATTATTAAATAATTCATTCTTTCTACAATAAAGCAAACATCTCAGGTCATTTGAAATAGGGTTGTGTTAAATTGAATTTGTCCCCAATCTTTCAGGAACATCTTTATTAGAGAGCCTTGCTGATATCTCTAGTGGCATAGGCCAGATGGTCTTCTGAGCCTCCTCCTCGCAGATCTGACGGGGTGTGGAAGTGGAATAGAGTGAATAAAGAGAAGCTTAGAAAGACTCCTGGGCCAAAAGTGAAATGCAGCAAATATCCCACTTCCCCCAGCAGATGTGAACCTGTGATCTCTATGGCAGCACTGTTTATGATGAGCAGAGGCATCATTAAATGGCATTTGCTTTATCAGTGTATAACCTCATCTGGTTTTTCTTCCCCTCAACTGAAGCTAATTGCTCGGTTCTCTTTCCCTCAACAAAGTGTTCATCCTCTACATTAACTACAAAAGTACTTTCAAAGTTTTGCCTGATGCAGCCCACAGCAACCAAGGAAAGAAGTTCCGTTCGTGAGCAGGAGGTTGGGGACCTCTAAAATTTTTTTCTGGGATAAGGCTAGCATCAAAGTATCATTTTTGAAAAGTTAAAAAACATGACTCTCATACAAGTAGCAAATGAACATACTTCAAAAATTTACTCATTAATGAAGGAACTAGCAGAATGATAAATAAAACTGGTTCAAAGAGAATTGGAGATACCGAGCAAATACAGGTATTGAAGGAAATAATGCTGTAATAAGATTGTTACATTAGATATAAAGCTGGTTACTAGGGCAATAAAACCCTAATGTTTGTCACTACATTTTCTAAAGGAGAAAAATCATGTGCATCTCTACTGGGCAAAAATCACTTCCACCTTATAAGTCTACAGGTTAACATCTGATTTCACAGAATTTGAGTCCTAACCAATACTACATAGTAAGTGAAACAAAGGTATAACTCCCCTAGGCAATACTTGAGTATCACAACAAAGGCACGTGATCATCCTTTTACTTTATATCCACGTTAGGGTATTTTTTTCTCAACACTTAAAATTCATAATAGAATGAATAAAATAAACTTGAAGTATATGCTTGTAAGCATTTAGCCTTTTCAATCTATAAATGGCAACAAGTTTCACCAGGATTTATGTTTTTATTGGCGTGTTTGTTTGATCGCTTATTTAATTTTGCAATAAGCAGAGACTCCAAGGCTCTTGCTCTCCCCAGAGGACACACTCTTTATGGAAATATCTGATCTTCTTTCCTTTGCTATTACTGATGTCTTTAGGGAGGAAAGACCCTGCCAGAAAGTGTACAGAGTTCAGAATATTCAGACCTTTCCCTAAACTGGACAGCCAGATTTAAAGAACTTGATTATTATGTCCTTAAAAAAAAATACAGGAACAAACCTTCAGGAAAAGAGGTTAGGCCAACTCAGAAAAAAAAAAAGGAAAGGAGAGGAGAGGAGAGGAGAGGAAAGGAAAGGAAAGGAAAGGAGAAGGAGAAGGAGAAGGAAAGGAAAAGGGGAAGGGGAGAAAAAGGGAAGAGGAAGGGAAGGGAGGGGGAAAGCTTATTCTTGAAAGGAATGGAAGTGCATTTGACTTTCTGTAGGAATTTACCTATCAAAATTTACTAGGAAAAGTAATTATGAAAAGGCAAACAGATGCTGGGATAGCCCTGGGGATGTGAGCATGCTTCAGTCCTTGTCTGTTGCTACAGGAGTGAGGGGGCAGTTACATGGGAAGGTCCATGATGAAGTATATGGGGGAACCATCCCTTGCTCAGACTTGGGCAGAAAGGGGCTCTGAACACTGAATGCCAATTACACAGGGAGATCACAAGCAAGAGAGAACACACCAAGGCAGAATGCAGCACTTGAATGAATCAGAGAGATAAGGAGTCATAGGACCATGCAGCCAGTCCCATTAGCCCATGAAACAGGCAGCCAAAACATCTTGTAGAGATATTTGGAAGGAAGTGAAGACTACCATAAAAATCAACAAATGAAAGTTGATGTTCAGTGACTACTTCATGTCCAGGCTGGTTTGGAATTTTCAGTCTGAAGCCACGAATGCTAACATCAGTATTGCAAGTCACATCGCCTACGTGTCATGAGCCCTGTGGGGGCTGTGGGGAACCACAATCCCTATTCCATTGAAGGTGGGCAGCCACTTCCCAGAGCTGCAGATTGCTGCCGTGAGAGAACAATGGCCTCGTGTTGCCAAGTCTTCAGAATGTTTTTAAGCTGGAATCTTAATTCGCATGGGCAATCTCCTGGTTTTAACTTTGACTCCGTTTTTTTGAAATGTCAGTGAAAGGCTAACAAAGCACATCTATAAGCCAACACTTTGTGACCTCTGCATTGATGGCTGCCTTTCTTCTCATATCCAATATCGCTGATGCTCTATAAAAATCCCTCTTTCAGACCATCTGATCTCCTTCCCTGGATGCCTCATCCCCAGATTAACTCTTTCTGACTTGCTTCTTTGGATGGAAAACTCTCTGCCAAACTTTTATTTAGCCTCTCCTTAGATTTGCCTTTCAAATCATTTTTCTTGGCTTAATCCATTGCAGTCTTTTAACGAGCGATGCTCTACCTCTGTTTGACCTTGGTATCCAGAGAATACACCCCAGTATGGGTCTGGCCTCCCTACTACCACTTGTATGAACAGAGATTCTGAGCTAGAGCATATCTGTGACTCTGTGAGCATGTGTGTATGTGTGTGTGAGAGAGAGAAAGAGATGGAGGGATAAGGAGGGGGAGAAAGAGAGAGAGAGAGAGAGAAGTAATAAGAACACTGGATTGAGTTGAGAGAAAGGGATTTGTTCCAACACACAGATGGGATATGAATAGCATGGAACATTGAGAATTCAAACTTGACAAATTAAGACTATTCCCTTAGCCACACTGGTTAATAATTACTAGCAGTGGCTCTCAACCCTGGCTTCATATTACAATTACTTAGGAAGGCTTTATAACATACAAATGATTGGGCACCACCCCCAGAGACTCTGATGCAATTTGTCTGCATTATATGATTTGGCATCAGTACTTTTTAAAAGTTCTCCAGTGATCTTAATGTGCAGCAGGGTTACAAACCACTGAGTGAGAAAAAGCCACAGAGCATAATGGTTCAGAAGGTGGACTTTAAAACCAGCTTTGAAGTGAGCTTCAGTTCCAATTTTCTCATCCAGTAGCTATGTGACCTCAGCTAATGTGCCTAGGATGTCTAAGACTCACATAGTCATGTAAAACACAGAAACAAATGCCTACTTCATGAAGCTGGATAAATGAGGCACTGTTTGTAAAGTGCTTAGCAAGTGTAGGATGAATGTTGGCTGTTATTATTATTGGCATGTGTGAGGGAGACCTGCTGTTCTCATTGATGACCATTGATTATTTAACAATCTTTTAAATAATCTTGTTAGATAAAAAGAACTTGTTAAACACTCATATCAAAATCCTACTGGAGATATGTGTATGTGTATGTGTGTATGTGTGTATATATATATATACAAGTGTGTATGTGTATATATGTGTATGTGTATATATGTGTGATATATATCACACATATATGTGTACTCATATATGTACACATGTATATAT
This sequence comes from Mirounga leonina, assembly GCF_011800145.1. NCBI lineage: Eukaryota > Metazoa > Chordata > Mammalia > Carnivora > Phocidae > Mirounga > Mirounga leonina. The sequence continues at coordinate 6,564,420 of NW_023270709.1, read as the reverse complement.
GTACTCTTAATACACACATACGTGTGTGTGTGTATATATATATATATATACATATGTACTCATTCATATTGTTTCAACAAATCATTTTGATGATGACATAGAGATTGCAGCTGAAGAAGTCCTTCAAGCATTGTAACATGTGGACACCTGGTCAGAATAGGCTCTTCCCACCCATTATAATCATGTGCAAGGAGATACCCTAAGAAATACATATGGCTATTATGTATATGATAACATATTGAGCCATCCTAGAAATCTAACAAATTCAAATTAAAACAATAGTGAAATGCATTTGTGGTCTATCAGATTGGCAAAGACTTTTTAACAGCAGCACGAAGAAATTTTTAATTTTATGTACTGATAGAATAGTAAATTGGTGTGCAATTCTTAGAGAAAAATGTAGTGATATGTATTAAAAGAGCTAAAAATATAAATATCACTCGGTTCAACAATATCATTTCTAGAAATTAATCTTAAAGGAAAATAATTGTTTTATATATAATCATCATTATCACAGTACTATTAATAATAGCAAAATGGCTGAAAAACATCTTAAATGCCAACTAGAATATAAATAAATTGTGGTGCATCCATATAATGGAATACTACACTATCATTTAAAAAATCATGCTTTCAAAGATTTCTAAATGACATAGAAAAACACTCACCAAAAACTGTAAGTAGTTAGTATATATCCAAACAGAAAAAATTTTAAGGGAAAAATCCAAAATGTTAGTAATGATTATCTTTGGATAATGGGATTGTGAGACTTCTGTATTTTTTCCAAATTTTCTATAATAAATCTGTATTGTTTTTATAATAAAAGATACATGTTATAAAACTTTTAAATATTATATTGACAAAAGAAAGGAAAGCAAAATAAGCAACTTCCTTGAAAGAATCCTATTTTAATAAAACTTATTTCTGTTCTTTAGACCAATATCACAAGTAATTTCTGTTCCAGAGATTTTGAGATGATGAGAGAATCTCTTGCCAACATCACAGAATTGGTTAGAAAATAAATTCTTTCCACAAAAATATTTTTCCCAAGAAAAGAGAAACAGGTGTGAGAATATGGAGGAAACACAGTAACAAAGATGAATGTTTAAGGTGCTCATGGGGCATCCAAGTAAAGATGCCCAGGGGCAGCAGAAAATAAAGGACTTATACACAAGGGAGAGGTTGAGACTAGAGATACGGCTCAGGAAGTTGAGGGCATCAAGATGAAAGCAAAGGATGTGATGAGTTTACTTAAAAATATGTATGTAAAAGGACTAGATGGTCAAAGACTGAAGTCTGGAGGAAATTATCATTTAAGAAATGGGGATGGGAAAGATAGCAGTGGTGGTAGCATACTTTTAATTTCCTCAAACTCCTCTATAAAAGTAATAAAAGAAAGTTAGGATGGCAAAAACAAAGGCCTATTGACAATATCTACAATATAACTAGGTTGACAAGATGTTCCACAGGTTTCAAAATCCAAGCGGATGCAGACAAACGTTGGCAACTACAAGATCTGCATGGTATTAGCATCTGTACCAAAGGAAGTTGAGGCAAGCAACAGGGTATCTGATGGACCCAGGAACTCCAAAATAACTATCAGTGGCCACTTTGAAAGCTCAGCAGGCCAAAATAGAGAACAGCAGATGAAACTGGATAGGGTTTGCTCATCCCAATATCATATGGGTTGGAGGGGTCTTGAGGAAGGTGTGCAGGGGCTGAAATGGTCTACGAATTCTCCTCAAAACAAAATAGCCAAAACTCCCCTCCAAGTGTCCCATACTGAGGAGAAACTGCTGAAAACAGAATCCAAATGGAGCAGGGCAAGGACAATTGGCACAAAGAAGAAGAAAGTGCAAGTAAGTGTGGGAGAGGGGAATGGAACCAGGAAATATAAGGAAGCAAATTGCCATATTTTTTAATACAATGTAAATCAATAAAAGAGGGAGGTCTGTGAAGTCAGGAGAGCTCTCTTGAACCCAGCTTGCTCTAAAAGTTCGGTTAAACTAATTTCACATTAATATGATCAATAGAAATAATTGAGGTGAAAGAGATAAAGAAGCAGAATAACATCCCTCAGAAAGAATCCCACAAAGACAGAAGAACAATATTACAGAACATTTAAAATGAGCAAAAATATATCAAAAATGGTAAAATATATGGAAGGAAAAAATATATCTGAACCAGCAATCCCAGAAAGGGATAAAACTATCAAAGGATTAGAAATATAGAAAAATCATTTCAGAAGTGAAAACTAAATTAGAAGGAACACAAGAGCACATAAACACAACAGATAGGGAAATAGAACATGAAAAATTAAAATAAAAAATGAAAAGATAAATTGGATTAGACATAAAGTGACGAATATAGAAGATGGGCAAAGAAAATGCAATAAATGAATAATAGGAGTCCCTGCAAAAGAAAATTAAAGTGAGAAAATAGAACAAATACTAAAAACTATAATCCAGGAAAACTTTTCAGAAATAAAAAGAGATTTTAATCTACCTACATATTGATAAGGTACTTCACATGCCTGGGAAAATTGACTCAGATTCATCAATATCAAGATATATTCTAGCAAAATTATTAGACATTAAAGAAAAAGGAAAAAAAATGTTAGTTATCCAGGTAAAAATGAGTCACATAAAAGGGAAAGAAAATGTGATTACTACCAGAAATTTTTATGGCAATACTTTTTTTCTGAGAAGAAAAGGAAGTAATATATTTAAGGTACCCAAGGGAAGAATGTGAGCCAAGGACTTTACATCCAGGCAAAACTTATGTTCAAGTATAAAGGCAGCAGACAAACTGTCACCAGCATGCGAGAACTAACAGAATATTGTTCTCAGGAGTCCTTCTTTAGAATTTACTAGAGAAAGAGCTTTAATCAACCAAAATGTCTTCAAGAGACAGCAGTTTAAATGCTGGCAGTGAGCATTAAATATCTCTTTAAATGTACAGTGAGTACAGAATATATGTTTAAATGTACAATAAACATATATTTAAACATACAGTATTTATTTATGTATGTATGTATGTATTTATTTATTTATTTTTATTTTTAAAAGATATTTATTTTTAAGTAATCATTATACCCATCGTGGGGCTCAAACTCACAACTCCAAGATCAAGAGTTGCATGCTCTACCAACTGAGCCAGCCAGGTGCCCCAAAATGTACAGTTTAAATCTACAATATATTTAAATGAAAGATATGAGAGCAAAAGCATAAAAGAGCTCTGTGCTCTGACAATGTAGATTATAGGATAACTGTGGAAAAGGAGGAAAGCATATATCAAAAAATGTTTAATTTTGATTGCCTTTAATAATTGTACTGGTAGGGCGCCTGGGTGGCTCAGTTGGTTGAGCGACTGCCTTCGGCTCAGGTCATGATCCTGGAGTCCCGGGATCGAGTCCCGCATCGGGCTCCCTGCTCAGCGGGGGGTCTGCTTCTCCCTCTGACCCTCTTCCCGCTCGTGCTCTCTGTCTCTCATTCTCTCTCTCTCAAATAAATAAATAAAATCTTTAAAAAAAAAATAATTGTACTGGTAAAGTGTTGGGATTGTTATTCTGAAAAGCAAATTAATGACTTCGTAATATCTAATTCTATCATCAGTGTGTCCTTGAGAACCAGGATTCTTAGTTTGGGAACAAATGGATATTAATGTAAAACAAAAAAAGGTAATTATTCTATACTCCTGAATTTGAAAAGGAAGTAACATCCTAAACTCATGAGGTGTTTTTTTAATCTTCTAATACCCTAGTTCTGTCCATTGAAAAGCCCTGAAATGATAGCCTAACCAGTAACAATGAGTGTCACTTAGTTTCCAGCTTGTAGTCTTGGAGAAATGGCTGATTCCAGGCATGGTGCAACAAATGTATGAGACGAACCTGGATAATCATGTCATACAGCAAAAAAGCTACCAAAGACTATTAGGGTTGGTCAAAGAATACAGAAACCAACTTGAAAGGACTCCTACTGACCAAAGGTAGAACAATGTGACCATCAATAAAGATAATCCCTGTCTTCAGTTAAAACACACCAAATATTATTTGTTCCCTGGGTTTATAAAGTGTAACCATTAACCCCCTAAAAAAATACCCTAACCCTAATTAGTTGCCTTTGGAGGATGCTAGGGAATTGACTATTTTGAAAGCCAGTAAATAAAAGGAAGATTTCCAGCTATCATTTTGCCTTCCCTTTGAAAACTCTTCCACTGGGTAATCAAATTGTAAATGAGGGAAAGTTCCCCTCTTGAAAAGTATTCCAGCTAATAAATAAAGAAGAAATGATGAATGGGACGATCACCATTTTGCAATATCTAAAGAAGTGAAGGATATAGGCATTGATTATCAGTGGCTGCTAACAGCATAGACATTAGACATTATATGCCTCTCAGTGAAGAACAAAACACCACCTAAGGGGACACCTAGGAATTAAAACAGACTTAGGAGCTCTATTTTGAAATAAAGCAAACAGGCAGACCTGAACTATAGTTTAGTAAAGTGATAGCATGTGGGTGATAAAATTATAAAGAAAAGTAAGTAAGTGGTAAAGATCAGAGAGTGGGGGGCACCTGGGTGGCTCAGTTGGTTAAGCGACTGCCTTCGGCTCAGGTCATGATCCTGGAGTCCCAGGATCGAGTCCCGCATCGGGCTCCCTGCTCGGCAGGGAGTCTGCTTCTCCCTCTGACCCTCCTCCCTCTCATGCTCTCTGTCTCTCATTCTCTCTGTCTCAAATAAATAAATAAAATCTTTAAAAAAAAAATATCAGAGAGTAGTTACTTATAGTGAGAGGTTTGGGACTGATCAGGAAATATGTCTGCCAAGGTCCCATTCCTTGATCTGGATGGTGGTTACAATGGCTAGTGCCATATAGGAGAGAGTGTGTGTGGCTTGAGAAAGAAGAGGGTGGGCAAAGGAATGCTGGCTGGCAAGAGAATCAATACTTAGGGCAAGAGTGGAAGAAGGAAAGGAAACCAGGGGATGGAAGAGGAGTGGACAAAGATGTAGAAGAAAACCAGAATAAAGTGGTCTAGAACCCAAAGGGAAAGAAGGAAGGCATGAGCCACGTGGAGGCCAAATGAAATACGGTGGTTCTCCTGAAGGCCGCTGATCTCCTATATGACCTCACAGTGGCTTCTCACAGGATTGACCACCCACATCTTGAGAAGCTCTCTTTCCCTGACTTAGGTCATGTTCTGGTTCCCGTTCTCACTCTGTAGCCTGGATCTTCATTGGAACATTTTCCTGTTCAGATACTATAAATGTTGGATTTCTTCTGACATTCAGTCATTATTTTCTTTTCCCTTTTGAGGCATTCTCCTGTGCCAATTTCTAATGTTCCCATGACTTTACTATCATATCTAAGGTAGTAAATCTGTGTCTCTACTTCTAAATGTTCTCCTTAGCTCCAACTGCTTGTTGAACATCCCTACGAGGACTCCCATGGCGCTCCAAAGCCAGTATCTAGGAAACCAAATCAGTCAGCTCCCAACTATCATCTCTTCCTGCCTCCCTGGAGTCTATAGATACAGTCACCATGCTTTCTTTCACATGAGTTTGAGATCTTGTGGTCATCCAGGCTTTTCCTTCTCCTTCCTTTCTAAAAAGTGCCCTGTCCCATAAAGTTTGCCCTCAGAATGTCTCATGAACCAACCTGTCTATTTCTCCTGCTACTTCCCCAGTGTAGGATCTCCTAATTGACCCCATCCCACCCCACCCCACCTCCACCCCACTGCAGTCTTACTACAACAACTTTCTGGTCCATTCCATCCTGCCTACCACCAGGCTGCTCTTCCAGAACAGTTATTTTGATTGTAAGGGGAAAGCAGAATTTTCTTCACATTCCTAAAATCACACCAAATAAGTAATTCCTCAACAACTATAACAAACTATCATTCAAATAAAGGAAAACCAGTCATGTGTCATGTATCGTGGCAGATGTGAAATAAATACAATACTCCTGTATGGGCAATAGTTTACTGTTATCAGAAAATTAAACTCCTTCTCCTTGTTGTCACACTCTTGATTTTTGGGGGGAGATTTGGAAGGAAAAGCATAGGTATAAACTGCATGCACAGAGAAGACAGCCACAGGGACAGGGGACATCAGGGACATGTGCTGTATTATACCTGACCCTGAAAACCATGGTCATCCCGACCCTTGGCACAGACGCCTCACTTCACTAACACTGACACCGAATCAGGAGCACAGCTGGCTGAAGGAAAGTATGTCGAGGGTCAGAGGCCCGTATTAGAGCACTACTCTCTGTAAGCCCTTCTCCTTACTCCTTCGCAGCAGTCCACCCCCCCACCCCGGCCACTCCCCTCTCCTCATTAGCATTAGTAGGCAGGTAATCCGGTGCCTGCTGAATTCGGGTATTCTGAAATGTCTGTCCCATTCCATTTAATATTTAATCCATTTCTGCAAAGCTGAAAATTACAAAAGCAAGAGAGAGAGCGTGCGTGTGTGTGTGTGTGTGTGTGTGTGTAGCAGTACCTAGAGGAGACAGTGTTAAGAATAGGATCTTCCAGTGTTTCTAAAAGCTTGGCTGTAAGTTAGAATCATTTGGGGAAAATCTTTAAATCCCAATGCACTGGCTCTTGCCTCCTCCCCAAACCAAGTTCCTCAGAATCTCCTGGCATCACATGTGTAAAACTCCCCAGGCGATTCACATGTGTAGCCAACACTGTGAATCACTGTTCTCTCCCACAAGTCACTGAACTCTGCCTTTCTCTTGGACCATCACCAGTACTGGAAAATCATGCCTTACTCTCCGCTCTATTTTAAAACTCCTTTGACCGGGGTTGAGAAACAGGGTTGCAGATCCCTTAGGTTCACCCTGGCATGGCTTTGTTCTTCTCACTGCTTATTTTTGAGAGATTGACCTTGGCTGAAGGTGAGAGTCATACCGGCCTCTTGCCACTTATGTGGGTCCCATTCATCTGGCACTCTAATGTGCTGTAGTTTGGTGTGATTATCTGTGTTCATAGAAGCCACAAACTCCCGAAGGGCAGGATCACGTTTGACACCGGCCCCTTCCCAGCACTTGGCATCATGCCTTGCACACAATAGGTGCTCTATGTCTGGCCTTCTGATTTTTCTAGCGTCTTCCACTCCCATTATATAGAAACAATGAAAAACATTTTAAAATGTAACACTTTTCTGCTGCCTCTGACTATGTTTTTGCTCACATTTCTAATGTAATCCTGAGATAAATGCCTTCTCGCCTTACCTCTCTTGTGGTTTTTGCCACACCCTGCCTCTCCAGAATGTTCCTTCTGGGTTTGGTTTCCATGGAAATCTGTCTCTGGGGGAGAAAAGTGTATCTGCTGAAGGAGAACCATAAAAGCCCATTGCCTCCTGGTGTAATGAAGTCACCACAGGAGGAGAGAGAGAGAGAGCTAGCAAAGTGTTGGCTCTGGCCCCAGTGGGAAGGCAATGCTCTTCATGCTGGTTCCATCCGGGTGGGTCTACAGGGCAGAGATTTTTCTGAAAGCTCAACTCAAGACAGAAGCAAATTAACAGTCGCCTTGTCGTACACAATCAAGAATACACTTAAAAACCAAAATTTGACCAATAAACTTTAAAGATCTTATTGACTGTATTCAGTGACTCCCGAATTGAGCAGCATCCTATTGGGCAGATAGAAAGGAGCTCTGAGGATCTGTACCAAATGGAAGACTTTTGTAGGCATAAAGGAGCGAGACGAGAAAATTATTTTAGCAAAAGCGGGTCTATCAGACAGATTACTTCGCTAGTGCTGACCAGGTAATTCCCGATTGACTGATTCAAGATTCCATTCCAGGGAGAGAACGAAACTGTCATTAAGTATTAGGTCTCAGTTTGGTGACATGGAGCTTAGCACAAGTGACTTCATTTTGGGCCTGTTGTCTTGTTTTTAACAATACCAATTTCCCATACTCCTATTCTAGAATGCTTGCTCTTCAGGGAATGATGTGGAGAGAAATGGAAGACACAGTGAGGCTTTTGGTGGAGAAGAGTGAGCAATGGCCTGCCTCAGGCAGGAAGAGTCGGGGCTATTATTTAGAACCGAAGGCTGGGATGCAATCCCTAGCCATGCCCACAAGGTGTCACAGTGATTCTGTAGAAGGTTATTCTTCATCTTTATGAGGAAAAAAAAAAGTAACAACCTAATAGCTAGCTAGTAGTCTTCAAAGATGCAAGGAGAATTTCAGAAAATCCAGGAATGTTGGTATATTGAAAAGGAAGCTATGATAGCAGGAACAGAAGCCATGCAAACAGAGCTCCCCAGTGCACCTAGAATGTACTTACCGTTCCATAGAACCCACAGTTTAAGATACAGCACCAAAGATGGTTTCAAACTCATTACTAATAGGAACAGTGACGGGTAGAGATATTGTAATAGCTGTCTTAATTTTTTTTAATTGTATTTATCCAAGAGGAGAGAGAGAGAGAATGAGCTGGGGGGGGGGGCAGAGGGAGAGGAAAAAGCAGACTCCTCTCTGAGCAGGGAGCCCAACTCAGGGCTTGATCCCAGGACCCCAAGACCACGACCCGAGCCGAAGACAGATGCCCAACCAACTGAGCCACCCAGGCGCCCCGTAGCTCTCTTAAGTTTTTAAATGCTTTCATTTAGGTTTTTAAATATGCATACACTTAAAACTACCCTTGAACCTAATAACTATTTTTTTTTTCAACCAGGCAGTCAGGAACATTTGGAAATTAACTGTCAGAGGAGGTGGGGGTAAAAGTACTTGCCCAGCTATATTTCAGAATTCTCAGAAATCATCCCAGACCCCAGGTGGAGATGTCCGTCTCTGAGCCCTCCCTGTTGCCTTGACTACAATAGCAAACTTTACAATAAACCACTCCACCTACACAGAGCTATTTTCCCTGTCTCCTCTGCTTAATCATTTAATAAATAGTTATAAGCTTCCACCTAACTAGACACATGCAATGTGGAATTGCTGAGGAATTGAAGATAAGTAATATTGGGGACCTCCTTTCTAGGAACTCAAGATCTAGGTGTGGAGATAGTTTTATAACCAAAGATGGTGGTGGGGGTCCCTGGGTGGCTCAGTCATTAAGCGTCTAACTTCGGTTCAGGTCATGATCCTCGGGTCCTGGGATTGAGCCCCACATCGGGCTCCCTGCTCAGCAGGAGGCCTGCTTCTCCCTCTCCCACTCCCCCTGCTTGTGTTCCCTCTCTCACTGTGTCTCTCTCTGTCAAATAAATGAATAAAATCTTTAAAAAAAAAAAAAAGATGGTGGTGGTTGTGAGACTATTTAACTATTGGGGCATTATCTCTATTTCCTGGGGGGGAGCCAATGTTGGGGATTTTGAGCACTAGTTAGTATTTACTCTCAAACAAGGGGCAAAAAGAGATGCTCTTGTTTGGGGTAAGTAGTCCTAAGAGGAAAACACACTGGCCTTTAAGTGAAGTGGGAATTCGTAGGCGGAGGGGGGGTATGCTGCCCCCCAGTAGTTGTTATTGTTCTGGCAGTATTCCGGTGGTCTGCCCAGCAAGCTGAGACTTAGGGCCAGCAGAAACCCAATCAGTTAGGCATCCCTATTTGAGCCCCATGTACCCATTGAGACCTGAGCACTGCAATAAGTCAAGAGGCTAAAGTTTAGAAATCAATTCAGTTTACAGGGCATCATAGATAGGTTCAAAATGCGTAACACTCAAACTCTAGGTGCTGATACTAGATTTTAATATAATTGACTCTGCCTCTCTTTGACTCCCTCTTCTTGTTGCCTTCTTCCACTGCCTCTTCTGTCCTTCTATTCTAGTAGAAACTCTATTTTAGTTTATTCTATCCCATCTCTTTATTATCATCTTGTTATTTGGCTGTTGAGATGTTTCCATGGTGATGCTAAAGTGCACCTGCATAGAGATTTGGATACAATAAGCTCTTAGGCTCTTAGCTTGCCCATCTAAGGCTAGTTCATCCATTGCTGGGATCCAATAAGTTCAAAGAGCAGTTGAGTATCCCTCTTCTATCTCCTGCACCTGTGTGTTTTATGGATGAAGAAAGTTGAATCTTCGAGAGATGAGCACTTACCAACATGGGCTAGGGGAAGCCCTCCTCAAGGATATTTGTTTCATGGTCATGAACCTGTCTGTATAACATATTCACAAGGATCTTCAAGTCCAAAACCTTGAGACTGGCATGCAGATTGGCATGAAGTCCGGGAAGTGACCTTGGGTGAAGTTACTGAAATGTCCCCCCAAATTCGTCCTGTAGGAATTCACTAATGGTTGCATCAATGAAAGAATAGACTACTTTGGGGGAACTGTTCTTGACAAAAGTTGTGACACCTGAGATTTTCCTGGAAGAGTTGCATTGATTAATTTGGGGTGAAATTTTGCCCTCCACCCAATTACCCCAGTGGTCATAACTGTAGCAAAAAAAAAAAAAAAGAGGGGGAAAAATAGCAAAGGTAATACCAGAGCTCTTTCACTTCATCTGTTATGCTTTTTGCAGGTCTATCACATGGCTGGGCACTGAACAGGCATGGAGGGTGGGAGAACTGTCACTTGGGGTCAGGACAGAGGGAAGCAGAAAGCCAATGATGGCACCACAAGAACATTTTAAAGCCTACAGAGGTGGAGCACAATCAGCACCCAGAGTCAAAGAAAGGATAAGAAAGGGTTTAGAGAAGGGGCAGCTCCACAGAGCTTGGTGCCGGAGTTATTCTTCAGTGTGCCCATGTAGCTGAGGGAAATTGGAGACACCTAGGTAATTACAACACAGTGTGGTGAATGCTATTAATAGAGGCAGGAACAAGGTCAGGTGGGAGCATAGAGAAGTTTCTTTCTTGTCCTCAGGGGAAAGATAGCAAGAAAGGAATGAACTTTGCTTTTTTTTTTCTTTTTTTTTATTATTAACATATAATGTGTTATTTGTTTCAGGGTTACAGGTCTGTGATTCATCAGTCTTACACAATACACAACGCTCCCCACAACACATACTCTCCCCAGTGTCCATCCCCCAGCCACCCCCCCCAACCCCCTCCCCTCCAGCAACCCTCAGTTTGTTTCCTGAGATTAAGAGTCTCTTATGGTTTGTCTCCCTCTCTGGTTTCCTCTTGTTTCATTTTTTCCTTGAACTTTGCATTTGATAGTGGTTTCTCCTGGTGGCCATGTGGAGCCCCAGGGGTCAGGGGGGCCTGACAGAATCAGGCAAGGGCGGGTGTCCAGGGTGGGGGGGGACACCATGGAACTGATCAAAAGCATGCAGAAATCCTCAGGTGACTCCAAACCAATTGCTTCAAACACTTAGTGAAGTTGCCCTTGGTCACCCAGGAAAGTGCTTACAGGCAAGGAACATAAACTCAAAGAGGGAAATGTGCAGGTAAATGTGGTCTAAAAAGTACTTAACTCACGGGTCTCTACCACCATCTTTCAATTATCTGCAAAGGAATCTCTTGCTCCTTAATTACAGTTTTCTGGAGTCCATGGGGCTTTCGGAATTAAGCATATCATGTGGTTGGAAGCAGGGGCCTTTCCCGGGGATAAAAGTGTAACAACGCAGCAGGACTAGGAATGGGAACTAGGACAACCCCCTCACACCCCAGCTGGGCCATGGCTGCACCCCTCTGGCACTGGCCACTGTGCCCATGGGCACAGAAGTCTAGTCTGGATGCCCTAGAGGAAACTAGGGGTGAATCAGCAAAAGAGGAGGATGCTGGCCAATTTGCTGTTTTGCTGTAAATAACACTTCCAACACTGTACAAAGAGCCTCAAAGCAGAAGTAAATGAAAGTCATTTATTTGAAAATCTGGAAACGACTGTGGGAAGACAGACTGAATGGAATGGTAACTCCAGCAAAATTTACAAAAAAGGAAAGAAGAAGCTGTCTGAAGCTAACTTTGGAAACATATATATAAAATTAGTAAAACTCCCATGACTGTGTCATAAGAATAATGTTTATTATAGATCAACAACAACATGGCCACAGTTAACAGAAAAGTCTGAGATGAATTCTGTCAGATTTACCACACAATGTAGATTCATAGCTTATACTTCTGGTACTTTCTGTAGCTTAACTAAGCTCTACTCGGGGCTGAGAAGGATCATGTGCTAGTGCCCAGAAAGAAAAAAAAAAAAGAAAAAGAAAATGGAAATTGAGCAGAGTTGATGTTCTTAAGGGATTAGCACTTTCCGGTGCTCTTAAAACTTGACTAAGGAATATATTAGGTGGTTCTTCTTGACCCTTAATTTTTCTCACCTTCACTGTACTAAGCCCCTTCCCTGATATTAGTAATGCTTCCTATCATTGTATGGCCATTTCCTTTTTTTTTAGATTTTCCCACCTTTTTGTAGTGATGTACAGTTTCCCCTGGCAGAAATAAAAAGGATTAAGAACTCTACGTGGGGGCTCTTTTCCTGGTTTTGCTCACCTTGGACTTTAGATTTTTAAATATGATTGTTGAGGTAGGGTCTGCAGGATCCAGATATTTACATATAACAATTATAGCAGTTTGCTTTAAAAAAAAAAACTCAAGACTTTAAGCAGACAACTAAAGTGTTAGTTGAGAATGACTACACTTACTGCATAACAAGAATTATGTCCAAACCACAACATATGGTTATAAAGGAGATACACTGCATTCTGAAATCGATTTCCTAGTTTCTCCAAGGAAACTAGAGATAATTAGACTGAGCCCTCCCCTGGGTGCCCCACATTGTTTCTAAGTCTTCTGATTTGGAGAATGTTGAGACAGATGAGAAAGTTCTAGGCCACATTGCTTCAGTGAAGTACAAGAGTAGAAGGTGAAGGGTACAAATAACCTTTCAAAGCCTAATAGAAGAATAAAAAATGCATAAGTTTAACAAAGTAAATTGTTAAATCAGTGGATGATTCTACTCCTTCTTGCACAGTGAAACTAACTTTTTCTTCCAGATACAATAGAAAGACCCAAGGAGAACCCCAAGGGACACCATGTTGATTACTACCAATTATCTGCACCCTTCTCCTTCCCTAGTTTTGTTTTATTTTTTCATGAAAGGCTGTGGGATATCCACTTAAGTCAAAGTCCATCGCCTAAAGGAAAATCCAAATTATTTTAAGTGAAGCAAGTCTAAGGTCACAGCAGAGAAATGGCACTGTGCTGAGGTAACAGAGTAAGAAACCAGGTGAGTAAATCACAGAACAAGAGCCAGGAGAACCAAAATCAATGCAGAATGCCAAGGCCAACAGATGAGTGTGCACAGCAGAGGATAACAGGATGCTCACCTGCTGTGTGACATGGGGGTGAGTTTAACGGCCTTAAGAAGCTGAGTGGGACACGACAGATAAATGGGACAAAACAGAGAGCCTGGAAGTATGTCCACACATGTCAGGTTAGTTCCTCTAGAAGTAAACTCTGAGACAAGAATTTAAGTGCATGCTGTTTATTTGGGAGGCATGAGGCAGTGAGATAGGGAGAGAGGCAGTCCCTATGGGGTGGAGGGGGGAATAAGGGAGCTAAGTCAGCTACAACTGTGGACTGTGGAAATATTTCCCTGGGGAAACTCAGGGAAATAGGTCTAAACCATGTCTCAGGATTATCTCACCTGAAGAGCGAGGAAGGGAACTGGAATAAGCCAAGTCCTTTTAGACTTTGGTTGTGAACTGCTTCCACAGGATGTTAATTCCCCAGCTCTTTCAGGCTTCTATGGTTCGGTAAAAGTCCAACATATGTGTTAAATTTGGTGGATGAAAAAGGTAACCATACATGTGAGTGAGGGAAAAATGGACTATTCAATAAATTATGTTGGGACTAATGACTATCCATATGGCACAGATAAAGTTAGTTCCCTATCTCACACTCTACACAAAAATAAAGCCCAGATGGATTAAAGACCTAGATGTTAAAAAAAGAAAAAAATATGTAAAAAATCATGGGCAAATATCTATAACATGAAGATATGGAAAGATTTGTTAAGATGTGAAAATCACAAATGAAGAATATATGTGTATTTGACTTTCTTAAAAATTAAAACATCTGTATCACTAAGAACCACAAACAACATGAAAAACCAATCTACAGATTTAAAGAAATTATTGGCAGCCAACAAATATGATAAAAGATTAATATCTACAATATACAAAGTTATCCTTTCAATTGACAAGGAAAAGACAACCCAGTTGATAAATGAACAAAAGCCATAAACAGGATTCACAGAGAGGGAAACCAGTGTCCAATAATCATATGAAAAAATGTTCAATCTCAATAAAACTCAGGGAAATGCAAATGAAAACAATAAGATAATGTGTCATACACATCAGATGGGTAGAAATTTCTGTCTGGTAACCCCAAGTATTAGCAAGGATGTGGAGAAGCAGGAAATTCCATTCGTCGCTGGTGGGAGAGAGAAAGCAATTTTGCGATAGTGAGGGAAGGATGCATGTACTGTACAATTGAGGAATTCCATTTCTAAGGATGGACCCTAGAAAAACTCTCCCACACATAACCCAGGACACATCCAAAAGGATGTCTGCTGCTGTGTGTAATGGAAACTAGAAAGAGGAAAGAAGAAAGAGAGGGTGTGAGGGAAGAAGGAAGGATCTAAATGTTCCTGAGTAGGAGGAATATATAAATAAACTATGTTACATTATATATGAAATATGTTCAGCAGTTAAAATGGCTGAGGTAAGTATATGCACAGGAACATGATTAGATCTCAAAAAGCATACTGTTTGGTGGAGTGGGAAGGGAATTTGACATAATTCCAAAGAATACTTAGATTATGTCATGATACTATCCACATAAAGTTTTTAAACAAAGAACAGTTTAATTGTTTATGGATACAAAAGAGCCAAACCACACGACGGAATGTCAGTGACCTCTGGAAACTGTCCTCATGGGAAGATCCGAAGGAGGGAGACAGATGCTCAGGAATGTTTTAATGCTTCTTAAAAAGATCTAAGCTTGGGGCGCCTGGGTGGCTCAGATGGTTAAGCGTCTGCCTTCGGCTCAGGTCATGATCCCAGGGTCCTGGGATCAAGCCCTGCATCGGGCTCCTGGCTCAGTGGGGAGCCTGCTTCTCCCTCTCCCTCTGCCTCTCTCCCTGCTCATGCGCTCTCTCTCTCTGTGAATCTCTCTGTCTCAAATGAATAAATAAAATCTTAAAAAAAAAAAAAGATCTAAGCAAATATGGCAAAATCTTAGCTTACATTTAACATCAGTAGCGGGTACATAAGTTCTCGTTATATTATTTTTATAATTTTGGGGATGTTCGGAGTATTTCCTAATTTAAAATGTTAAGGTATTACTAAGTCAGAAGAATAGCAGTCACCCTAGAGGTCCCACCCTGGGGATCTTTCCACACTTGGATAGTCATTATGCTTCAGAACATCACTATTGCCTGAGATGGTCCCTGATCTTCATCTCCCACACTTTTCCACAGAGCATTCTTTTGCCCCAAAAGTCATCAGTATGAATCAGATTGATTTGCTAAACTCAGGACAAGCCAATCTTGTGGCTTACAATATTATTTCATTGATAAATAACCCCAAAAAAAGCTAATATAACTTCCCTCAGCAATTATTTTATTGATATTGATATGTATATTATATAACATTTTGTTTTATACTTGTACTTATAAATTTTATTTATAATGTAATCAGATTTCTAATTTTGTAAGTTAGATTGTGTACTTTATAATTTCATGTCCAGAATTACACACTTATATAAAATTATCATTATTATTCTCCCCCCCCCCCCGTTATAGGTAAGTAAACTGATGCCAGGGGGTGAGAGAGCCTGGTCAGCTTCTCACCAATACTGGGGAGCAGAGCTGGGGTTTAGACTGAAGTCCATCTTTCTCCAAGCCAGAGTTCCCTCTTTCCTATAGGAAAGAGCATTTGCGGAGAAGCCGAAGTTCCAACCTGAGACTTTGAGTTATTATCACTTTATGTGTTTTATTTTGGTGGTGTGCATTGGAGGAGAATAAAAGAATTCTTGAAAGGAAGAGGAAGAGATCACAGAGGGGTGCCTCCATTTCAGGTGGAAGCGTCACTGGGGATCGGTGTCACTATCAGCTGGTCGCATCTTCCATAAAGCAGGTGGCGGTCAAACGGTGCTGCTCCAGCCCGGGGACCTGGAGCTGCCCCAACTCTCAATAGGAGGAAAGTCATATTTGGAACACAGGACCTCCCTACAAGGGACGTGTAAACTCTCACTTCCTGCTCTAATGCTCCCTCCTTTCCCCATGTCACCCCAGTTTTGTTCCCCTAACAGTACAAGGCTGCTCCTCGCTCTGAGACAATCCTCGCCCCAAGTGGCCCAACACCACAGTAGCAACATCAAGTCCACGTTGCGGCTGCCACGGTCCTACCTCCATACCCCAAGCCTGGAAGCTGTCTCGTGTCTGCTGGAGCACCTGCCCGGCACCCGGGGCCAACCTCCTGTAGCCTGGGGTCCCCATCTGTTCAGAGGTCTCGCGGGATGCTGCTCACGAGCCCAGGCTTGGGAGAGAAAGCCTCCAGGTTTTATTTAATCTCAGCTCCTCTTCCTACAGACAAGCTCTGTGGCTTCCGAGCGTGTTACTTTGCTTTTCTGGGCCTCAGTTTCCTCATCACGAATAGAGATCATAATAATAGTTCTTTCATAGATTTATCGTGAGGAGCAAATAGAGATGAAAAGTGCATGTTACTGCGCTGCCTGCCGCTAAGGGGTGCACTCAGCGTAACCGTGGCTTGCGCCCCACCCCCTTCCCCTTGTTGTCCTCAGACTTCTGCATAGCACTTTGTCCCAGACTCCCCCCAGCCCTGTCTTGTCCACCTGGAAGGCCCTTCTACCCGCTGGGAGGCCTTCGGGATACTTCTCTGTCTCCACACCCTTGAATTCTGTCTTGTTCCTGCAGTTGCTCTTCCAGGGCCTCCAGAGGGCAAAGACAGGCCCCAATCCTGGATTCTAGACTCTCCCGCTCACTGTGCCCCTGCAGTTAGACAGACATCCAGGCTGGACCTTGCTTCAACATGTGATGGAAATGAGAGCAGGCTGTCGGTGTTCTGTAAATAATGTTTGCCTCGGGGATGGCAAAGTCAGTGAGATAAAAAGATGCAGCCAAATCTGAGCCTGCAGGTTTTAGACTCATCATGAACCTGGTACCCTAACTGCAAAGACTGGGGAGGGCTCAGGGTTTCTCAACCTTGATGTTATGGACATTTGGCAGATGTCTGCTCTTATCACTTTTGTTCAGCATTGCACTGGGGGTCTTAGCTTGCAAGCAGGTCTTGCCATAGGGTAAGAAGGTAGGGGTTGAGGGTGTAAGGTTGAAAAGGAAGAAGTAGAATTATCATATTTTGCAGACAAATTTGGGTATATATAAAACCAAAAAGGAAAAATTTACTGCTTTTATTTACTATTTATATTACTATTTTAAAATTTATTATTATTTTTTAAAGATTTTACTTATTTATTTGAGAGAGCTAGAGAGAGCACAAGAGGGGGGAGGGGCAAAGGGAGAGGGAGAAGCAGACTCCCCGCTGAGCAGGGAGCCTGATGCGGGACTGGATCCAGGACTCTGGGATCATGACCTGAGTTGAAGTCAGAGGCTTAACTGATTGAGCCACCCAGGCACCCCTTAAAATTTATGTTAAAAAGAAGTAAATTTAGTAATGCTGTAGAATCTAAAGACAATATGCAAAAATTAACTTAGTTTTATATACTACCAAACAAATATTAGAAAATGACATTTTATTCTGAATAGATATTTTTCCAAAGGCATACAGATGGCCAACAGATGCATGAAAAGTGCTCAACCTCACTCATCATCAGGGATATGCAAATCAAAACACAAAGAGATATCACCTCACACCTGTTGGAGTGGCTACTATCAAAAAGACAAGAAACAACAAGTGTTGGTGAGGATTTGTAGAGAAAGGAACCCTCTTGCACTGTTGGTGGGAATGCAAACTGGAGGTTCCTCAAAAAGTAAAAATAGAAATACCATCTGAACCAATAATTCCACTTCTGGGTATTTATCTGCAGAAAACAAAAATACTAACTGGAAAAGATACCTGCACCTTTATGTTCATCATAGCAGTACTTACAGTAGCCAAATATGGCAACAATCCACGGGCCCAGAGACAGATGAATAGATAAAAACAATTATATCTATCTGTCTGTTGATCTATCAATAGATCAATAGATAATGGAATTATTATTCAGCTGTAAAAAAGAAAAGAAATCTTGCCATTTGGGACAACATGGGTAGACCTTGAGGGTATTATGCTAAGTGAAATAAGTCAGAGGGAGAAAGACAAATACCATATTATCTCACTTATATGTGCAACATAAAAACAAAAATAAAACAGTGAGCTCATAGATACAGAGAACAGATTGGTAGTTGCCAGAGGCTGGGGATGGAGGTGGGAGAAATGGGTGAAGGGGGTCAAAAGGTACAAACTTCCAGTTAAAAAATAATTAAGTCATGGGGATGTAATGCACAGCATAGTGACTATAGTTAATAATACTGTATTGTATATTTGGAAGTTGCTGAGAAAATAGATCTTAAAAATTCTTATCATAAGAAAAAAATAGGGGGGGATGCCTGGGTAGCTCAGTTGGTTAAGCATCTAGCTTGGGCTCAGGTCATGATCCCAGGGTCCTGGGATAGAGCCCGGCATCAGGCTCCCTGCTTCTCTCTCTGCCTGCCCTTCCCCCTGCTTGGGCTTGCTCTCTCTCTCTTTCTCTCTCTGACAAATAAATAAAAACTTAAAAAAAAATAAGAAAAAATTCTTGTAACTATGTATGATGACTAATGTTAACCATATTTATTGTGGTGATCATTTCGCAATATATACAAATATCATATCATTATATTGTATACCTGAAACTAATATAATGTTATATGTCAATTATATCTCAATAAAAAATGACATTTTAGAAATACTATAAAATAGCATTAGAATAAAATAAATCTGTAGAATAAATCTAACAGAAGATTTGTAATAACTCTATGCAGAAAACTATAAAATATTTTAGAGAAAAAAATTATAAAAGCCTGAAGAAATAGAGAGAATTTCCATGGTCACAGATTGAAAGAATGTTGTAAATATGTCATTCTCACCAAATTGAACTGTAGATTCAATAAGATCCAAATCAAAATCCCAGCAGAGTTTCATGGTTTTGTTTTGGTTTTGATTGGTTTGGCATGGTATGGAAAGATTCATTCTGATTCTAAATACATATGCCTATAACAGTTAAAAAAATAACTCCCAAGAAATCTGAACACACACATTACCAGTGGATATACGCTGACAGCAAATAGATGTTTGTCCTCAAAAGTCACTGGATAAATGCATATTAGAACTACAATAAGATACCACCACACTCCCACTAGAATGAATAAAATTTGCAAGACTGACCATACCACGTGCTGGGATACCACGTGGTGCTACTGGAGAGCTCAAACATGGCAGGTGAGAACAAGCAATGGTACAGCCACTTTGGAAAACAGCTTTTCTTAAAAGGCCAAACATACACAATACCATACAATTCAGCCATTCAACTCCTAGGTATTTACCCAAGAGAAATGAGTATATGTATATTACAAATGTATGTGCACAAATGTGCCTGAATGTCCATAGAAGCTTTATCTGTAATAATAGCCCAAATAAACCAAATGTTCATCAACAGGTGAATGGTACATTCATACAACAAATACTACCCACCAATAAAAAGGAATAAACTGTTGACACAAACAAAAAAATATCGCTGAATCTCAAAATCATATTGCTGAGTAAAAGATGTCAGATAAAAGAGGGTACATACCATATAATCCCACTTATGTAATATTCTAGAAAATGCAAATTCAACTGTAGTGACAGAAAGATTAATGGTTGCTTGGGGAGAAGAGATCCCCAAAGGGCCCAAGGAAACCTCTGGAGGGGATGGATATGTTTACAATCTTGATTGTGGTGATGCTTTTACAGGTGTTTACAGGTATCCAAAACCATCCAACTGTACACTTTAAATATATGCAATCTATTTTATGTCAACATAATATGTTTGTTTTTAAATGCTGTCTTGACCCAGTTGAGACCCTGGCTAGAGGCTGGTGGTGGGTCCCTTCGTGAGCAGCTGGTTAAACCCAAACCTCCTCCCTTAACACAGCCTCACACTCCAGGCTACTATCCATGTGCCCCATCAGCGCAGAGCCCACTGAATTATCCAAACTTGCCAGTCCTAAGCCTGCTTACCCTGCCTCACCTGTTCCTACCTGCAGAAACCACAATAGAAACTCTTGCCGACAGTTTCCCCTCCCCCTCTGCTCCTGACTGACCCTGCTGCTTCCCGTGTTGCCCGGCATGGCCTGGTATGTTCTTCCCAGGGAGCCGGGAGCACCTCTAAACTGTAAAACTCTCTGATCGTCTTTCTCTTGATCTGCATCTTGTCTCCGCATACCTCACTCAAGGTAATATGGTTCAGAGTCCATCTTACATCGATAAGGATGTTTAAAAACACAAAGAGAGAGAACACAAAGATATTTCAATCCACCCCCATCATTTTACAGAAGAGAAAGAAAAGGAAAGGAGGAAGACATCTTTCCCCCCAGGTGGGTATAGGGGGGTGGGGTGTGAGCCAACTCAGCAGCTGTGTAAACGAGAGCTTCGTAATTGCAAGAAGGTTTAACTAGAAGTCTCTGAGCCTTGTTTAATGGGAAGAGGAGTGAGTAGGAAAGGGTAGTCATCTCAGGAGTGCAAAGCATACCTTTGCAAAGATATGACAGCACAAAGCCCAGGGCAAATCGAATGGCCCTGGTACAGCAGGGCAGAGTTAGCCGTGGAAGGTGCATGAACACATAGAATCGATGCGGAGGCTAACCAGAGGCAGCTGATGAGCGTGGGCAGCCATCACAGAGCCTGGGACACCCGACAGGCCCGCCTGACCAAAGGAGCCTCGTCCTCCAGGGGAGCTTTGGGCAGCCAAACTGTCTCGGATAATGATGGTCTTGGCAAGCAGAGGACAGCAGTTGCATGGAAATGAGCAAGCTACCCCCACACAGCCCGCACAACGGTGAAGACACAGAATGTTCTGTCTGATCCCTCCCACCCACAACAGCAGTTCAAAGCAGTCCTTTCCTTTTTTCTGGTTCCCAGCACCTTTCACTTCATGTCATTTCCCAGAGACACTTCTCTTCTGCACATTTTGCCAGCCGACTCCTACGCAAGCCCAGCTCGGGAGGCGCGTGGAGGGCACAGGGGCCTCGGGAGAATTCTGCCCCACCTGCAACAAACGTATCCCTTTTAAGCTCCAACTCAACCTAGAAGCTGAGCTATTTAAACTTTCTGACCTGTGTCTACCAGACTGTGAGACAGGCTCTGGAGGGTTCTCGTTCATTTCTCCAAAAATCAATTCTTCAAAAACTAATTCACCAAACGACCAAATTCACTGAAGGGCTGATTCACCAAAAGTCAATGTGCTGAGTTGTTGATTGAGGCTCACGAATTATTGATTGGGGCCCAATGATCCAGGCAGGGAGCTTCTCCCCTGGGCCAGGGGCCAGAGCTGTGGAGTTAAACAGATTTTGCTTGGTGTCCCTTCATCTTCCCTGCACAGCTGTCCCCAAAGCCTGGAGACACCACTGGCTGTGAGTCCAAGGATTTGGGGATCCTACGTTCCCACTATTGCTCTCTCAGCTTCTTGTCCTGGAGATGTTACCCCTGATGAGGGTTCCCCTTTGCTGGACATCTCATCCCCATATTGTTACCACTCTCTACCGTCCACTCCTTTATATAATCTCAATATTGCAAGAGATAAACCTGTATATAATTTATTTGGGGAGAGGTCTTATAAAAACCCTTTTATAAAGCTATTTTTAAACAAAACAAAAGTTTACAAAAGAAAAAAAGATACAGAAAGAATAACTTGCTTCATGTGTCCCAAAAGGCGAAAAAAAATAAAGGGGACAATGCCAACATGCTCAACAATAAAAGGTTTTTTTTCTTTTTTTTAATTTATTGTGAGAGAGAATGGGAAAGCATGAATGGTGGGGAGGGGCAGAGGGAGAGGGAGAAGCATGCTCCCCACTGAGCGCAGAGCCTGACTCCACTCAACTTGGGGCTTGATGCCAGGACCCTGAGATCATGACCTGAGCTGAAGTCAGACGCTTAAGTGACTGAGCCACCCTGGTGCCCCTTTCTTATCTTTTTTAATACAAAATACAAGCAAAGGAGACACATACACAGAACAGAGCTCAGGAGCAGACACGCAGTCCTGGAGACCCTGCAATAACAGAAAGCAGGAGCTTGTTTTTCTTCATCTGTGCAGATACATATGGAGACTGGGATATGTACAAATCAAGGAGCACAAAAGACCATCACCCAGGTCTCCCAATGAATGTTGCATCTGTAACTCACGAACCTGGTCAGTGAAATCACCTTTACCTCAACCTCCTTTCATTTAAATTAAAAAAAAAAAAAAATCTTGTAAATAAAGTGGTTACATTCATACTTGAACTTCCCTAGTACTGAGCTGCAGACTCAGCAGCTTGAAGGAATGGCAAGAATGCCCAACCCTCCGTGTCTGATCATGTATCTAGCAACATTGTAGAAGTAAGAAAGGGCTGCCCCCTCTCAGCCCATGGGCTAATTAAATGCATTGAAACAGGCTCCTCTCTGTAACCCTTCCTGCTCAGAAAGACTAAGAACTAAAATCAAGGAAGACTGGGAGTTTCAGAGCTGGAAGAGGAAGCCTGAAAGGTGGATCAAGGCAAACGATTACTGAGAACTGCCACTGCTTCACCTGGCAAGTCTTAGTCTTTCCTTAAATCCTTGGGTTTAATTTAAATAATAATTTGGAAATCTGCCTTCGCTTGCATGGAAACTAGAGTCTGCAGATTTTCTCATGGCCTGCTTCCAACACTGCCCTTTTCCTTCGGAACTGAGAAGCCATTGGTGGGCGGAAGCCACGTAGCCAGACTCCCGACAAGGGACCCGCCACGGGCTTCCTGCGGTCTGAGCTGCACGGAAGCCCATTCCCTGTGACTCGGGGGCAGGCGTGAGCCCCTGGGTGAGGGCGGCTCGCTCTGCTCGGCTGAGCCACTCCCCTCTGAGCCTCCGTGGAGACTCTTGGAGCCTGTTCTCCTGACTTCTTTCGTGGCAGGTCGTTCATCATTCAGCATTTTGCAAACTTTTGGCAACGTATTGAACACCAATGTTTTATTAATTCAGGGCTCCATTCCTTCTGAGAACTTCCCAGGCTGTTCCATTTCCCTCCCGTGCCTCTTTAAGGCTGCCTCCCTCCACTGGCCCCAGGTCCCTGAAGGCCGTGACCTGCAGGGAGGCCACGCAGCTGCCCCTGTCCCCCTGCTCCCTGCTCACTTCAGAGAAGGGAGCGCTGACTCTCTATTTAAAAGGTATTTCATCACCATATCTTGTGTCTGATCCCTCCTCCAGATGTCCTACAGCAGGAAGAGAATGAAGGTGGCAGGGTACCCGAGTCAGGTGGGAGCGCCTGCAGCCCGACGGCGCTGAGGAAGATGCAGGGCACGTGGTGGAGTCCACCTCTGTCATTCCTCACTTTCTCTACTAAGGTGCCTTTCCAGAACACCTTTCCCAGCGGCAAGAAAACTCTTTATATCTTGCCACGAGAGCCTAAATGCGCATTCATAGCGGCAGTATTTCCGTCTAGGTGAATGTGACCATTGAAAACCTGTTCAATGTGGCGCTTTGAGATGTAAGTATCTCAAAAGCCCTGCTGTTTTCCTGACCCTCTTAGTGCCTCAGGGAGGTTTGGAGTAGGAGACCAAAGTTTGAGGACAAACAGAATTGATATTGGTATTGAAAATTAGACTGATCTTCATTCCCCCCTACAAGGATTGGAGTCAAGGTCTTTGTAGAACTTTCTTGTCAACAGCTGAGACTCAGGGCTGAGCTCCTGAATTTGGGAATAAATGCTCTTCCGGAGATGCCTGGAAAAATCTCAAAAAAAGAACTAATATAAGTCTGACTTATATTAAGTTTATATATCAATGACTTGGATGATAGTCCCACGAGGGTTTGGCCTCATTCCCCCAGTTATACCCTTCCCACCCTCTGCTTGTAGACCCCAGATGTTTCTCCTTGTTACTATTTTTGCTTTTCACTTCCCAGAGATTTATTTATAATCCTGTTCTCTGGTCTTCTTCAACGGCAAGAAAGACTGCCTTAACTTATACCGGGTCTTCTAGCCAATGAGCCTCTGAGCAGACAGTGCAGAGGGTGGGCCCCTGCATAAAAAGCCAAAACTGCGGCCAAGCCAAGAACAGACTCAGAGAATGGTCATAAGCTAAAACGAACAAACCAACCAACCAGAAAACAGGAAGTACAACATCAAAGGCTATGCTCTAAAGAAATAGGCTGATGTCAAGGACTGAGTTAATAGCAGACAGCTCTAATCTAGATGATGTGATCATCTAAGGCTAAGAGCAATCTGAGATCTGAGGTACTGAGGCTCAAGAAGAGGCAAGGAAGGAAAGGGGGGTTTGCACCTGTACGGAAGGCACGGGTCTCTGAACTGAGCATCTGATAGTCCCTCCTTTGATGACCTTTAAGTAATCTAGCCTGGATGTGACTAAAGCCTCCAACATGGCTCTAATAAATCAGATTTATAAAGCCATCTGCTTGGAAACCTCAAGCACTGTTGGAGTACAATACCCAGCATGCACATGAAACCATTCCTCCATCATGCAGGCCAGTTTTCTAAGTAGAGGGCGTGTCTTACGGTTACACTGACTTGTGGACACTGAGGGCCCCAGAGATTAGGGCACTGCATTTGTCAGTACTTTTTTTAGTAAGCTCTTTCTTAGGAATTTAGTGATTTATCACAAATTATTTATTAAGTAATTTTTTTCTCTTTTTAAATTTTATTATGTTGTGTTAGTCACCATACAATACATCATTAGTTTTTGATGTAGTGATTCATGATTCATTGTTTTCATGTAACACCCAGTGCTCCATGCAGTACGTGCCCTCCTTAATACCCATCACTGGGCTAACATATCCCCCCACCCCCCTCCCCTCTAAAACCCTCAGTTTGTTTCTCTGAGTCCAGAGTCTCTCATGGTTCGTCTCCCCATACGATTTCCCCCCATCATTTTTCCCTTCCTTCTCCTAATGTCCTCCATGCTATTTCTTATGTTTCACAAATAAGTGAAACCATATGGTAATTGACTTTCTCTGCTTGACTTATTTCACTTAGCATAATCTCCTCCAGTCCCATCCATGTTGATGTAAAAGTTGAGTATTCATCCTTTCTGATGGCTGAGTAATATTCCATTGTATATATGGACCACATCTTCTTTATCCACTCATCTGTTGAAGGGCATCTTGACTCTTTCCACAGTTTGGCTATTGCGGACATTGCTGCTATGAACATTGGGGTACATATGGCCCTTCTTTTCACTACATCTGTGTCTTTGGGATAAATACCCAGTAGTGCAATTGCTGGGTCATAGGTAGCTCTATTTTTAATTTTCTGAGGCACCTCCACACTGTTTTCCAAAGTGGCTGTACCAACTTGCATTCCCACCAACGGTGTCAGGGGGTTCCCCTTTCTCCACAACCTCTCCAACATTTGTTGTTTCTTGCCTTGTCAATTTTTGCAATTCTAACTGGTGTAAGGTGGTATCTCAATGTGGTTTTGATTTGAATTTCCCTGATGGCTAATGATGATGAACATCTTTTCATGTGTCTGTTAGCTATTTGTATGTCTTCTTCAGAGAAGTGTCTGTTCATGTCTTCTGCCCATTTTTTGACTTGGTTATTTGTTTTTTGGGTGTTGAGTTTGAGTTCTTTATAGATCTTGGATATCAGCCCTTTGTAGTGTCATTTGCAAAAATCTTCTTCTATTTTGTGGGTTGCCTCTCTGTTTTATTGACTGTTTCCTTTACTGTGCAGAAGCTTTTTATCTTGATGAAGTCCCAAAAGTTCATTTTTGCTTTTCTTTCCCTTGCCTTTGGGGACATGTCTTGAAAGAAGTTGCTGTGGCCGATGTCGAAAAGGTTACTGCCTATGTTCTCCTCTAGGATTTTGATGGATTCCTGTCTCACATTGAGGTCTTTCATCCATTTTGAGTTTATCTTTGTGTATGGTGTAAGAGTATGATCAAGTTTCATTCTTCTGTATATAGCTGACCAATTTTCCCAACACCATTTATTGAAGAGATTGTCTTTTTTCCATTACACGTTTTTTCCTGCTTTGTCGAAGATTATTTGACCATAGAGTTGTGGGTCCATTTCTGGGCTCTCTATTCTGTTCCATTGGTCTATATGTCTGTTTTTGTGCCAGTACCATGCTGTCTTGGTGACCACAGCTTTGTAATATAGCTTGAAATCAGGCAACGTGATGCACCCAGCTTTGTTTTTCTTTTTCAACATTTCCTTGCGATTCGGGGTCTTTTCTTATTCCATAAAAATTTTAGGATTGTTTCTTCCAGCACTTTGAAAAATGCCATTGGAATTTTGGTCGACATGGCGTTGAAGGTATAGATTGCTCTGGGCAGCATAGACATTTTAACAATGTTTATTCTTCTGATCCATGAGCATGGAATGTTTTTCCATCTTTCTGTGTCTTCTTTAGTTTCTTTCATGAGTGTTCTGTAGTTCCTAGAGTATAGATCCTTTACCTCTTTGGTTAGGTTTATTCCGAGGTTATCTTATGGTTTTTGGTGCTATTGTAAATGGCATCGATTCTCTAATTTTTCTTTCTACAGTTACATTGTTAGTATATAAGAAAGCAACTGATTTCTGTGCATTGATTTTGTATCCTGCCACATTACTGAATTGCTGGATGAGTTCTAGTAATTTGGGGGTGGAGTCTTTTGGATTTTCCACATAAAGTATCATGTCATCAATGAAGAGAGAGAGTTTGACTTCTTCTTTGCCAATTTGAATACTTTTATTTCTTTTTGTTGTCTGATTGCTATTGCTAGGACTTCTAGTACTATGTTGAACAATAGTGGTGAGAGTGGGCATCCTTGTTGTGTTCCTGATCTTAAGGGAAAGGCTCTCAGCTTTTCCCCATTGAGAATGGTATGCTCTGTGGCTTTTTCGTAGATGGATTGGTAGAGGTCCTCTCTGCCTCTAGGACACAAATGTTTATTTTATTCCTCAAATTAGGGAAGTTCTCAGCTACAATTTGCTCAAATATATCTTCTAGTCTTTTCTGTCTCTCCACCCCCTCAGGGATCCCAATAATTCTGACATTGGAACGTTTCATGGTGTCACTTATTTCTCTAATTCTGTTTTCATGGATTTTAAGCTATTTCTCCCGGGCCTCCTCGTTTTCCTTCTTTTCTACCAGTTTGTCTTCTAGATCACTAATTCATTCTTCTGCCTTGCTTACCCTAGTTGTTAGAGTATCTAGATTAGATTGAATCTCATTGATAACATTTTCAAGTTCTGCCAGTTCAGCTCTCATTTCTGCCCTTAGGGATTCTATGTTGCCGTTAATCGATGTCTCCATTCTAGCTATCATCTTCATAACTGTTACCCTGAAGTCTATTTCCAACATCTTGGTTATATCTGTATCCATTTGTAAATCTGTTGCAGAAGTCACATTCTCTGAGTCTTTCCTATTTGGGGGTTCTTCCTCTTAGTCATTCTGTTGAGGGGTGGTTGAGGGAATGTATAGAGTCCAAATTATTGACCACAACCCAAGCAAGATGCACTTGTTTTCTAGGGACCTTAGGGTTGTTGGCCTCTTGTTTTCCCAGCCTGTCTTCTGGGGGGAGGTGCCTGCCAGGCTGTTACTCAGGTAACCCTGTTTGGGCAGTTGCCCTGCCCCTGTGGGGGGGATGGGCTCAGTGAAAACCGATTTTGGGGGCTTTTGTTCTCTGGCAGCTTTCCGCATCTCTTCCGAGAGTCAGAGCACAAGAGACCATTTCCAACCCTCTGCCTCAGAGCAGAGAGATCGCAGTCTGCTCTTCAGTGAGGTCTCCAGGCCACACCATCTCCGTTTCTGTCCGTGCTGCTATAAACTGCAGCATCCTGGGTTATGCCCCCCTCAGCTGCGCTCCCAGTCTTTGCCTCCAGGTCAGGGCATGTCTCTGCCCTTTGTGCTTCTAAAACCACCAGCCACCCCCAGTTCACATGCACGTCCCCACCGCTCCAGGTTTCCATCCTGGGGGCTGCCCTAAAGTCCTTTCCCCACCATTACCGGTCTGTGAGTCTGTGCCCCATCCCCAGCATGGGAGGCTATCACTCACTGGTGGTGTAGGATCCCCACGGCCAGACTCCCTCCTGCTGCCACTTATCCTCTGATATCTGCAGAATCATGGCTTCCTGCTTCATACCTCAAAACCAACCGCCTGCGATATTCTGTTTGTAGAGATCCAGATCTATCTTCTCACATCTCAGGCTGATTTGGGGGGTGTTCAGCTGGTAGATATCCAGCTCAATTCCGGGCCCGGTTGGAATAGGGTCCCCTACTCTTCTGCCATCTTTGCCCCTCCCCTATTTATTAAATAGTTAAGAATTTATTGGAAGGTACTAAAATGCATCATGTCATCCAGAGAAGGGTCAGCCAGTAAGCCCTAAGTAGAGATGTGTTTGGGCCCCAGGAATAATTGGAGTCAGAGTCTGGATGTCCCCAGGACTCTTCATCTCTTTCTGTGCCTTCCTTCAGTGGCCTCCCCTCTCCCTCACTGCTGGATAGCTCTCTCCACAGGGCCAGCAACACAAAGGCCAATTAACTGGGGGGCGAGGGGATAGGGTAGAGCTCTCCATGAATATGGCAGCTCCCAGGAGAACCACAGAGATAGAATAGAGTAGCAGCCATTCCCAGAGGAAGGGGAGAGGCTAGATGTCCCCCAACACAGATGTCCATTGCAAGTTCAGAAAACCCCTCACTTGGATGTCTCCCATTTTCCCTCAAGGTTCACCTCAAGAAAACCTTCTCTGACCGCCAGTCCTGCCTAGTGTCCTGCCTACGCACTTCCCAGTACCCAGCACATATATTTATCCCTCTACTGTGTTTCTGGTTGATTGCCTGGCCCTCTACCTGAGATTGTGCTCTCCTTTAGAGTATAATGGTGGCCATACCTCTTTGCATTTCTAACACCTAACCCTGGGCCTGGCACATGACATGCTTTTCATAAAAATTTGTTAATAGAAACAAAGAAACATTGAAAAGTAAGGTCCAATACAAAGGTGATGGGAGAGAGGCTGCAGACCCAACAGCTACAAAGCAGCTCTTGGGCCATTGGTGAAGAAGATAACACACTTCAGAAGATCCTGAGGGCAGCATCACATGCCAGCTTACAGCAACCAAGAGTATTCACAAAATCATCAAAAAAAGGCTCAATTGTGTTTAGTTTATGTTGTTTAAAGCAGAGAATGTATATATTTTTAAGGTTTTTATTTAAAATGATGAAAAAATAAATATCCATTTCCTTGATTTCTATGAAATTGTGCTTTCCTGATTCCCTTCTCTGTTTATTTTTAATGAAGGCACTTACCACATGCCAATTATGGGATAAAGACAGTACTAGCTATCATAAAGGCATTCACAGCCTGCCGAGGCCAGGCAGGGTCTTTAGGAGCAGAGGATAGAGTGTTCTTGGTCAGGGTGAGAGATCTGGAAGCTTCCAGGAGCTGCAATATAGAGAGCAAGAAGGTGTTGATTTGGGTTTTTTGGTCACAAGCACAGAATTCAACTCTGACCAACTCAAGCAAAATGAGATCATAGTAGAAATACCCTAATGAAGACAGACTCAGGAAAGGTAGGAGTCAGAGCAGACAGGAACCAGGGGTCAAGCCAGCAAGAGACTGCTGACCATCTGTCAGAGCTGGGTGAAAGAGCTCCTAGAATTTCTTGTCCTACCTTCGGTCATATTTCCAAATTCTGAGATGAGGATCCA
This sequence comes from Mirounga leonina, assembly GCF_011800145.1. Lineage (NCBI taxonomy): Eukaryota > Metazoa > Chordata > Mammalia > Carnivora > Phocidae > Mirounga > Mirounga leonina. The sequence continues at coordinate 6,534,595 of NW_023270709.1, read as the reverse complement.
GGGGCCCAGCCTAAGGCCTGTACCTTCCCCTTTGCCAGGGGAGGCTAAAACCTATACCCGGCAGATCCACAATCTTGCACATACTGGTGGAGAGAAAATGTCCCCTAAAGAATAAGGAGGAAGAGAGGCTGATAATAAAACAGGAAAGGACAGTAAGTATGGCAGAAACTAACTAAGCGAGAAGAAAGGGGAGATCCTGGCAATTTCATGGAGATGCAATTGCTTCTATTATTGGAGCAAAAGGCCAATGTCAAGATTGAGCCAAGAGGAATATGTGGGTACTGGCTGCAAAGAATTTTCTGGGCCAAGTTACAGTCTGGGCTTTCTCCCAATAGCCTGGAGAACCACTGGAAGGCTTGAGGCAGGGAAGTGACATGATGAGTGTGTACTTTAAAAAGATGGAACTTTCCCCTGGCAGAGATGGAACTGGCCGGAAGGGGGCCACCTGGAAGGAGGCAGACTTATTTGGAAGCTATTACAAGGTCTGGGTGAAGGGTGGGAAGGAGCAAAGCGGGAGGGGAAGGGTAGGGAGGAGGGGAACCAGGAACGACTGTTGGGATGGAATCTTAGAACTTGATGGCTGGACATGGGAAATGGGGGCAGGGAATCGAGGATGACAAGACTTCTGGCTTGATGACTCAATGTGTAGTGACCAGGGGACAAAGGCAGAGAAGTAGCTTGGGAAGAAGACAAAAAAAAGGTGAGTGCAGTGTGAGATATGTGGAGTCTGAGGTTCTTATGAGGCTTCCCAGGGTCTTAAAGCCACAAATCTACCCCAAGTCTAAATAAACAACAGCAAGAATGGTAACATTATTCCTTCATTCATTCATCAAACATTTACTGACCACCTATAGTGTGCAGGTGTTAGGAATATAGCACTTAACACAAGCCCTATTTTTAACGACCTGCCATCTGGTAGAGATAAGCTAACAAAGGAACACTGTGCACTAAGATAATGTGCTATTACTTAAGTATACAGTAAGAGGACTACAGCAAATTTCCTCATTTACTATTATGATTTGGCCAAAAGCCAGACTTAATGGAAGAAAGATTAGAGATGATTTTCAATATTCTCCTAATGTCATTTTCTTGTGATCCCTAAAGTTTGTATTTTCAACTCTCCAGAGGTCTTCAATTTTCACACTAAGACACAAAATTACCAAAAAAGTTCCTCCTCCATAGTCATTTTAGTTTGTTTTAATTAAATAAATCTATTTATTTTCATACATGAATATATATCACATTACTGAACACCCAGTAACTGAAGGGAGTTTGTAAACAGCTGCAATAAACAACAAATTGATGAAAACATAACTCAATAGAAAGCCAGGTTGTGAAATGAACCCCAGTCACTCCCACGACTGCCATATGCCCTAACACCAGAGAAGCCCTGGGAGTATATCAAAGGCAGGAAATCTGGAAACTCCTACTCCTTGCTATTCCCAGTCCTGGACCGAGAGGGTAATTTATTGCATCTTCAGAGATACACAGATCCCTGCAGTCACCCATTTTCAAAAAATGGTGGTGCCAAACTCATCCTGAGAAATGTACTCTGAAAATGTCTTTGAAAATATGAGGTGTGCTCTGAAGAGTAGAAAGCAGAGGTGAGGGGAAAGCCTTTCTAGCTGTCCTGGATTCAGGAACGGTACATGCTTTTCATCGGCAGCTTGCTACTCTGTAACTGGAGGCACACAACTGTCTAAATGGTATCTAACTGTTGGTAACTAAACACATCTGCTAAATGTTTACCTGGTGCCTTACTGTAATGGTTAATTTTATGTCACCTTGGCTGGGCCATGGTGTCCAGATATTTGGTCAAATATTATTTTGGATGTTTCTGTGAATGAGGTTTTTTAAGAAAAAATTTAAAAATTTATTTATGTATTTTAGAGAGAGAGAGAGAAAGTGGGCAGAGGGACAGAGGGAGAGACTCTTCAAGCAGACTCCCTGCTGAGTGTGGAACCTGACAGGGGGCTCAATCTTACGACCCATGAGATCGCGATCTGAGCCGAAACCAAGAGTCAGACACTTACCAACTGAGCCAGTCAGGAGCCCCTGTGAATGAATTTTTTGAATGAGATTAACATATAAATCAGTAGACTTTTAGGTAAAGCAGATTATTCTTCATAATGTGGGTGGGCCTCATCCAATCAGTTGAAGGCCTTAATAGAACAAAGACTAATCTCTCCCAAAGGAATTCTTCCCACACCTCTGTATTTGGACCACAACTAGGTGGTGGTCTTCCTAGGCCTCCTTCCTTCCTTAGGCCTGCAGCTTCTGGTCCACCCTGCAGCCTCCACAATCACATGAGCCAATTCTTCAAAATCCCCATCCCTCCCTTCTTTCCCCCTCACCGCCCACCACCCCACACACATCCTGTTAGTTTGGTGTCTCTAGAGAAACCTGACTAATACACTTGGCTTGTCTTCAGCAGTGTTGTCCAGACTCTGCCCCCAGGACTGACGGTCAGTGCCTATTGTCCCAAATCCCGAGTGGTTTCTGGAACCTGTCACTTTGTGGAGCAGAAGGAAAGGTGGGAAGCAGTTGGGTGGCAATAGCAAGCCCCTCTCTCAGGCTTTCTGTGATCTTTTTCTAACATAAGTGCCCATCTCAACTCACCTCTGAGAATTGGGGGCTTCTGACCCTGCTGGATTTCGTATGAGAGTGACAGGAAGGGACCATAGCAAAAAGTTCCAATCCAACCCAGGCCATCTCTAAGGCACCAATGAATGCATCAGCCCCTTGCCTCTCCCACATTTATAAACATTTATTGAGCACCTACTGTGACCCAGCTGGTATTGGAACTAAAGGGATGCAAAGAGTAATAAAACACAGCCTGTCCCCCGGGTGATCAGAATCTTATGTCCAGTTTCTTTTATTTTTCTTCATAACAGAAAACATCATCTAGACATTAGAATTTCAACTACTTTTTTAATCCTTTCAGGAACCACTTAAAGGAGAAGCTATAGAAGGAAAAGCCATAGATCACCAACTGGGAGCCAAATTTTGACAACCCATAGTCTTCAGGCAACTATACCCCGGGGCATAAGGGAATTTAAGTGCTGAAGAACCAGAGGCACTTATATTCAGATAAATATAGAAGCATGTTTAGAGACTGCTGTTAAATGCATCTTCTGTCTCTTCCCTGAATTGTTGGCAAAACTTTTAGGTTCTTGAAAGTGAGGATTAATCCCTCCTGGTTGCAGGTTTTTTAAACATGTGTAAGACTTTTGAAGTTTTAAAAAAAACCATTTTTAGGTTTAATCAAACCCTATTTTAGTCAAAACACAGCATTAGGAGGGAATGCAGCCTTCATTTGGAAGAAGTAACCGCGATGCAAAACTTTGTGTTCCCAGAAGGCGCTATACAAATGTGTAGTTGTACCTACTGTTGTCAGTAGGTGGCAGCAGAGGGACTTCTGTGATTTCTGTCCATTGACTGGAGCCGGAAGGAGAAGGAAGTGAGTGGAAATGCAGACCCTGTAGGTGATCGTGGTGTTTTTTCCTGTTGGCACTGAATATGTCAAACCCCCATAGTGCCTACTTATATCAAAAACAAGTACCCCACGGTGTAGAACTGATTTGAATACAGCATTATCAAGTTAATACGGGGGCTGGAGTTGGGGGGTTGGCCAGGGGGACCGGCTAGATCCCAAATGCGCTTTGCCTTATGTGGCATTTCCTTGGCATTCCTGAGTGGTAGTGATATCTCAGTTTACAGCTATTGGGTTTTCTGAAGGTGTCTTTTTCATAGCCCGTTGTCCCCAGACACCCCTAGGTTCAAGAGTATCTGCTTCTCCTGAGACTACTTTTGTACAGCAGATTGTCCCCAGCTTCCTGACTTGGATCCTGAGAAGTCTTACTAAAGGGACAGAGACACAGCGTTCTGTCCCCTAGGCCTGGAGGCAACTGGATAACCCCCTGCTAGGGATGCTGTAGAGACGGTTCGTGGGTGGAGAAGGCTCAGTCTAACAGTCCCTGGCTCATACAAACACTTGGTCAGAGCATATGCCTCACCCAGTGCCTCACCATGATCCTTCCTTGGGGATACATCCCCTTAGGGAAGGCTCAGGCCAAGCAGTAGCTACAGTTTATATCACTCGCCTCAGACTGGAGTCGCTGCTTCAGCCAGCCCCTCTCTCCCTGCATCCACCCTTCCTCTAAAGCCTTTATGGCTGCCAGGATTTTACATTTATTTGTGTACTTTGTCAATGTCTGCCTCCTTTCCTTTCCTGAAAGCTACAACAGGGCTGAGACCAGGTCTGACTGTGCTCGGCATGATATCCCCAGGACTTTGCATACAGTAGGAGCCCAATGGTTCAGTGAATGACCACATGAATGTCCACCTCGGGCTCATCACTTTTCCTGGGTGAAAGCCATCTGCGGCCTATTTCTTTGTGCCCAGTTCTTTGGTCCCAGATTTCTGCAGCTCGGCTTAATACCCGTAGGAGAGATTGGGATCTCTGGGGCAGCCATGATCTCCTTGAGCAAACTTCCTACCTGCAAAGTTTACATTTTTTGCCCTGCCAAGACAAAGGCTTCTCTTGGGCCTGTTCCATCACATTGTGGCATTGGTGCCTCGGGCTGCCACCTGCATTCAGGAGGGATATCTTTGTGTCTACAATTAACACAAACCTCACCATCTTTTATCAAAATCTGCCACAGCACTACCATTCTGGTAATGCTTCCAAATTCCTGCAATGGTTACTCTTCCCTGAGAAACTGCATTTACCCTCATAGCTGCAGGGGACAGCAGATGGAAAATATTTACTAGGACACTGGACAGTGCAGAGGGGAGGGTGCCAGCCCAGTTAGGACATGACCTAAACGTAACCTTCAACTGATTCTTCATTTGTTGGTTTTAGTTTCCTCTTCAGTAAAAAGAGAAGGTTCGGACAGATAATATCTCTACCCCTCCTAGTAAATTTCTAATTATGCCAGGGACATATGCTCTGAGAGCAACCTCATTCCAGAGGAAGTTACTTGCTGAGCCCATTTTTGGAAATACCAGTTGAAGACCTACTTTAGTAGACATATCTTAATCTCCAAAGGTAATAGAAAATTCTAGGAGGTTTTGCCTAGATTCTTAAAGTTCTCCTTAAAATGCCCTTGGCTGAGTCTCATGGATGCACATTGACCATGGCCAAGTCAAATTGCTTCTCCAAATGATAACAATCCAAAGGACCCTTGTCATTTCTCTATTTACCACCTGCATTTTGAATTTCCTGAAGCACTGTCAAAGGTCTTCATGATATGGAACAATGGGTAGTTTCTCTGGGGCCCCGTTTGAGGGGTAGCTGCTACGAAACAAGACACTTGGCCAGTAAATGGGCCAGGCTGCCTCTGCCACCACGGAAAGGGGGGGCCTTGCTTTCCCTGTTCCCCATAACATACCTAGCAACCATCACAAAGTGATAATGAGTTTGCTTCCTTGATAAACACAGCCTCAAAAGAAGACCAAGTGCTTGCACTGGTGGTGGAAGTTGAAAAAGAGAGGGGCTAGGGGTGAGAAAACAGTGACTCTTCCCGAAAGTGGAAGTTTTAGTTAATTATGGAATAGTCGTGGCTGTGGGCTCTGAAGGGAATGGACCCACTAAAAGTTCTGCTCAGGAGTGACAGCATGGTGTAGGATACTCTTTCGATGAGAGAGCTCCAGCCAGAGCCAAAGCTGTTCATGGAAGGAGGAGGACAACTTTGGTGGCTCCCTTCTGGAGTTGTGTTTTCATAGGAGAAATTACAGTATATAACAGAGGTCAACACCACCCTTTTTCCATAAAGGACAAGATAGTAGATATTTTAGGCTTGGTGGCCATTTGGTTTATTATGGGCTGAATTCCACTCCTGGCTCCCACCACCACCAAATTCACATGTTGAAGTCCTGAACCCCTGAGAATGTGGCTGAATTTGGAGATAGGGTCTTAAAAGAGGAGATTAAGTTAAAATGAGATTATTCAGATGGACCCTAATCCAATCTGACTGGTGTCCTTAGAAGAAAAGGTTGGGATTCAGGCACACATAAACCAAGGGGCAACCACATAAAGATGTAAGGAGAAGAAGACAGCCATCTGCAAGCCAAGGAGAGAGGTCTCGGTGGAAACCAGCCCTACTGACGTCTTGATCTTGGACTTCTAGCCTCCCGAACTGTGAGAAAATACATTTCTGCGGTTAAGCTCCTCAGGCTGTGGTATTTGTCATGGCAGCCCTAGCAGGCTGATACAGTCTCCACTGTAACTACTCAGCTCTACCATCGTGGAGTGAAAGCCACCACGGACAACAGGTAAACACATGGGTGCTGCTGTGTTCCGATAAAACTTTCTTTACAAAGATGATGAGAGCCAGATCTGACCCAGGCACCATAGTTCGTCAACCCCTGATCTAGCTGGATTCATGGCATCCCTGTGAGCATCATTAATTATGCAAGATTTAAAACTATAAATGAGAACGACTGGCCCGGTGAGTGGATGAAAACACAAGTCAGAATAAGTTCAAGGCTTCGGGTATTATGACACCTAACACTGTTCTGTATCCAATTTGCTTCTGAAAAAAAAACAGATTTTTCTCTTAATTGTACTTGAGGAGATATTGTATGGTTTGCAAGGAGAATAATAATTCTAAGTTGTTTCATTTTCTGATTAGTAATGAGAACTGTTTGTGCATAGGGAAGCAAACCGAGTGCTAGAGCCTACCACCACAAAGTCCTTGCCTGCTGACCCCTGTGCTGTGGAATGTCCCTTGCATAGAGTTCAAGATCCTTGACTCTGCAGTCTTTGTCTGTACAACAGGTTGACTGGGGCAAAGGTTCTCCTAGACAAATACCCTAACATTTTATGATTCTTTTTTTTTTTTTAAGATTTTATTTATTTATTTGACACACAGAAACAGCAAGAGAGGGAACACAAGCAGGGGGAGTGGAAGAGGGAGAAGCAGGCTTCCTGCTGAGCAGGGACCCCAAAGCAGGGCTCAATCCCAGGACCCTGGGATCATGACTTGAGCCGAAGGCAGATGCTTAAGGACTGAGCCACCCAGGCGCCCCTTATGATTCTTTTTATTGAGGTCCTAATCAACACATAGCACAACAAAAGGCACCAAGGAAAATATAAAAGGAACACAGACTTGGCTACTCATAACTCAGATGAAACAACCCATGACTAATTAAAAACAGTACATCAGGGTTGCCTGGGTGGCTCAGTCATTTAAGTGACCAACTCTTGGCTCAGGTCACGATCTCGGGGTTGTAGGATACAGCCCTGCATTGGGCTCTGAGCTCAGCAGGGAGTCTGCTTGAGATTCTCTCTCTCCCTCTGCCCCTCCCCTCCACTCACTCTCTCTCTTAAATAGATAAATAAAATCTTAAAAAAAAAACCAAAACAGTACATCATTAAGCACTATATTTTACATCTTAGTGCCTCACAACTTTGTAGATACAATGAGAATTCAGAAGATAGATAGAAAGATCAGAGACTGGGGCACCTGGGTGGCTCAGTTGGTTAAGCGTCTGACTCTAGATTTCGGCTCAAGTCATGACCTCAGGGTCCTGGGATCGAACCCTGCACCTGGCTCTGCACTGGGCATGGAGGCTGCTTAAGATTCTCTCTCTCCCTCTCCTTCTGCCCCTTGCTCCCCCTAAAAAAAAAAAAAGTTTGAATATTAAAAAAAAAAAAAGATTAGAGCCCACATCAGAGAAAATATAAGGGTTTAGTTAGTGAAAGATGGCTGGAGCTTTGGCAGTGGAAGGAGAGAAGCACTTTATTTTAGGTTTGTTTTTTTTTTTTTTTTTAGTGTTTCATCTGAGACTGAGATTTTAATTGTGTTTATAATGGAATACATTCATAAATAAATCCAGTAATACAGTAGTTCCTCCTTATCTGCAGTTTCACTTTGCACGGTTTTATTTTTTTTCCATTTTTTTAATTTAAATTTTGTTAGTTAACATCAGTGCAATATTGGTTTCTGGAGTAGAATTCAGTGATTCATCACTTACACACAACACCCAGTGCTCATCACAACAAGTGCCCTCCTTAATACCCTTTACTCATCTAGCCCATCTCCCCACCCACCTCCCTTCATCAACCTTCAGTTTGTTCTCTATTGTTGAGTCTCTTATGACTTGTTTCCCTCTCTCCTTTTTTTTCCCCCTTCCCATATATTCATTTGTTTTCTTTCTTAACTTCCACATATGAATGAGATCATATGGTATTTGTCTTTCTCTGCCTGACTTATTTCACTTATCATAATACAATATAGCTCCATCCACATCATTGTAAATAGCAAGATTATATTCTTTTTGATGGTCGAATAATATTCCATTGTATATATACCACCTCTTCTTTACCCATTCATCATGATTGGACATTTGGACTCTCCCCATAATTTGGCTTTTGCAGATAACGCTGCTATAAACATTGGGGTGCACGTATTCCTTCGAATCTGTATTTTTGTATCTTTGGGTAAATACTTAACTAGATCATAGGGTAGCTCTATTTTTAACTTTTTGAGGAACCTCCAAGCTGTTCTTCAGAGTGGCTGTACCAGTTTGCATGCCCACCAACAGTGTAGGAGGGTTCCCCTTTCTCCGCATCCCCGCCAACATCTGTCATTTCCTGACTTGTTAATATTAGCCATTCTGACCGGTGTGAGGTGGTATCTCATTGTGATTTTGATTTGTATTTACCTGATGATGAGTGATGTTGAGCATCTTTTCATGTGTCTATTAGCCATTTGGATGTCTTCCTTGGAAAAGTGTCTATTCATGTCTTCTGCCCATTTCTTAACTGGATTATTTGGGTTTTGGGTGTTGAGTTTGGTGAGTTCTTTATAGATTTTGAATACCAACCCTTTATCATATATGTCATTTGCAAATATCTCCTCCCATTCCACAGGCTGCCTTTTAGTTTTGTTGATTGTTTCCTTCACTGTGCAGAAGCTTTTTATCTTGATGAAGTCCCAATAGTTCAGTTTTGCTTTTGTTTCCCTTGCCTCTGGTGACATGTCTAATAAGAAGTTACTATGGACAAGGTCAAGGAGGTTACTGCCTTTGTTCCCCTCTAGGATTTTGATGGATTCCTTTCTCACATTTAGGTCTTTCATCTATTTTGAATTTATTTTTGCATACAGTGTAAGAAAGTGGTCCGGTTTCATTCTTCTGCATGTGGCTATCCAATTTTCCCAACACCATTTGTTGAAGAGACTGTCTTTTTTCCATTGGATATTCTTTCCTGCTTTGTCAAAGATTAGTTGACCATAGAGTTGAGGGTCCTTTTCTGGGTTCTCTATTCTGTTCCATTGATCTATGTGTCTGTTTTTGTGCCAGGACCATAGTGTCTTGATGACTACAGCTTTGAAATATAGCTGAAATCTGGAATCGTGATGCCTCCAGTTTTGTTTTTCCTTTTTCAGTATTGCTTTGGCTATTTGGGTTCTTTTGTGGTTCCATACAAATTTTAGGATTGTTTGTTCTAGCTCTGTGAAAAATGCTCATGGTATTTTGATAGGGATTACATTAAATGTGTAGATTGCTTTGGGTAGTATAGACATTTTAACAATGTTTGTTCTTCCAATCCATGAGCATGGAATGCTTTTTCATTTCTTTGTGTCCTCTTCAATTTCTTTCATAAGTGTTGTATAGTTTTCAAAATACAGATCTTTTACTTCTGTAGTTAGGTTTATTCCTAGGTATAGGAATAAATGCAAATGGGATCAATTCCTTGATTTCTTTTTCTGCTGCTTTGTTATTGGTGTATAGAAATGCAACAGATTTCTGCACATTGATTTTATATCCTGTGACTTCGCTGAATTCATGTATGAGCTCTAGCAATTTTTTTGTTGAGCCTTTCTGGTTTCCACAGAGTATCATGTTATTTGCAAATAGTGAAAGTTTGACTTCTTCCTTGCCAATTTGGATGCTGAGAAAGGCATTTTAGCTGTGAGAAACTATGTGAATACAAGAATGAAGGCTTGTAGAGGTAAGTAACCATCTGAGTGGCAGAAGCCGTACCCAGAAAGACATGGAGACTTAAAACAGTGGTTCTCAATTGCAAGTGGGAGAAGAGGAGTGTGAGTAAAATGAGCTGGGAAGTTTTCTAAAATATGGATGCTACCTCTTCCAACCAGAGCATAACATAAGGAGATGGGTATGATTTGATAGACCTTCCCAGGTGATTCTAATGCCCCCATCCCCATTTTTATGGGTGAGAGGTCAGTGGTTTTCAAAGTGTGGCCCCTATGCATCAGCATCACCTGGTCACTTATTGGAAATACAAATGTGCATTTGCCATCTCCAGTGAACTGAGACAGAAACTCAGCAATCTGTGTTTTAACAAGATGTCCAAGTGCATCTGATGCATGGTAAAATCTGAGAACTCTGGGCAGGAGGCCAATACTTTCTCACCCTGGCTGCACAGTAGAGTCACCTGGGGAGCTTTTAACAATTGTCCTGGGGAGAGATCTCAACATGTCTTTTTTTTAAAGATTGTATTTATTTATTTTAGAGAGCGAGAGAGCAAGTGTGTGCAAGTGGGGGAAGAGGCAGAAGGAGAGAGAGAATCTAAAGCAGGCTCCATGCCCAGCATGGAGCCTGATGTGGGGCTCAACATCACAATCGTGATATCATGACCTGAGCTGAAATCAAGAGTTGGATTGCTTAACCAACTGAGCTGCCCAGGTGCCCCTCTGCATGTATTTTTTAAAATGTCCCCATATGATGGGCACACAGGATTAAGAACCCCTGAGCAAAATAGTTGAGTCGAATCTACAGCATGGGAAATAATCGAGGCAAATATAATGTCCCAACTTGAATTAAAAATAGGGACTAATTCTCAAACAAATACTTGTACATGAATGTACACAGAAGCACTATTCATAATAACCAAAAGGTAGAAACAACTCAAATATCTAACAGGTGAGTGGATAAACAAACTGTGATATATACACATAATGGAATATTATTCAGCCATAAAAGGAAGGAAATATTGATACCTGCTATAATGTGGGTAAACCTTGAAAACATATGCTAAGTGAAGGAAGCCACTCACAAAAGGCCACATATTCTGTGTCTACATTTATATGAAATACCCAGAATATGTAAATCCATAGAGATCAAAAGCAGATTGACAGCTGCCTAATGGTGCTTTCTTTCAAGGTGATGAAATGTTTTGGAACTAGGTAGTGTGGTGGTTACATAACATTGTGAATGCACTAAATGCAATGGAATTGTACTCTTTAAAATGGTTAATTTTAAGGTGCCTGGGTGGCTCAGTCATTAAGCATCTGCCTTCGGCTCAAGTCATGATCCCAGGGTCCTGGGATCAAGCCCCGCTTCGGGCTCCCTGCTCCATGGGAAGCCTTCTCTCCCTCTCCCACTCCCCCTGCTTGTGTTCCCTCTCTCGTTGTGTCTCTCTCTATGAAATAAATAAATAAAATCTTTAAAAATAAAATAAAATAAAGTGGTTCATTTTAGAGGATGCCTGTCTCAGCTAGAAGAACATGTGACTCTTGACCTCAGGGTTGTGAGTTCAAGCCCCACATTGAGTGTAGAGATAAATAAATAAATAAATAAATAAATAAATAAATAAATAAATAAATAAATAAAACTTTAGAATTTTTTATTTTAAAAAACGTTTTTAAAAGATTTTATTTATTTATTTGTCAGAGAGAGAGAGAAAGCACAAGCAGGGGGAGTGGCAGACAGAGGGGGAAGCAGGCTCCCCGCTGAGCAGGAAGCCCGATGCAGGACTCGATCCCAGGACTCTGGGATCATGACCTGAGCCAAAACCAGACGCTTAACTGACTGAGCCACCCAGGCATCCCTAAAAATTTTTTTAAAAATAAAATGGTTAATACATTCTGCAAATTTCACCTCCATAAAAAATAGGAATTAAAAAATATATAAAAGTCCTTCTAAATACGAGTCCTTCTAAATAAGACGGAATGAGTTTACATGTATGATTTTACTGCCAACATTGCACTACGGTCCTGGGTTGTTGGTTTTCTCCACGTGTGCCTGTTCCCACTCCGCCATATCAAGCAGAAAGACTGGCATTGTCTCTCTTACGTGAGATTTGAGTTTGTGGCTTAAAGTCAAAGTCCTCTGTAAAAGTCCAAGGACTTTGCAATGGTCATTTCAAGGGTTGATGAGGAGAGGAAGAACTGAAGAGGAATTTTGAGGGTGGCTGGAGGCATGCAATAGATATTTTCCCCTAGGCAAGTGGAAACAAGGGACTTTGGATCCAAGAGGACAGCCAGACCATATTCCTTGGTCCTCTGCAGGAAAGTGGCAGACCTCCAAGGCACTGAAAGGTAGTCCCAGCTCTGCAATAACTACCCAGGACTTTGAACATCATGTAAGCTCGATCAATGCAGCTGCCAGCAGAAACTATGTTACCCTGTGGATCAAAGGATCCACCCTCATCTTCTCTCTATCACATAAGCTTGTGACCCTAGAGACGGAAATAGTGTTGAAATTTTGCATCAGACAAGATGGAAACTTTGAATAGAATTTAGGTTGAATTTAAGTTGATATTTAAAGACTAAGAAAAGTGAGTCTTCTTAGAGCACAACCGTGTAGACGGCATTAATAGAAGCACCCTGCAGAGAACAAGGGAGTGGAGCTAATAGTTCATTTCTACTTTGAACTGTAGGACCACATCTGGAGTGTTGTGGCTAGGGACATTGACAAAGATAGCTAAAAATAACCCTTGTAATGATTATCATAGTAGCTACCATTTGCCACGTGCCAGGCACTCTCTTAAGCACTTATGCCATTATCTTCCATTGCCTTACCTTATATTACATCATCCATAATGCCATCTTACAAATTTGGAAACCCATTTAACCAATATGGTAAGTGACAGAGCTAAGGGCTTAAGGCTTCTGTCTGATCGCAGAGCCAAAACGTGAGGGCAGCCAAAATTTTGATGATACTCAAAAACTGCTGATTGAAGAAGTGGCTGGAAAATAAAGTTTTAGACAAATGAAGCCATCATCAAGTACTGGGAGGACCACCTGCCATGTGCATCAAAGTCGAACCAATGACTGGAATTGATAAGGAGGCGAATTTTGACTCTGAAGATTTCTGCATGGAAAATTGAATTCTCTACCATCTTCACAAGATGAGAGTCCCAGTGCCGGTGATGAGCAGTAGCACTTGGTACTGCTTAGAAAGGCAATCTGCTGTTTTTGTCACGAGTTCAGTGTTGAGTGCTGTGAAGTTTACACATGATATCTATTATAGGGAACAGCATAGTACTGTCACCTAAACCCCCAAACAAGGTCAATAACACCATTTCTCCACTCTTCCAAAGCCAAAGCCACAGACTCAGCTGTCTAGAAGTTTTGAAACAGGAGATTTTTGGTTTGTGGGGGAATTTTGGTTGTGTTTCTTAGTTTTATTTCCACCAAACATATGATTTTTTTTTTAAAGGACAAATAGTATATATATATTTTTCACACTTTAAGTGTAAATTTTCAATGTAGGCATTGATGTGTTTCCACAATGAACATCCAATTCAGGCCTCATTCTCTCCCCACTTTCATCCTCGTCTTTTCTCTTTTCATACTCTTGTGTTGGTTCTAATAAATGGTTGCTTTAAAAAATAGAAAGTCTAAAAGAGCTTTCTAACATTCATATTGGTACTGGTCAGACATGGAGGGAGTAATGCTGGAGAAGAGAAGCAAAGTGGGACCCCATTGTAATGGCCCTTGGGGGCCAGGCAGAGGAAGAGAAGAGGCTAACACTTAACATTGAACTGAGCCCTGTGGGGAGATGATTGATGCCTATATGTAAACAAAATCCCCTTGATGTCAGTGCTGAGGAAGGGAATGCTGTTGCATTCATCAGTGGGCGCCATCTTGTTCCTCTTCTCATCCACCAACTTCCCAGGGCAGGAGGAGGAAAGAAAAAGGAAACATAAGGAAGGAAAAAAGACAAAAGGAGAGGAGGAAGATAAGAAGGAAAAAAGAAAAGGAAGATATTTGGTATCTAATAGACACTATTCCTATATTTCCAAGAGCAAAAAGCAATAATCATAAATTTTCAGTTCAAGGAATACACACACACACAAACACAGATCTACACATGTATAAACACATATTACAGATACATATTACAGATATGTATATCTATACATATAACCAATTGGGTGATGAAAGGAAAGTCAAAGAGCAGTGAGCAGTCCATAATTATATTAAAGTAATACCTGGCTCACCCCTGTAGATCATAAATGCATTAGGGTGGGCATTATGTCTATTTTACTGACCATGGAATTTGCAAGTCTACTCTAGGACACCCACAGAGTAAGCTCTCAGGAATAAGTTGTTGAATTGTTTTTTTGTTTTGTTTTGTTTTTATTATGTTATGTTAATCACCATACATTACTTCATTAGTTTTTTATGTAGTGTTCCATGACTCATTGTTTGCGTGTTGAATTGTTTTTTAAAGAAAAATAGTAACTCCAAGACAGAGCCAAGCATTTTTTAGCATTCCAAGGAATCACTGTTCCTGTAGGAAGGCTGCAGAGAGCTTCTGTTTGCCTCACAACCCTTGATCTCTGCCTCAAGAGCAGGAAGGGGTGATGGGCTCCTTTTTGGTGTTGAAGAACTTGATTTACCTGTAGTCACTCTGAGGTCAGATGTTCTTTCTGGAATTTCATGGCCAGTGACCAGAGAGATATGAAAGGAAGCCTCCTTTCTCTGTTGTTTTATTTGCCTATTTTTGTATATGTTTCTAATTTGAAGGCCTACTGCCTTAATCCACACAGTCTGCTATAACAAAAATACCTTAGATAGGAGACTTAAACATTTATTTCTCACAGCCCTGTAGGCTGGGACATCTAAGATCAAGGTGCTGGCAGATTCAGTGTCTAGATAGAACCCGCTTGCTGATTCGTAGATAACTATTTTCTCCCTGAGCCTTCACATGGTAGAAAGGAATGAAGGAGCTCTCTGGAGTCTCCTTTCATAAGGACACTAATCCCATTAATGAAAGTTCTACTCTCATGACCTAATCACCTCCCAAAGGCCCCACCTCCAAATACAAACACATTAGGGATTAAGTTCCAGTATATGAATTTGGTGAGGACACAATCAGTCTATAGCACCTACTGAGACATTAAGAGCTATACACATTGTTTTTCCTTTAGAAACCACATATATTTTCACACAGATATGAAGTATAATAATTACAGGGTTAGGCCTCAATGTAAAGGGGCTTGAAAAAATGTATATAGTTTTGTGTGTGTGTTTTATTTCGAAAATAAGTTGTCCAGCACATGTACCCAAACCTATTGTGGTCATGTCATTTCAGATTTGTTAGTTCATATTTTAAAGATTATTTTACTAATTTCTACCTGTCTCCTCTTCTCTACCTGCCTCGCCTTCTTGCTCAACACATACATACACACACAGATGCTCACTCTGGTCAGCTGTTCCTGTTTTTTTTAATTTACTTAAGGAGATAAGAAAGTCACTGGCTGAGTGGTCAGTCTACTTGATGAGCTCCTGCTTCAATCATGGCTGGCTGTGTGTCTCTGGGCAAGGCCCTTCCTCCTCTTCTGGCTCTAAATTTCTCAACTAAAAAAGGAATAAGTGCTCACTTAGATTTCTTCTATCACCATGATGATTGAATGTTCTGCAATATGTACATACAATGAGAAAGAACTTATTCAAGGCAAAGTAAATAAGCATTTTGGAAAGAATGACTTAGAGCAACATTGGGCATTTGAGCTATCATTAATTCTTCTAAACAGGCTAACCAGTTCACGGTGGAAATATAATATCAAGAGTCAAAAGGCCTGTTATGATAGGGCTCTGATTCTACCACATCTGACCCCTGATGCTTCTGGACTTTCCTACCTGATTCTTTTTTATTTTTAATTAACATATAATGTACTATTTGTTTCAGGGTACAGGTCTGTGATTCATCAGTCTTACACAATTCACAGCGCTCACCATAGCACATACCCTCCCCAGTGTCTATCACCCAGCTGCCCCATCCCTCCCACCCCGACCACTCCAGCAACCCTCAGTTTGTTTCCTGAGATTAAGAGTCTCTTATGGTGTGTCTCCCTCTCTGGTTTCATCTTGTTTCCTTTTTCCCGCTCTTCCCCTATGATCCTCTGCCCTGTTTCTCAAATTCCACATATCAGTGAGATCATATGATACATGTCTTTCTCTGACTGACTTATTTCGCTTAGCATAATACCCTCTAGTTCCATCCACGTTGTTGCAAATGGCAAGATTTCATTTTTGATGGCTGCGTAATATTCCATTGTGTCTATATACTACATCTTCTTTATCCATTCATCTGTTGATGGACATCTAGGCTCTTTCCATCGTTTGGCTATTGTGGACATTGCTGCTGTAAACATTGGGGTGCACGTGCCCCTTTGGATCATGACATTTGTATCTTGGGGCCTACCTGATTCTTTATACTGTGTGTCTGTCTCTAGAAATAATCTTATGAGTGAAAAATAAAAAACAAAACTTTCTAAAACAATTTCCCCTGTTCTAACTGCAAATCTTATCTCAAATCTGGAGTCTCCATTGTTAAAAACATCTGAAGAAAATTCCTCTACCTCATTAATTGTGGCCCTAAATGTTAGGCTGATGTATAAATGCCACTGAGTGCAAGGAGTTTCCTTGTATGAAAGATTATGCTGTATGTGTCATCTTGAGTCCCAGCTTGGTTTAATTCTACTGAAAAGCACTGATGGAACAGGTTCATCCAAACTGAGGATGCTGGAGGGAAAGAACTCATCCTAAAGCAAGAAGAAAGTTCTAAAATCTTAGTGTAATAACAATGCCTCATTAGTCAGGTATAATGTTTTATCTGTTGCTACATCTTTCTCCAGGCCTACTCATGGTAGAACTGAACCACTGGTGACTTCTGAGTGCTATGATTACTATAGGTAAGAGTAATGTGGGCGACCGGGTGGCTCAGATGGTTAAGTGTCTGCCTTCAGCTCAGGTCATGATCCCAGGGTCCTGGGATCGAGTCCCGCATCGGGCTCTCTGCTCCTTGGGAGCCTGCTTCTCCCTCTGCCTCTCTCTCTGTGTCTCTCATGAATAAATAAATAAAATCTTTAAAGAAAAAAAAAGAGTAATGCCAAGCTTTGTGTTTTACAGTAGAAAAATATTTTTCGGTATAAGCGAGAATATGAGTACATATAAACCAAATTAATTGAAGAAGAATGTTATTAAGCAACATAGTATGGGGAGTGCTAAAGCTGAAAGAAGACCATATCAATTAAGACTACTCTGGCCCACAGAATGGCCTAAATGTTAATGTTTTCAGAGTGCCAGATGTGCCAATAATTCTGGAACTTGGAATGACAGAGGGTTCCATCAAAATAAGGAGATATGTACCAAAGAAGATGACATAAAAGAGTCAAGAGAATAGGTGATTTTGAGGAAGACTTGACATCCAAAAAGTTACATGTGGGCAACATGTAAGTTGGCTCCTTCTCTCTGGAGCCCAACCCGACAACGCATAATGACTGACTGAGATGTGAGCCAGTGAGCCAGTATGTAGCCACACCCAAGCCAACTCTAAGCCAAGGGAGGGTGATGACCCAGCAAGACCCAACAAACAACCCAAAGCCAACAATCAAGACATAGGCTTATTGGGGGAACTTATGGATAGGAAGTCCAGGAGCAGCAGACTGGACAAAGCACCCCCTGCTGGAATCTACATGCAGTAAGCTTTTATAGTGTAGCAACTAGCCTAGCAGCTATCTGTAGCTTTGCCCCTCTTTGGGTGGCTAACATTCCAAGGAGATCGAAGTCTGGACATCCTTCTTTACTAAGGAGATGGCCCAGGTTGGCCACCTCTGGAACCTCTGACCTGGAATGCTGAACATTTCTGCATATCTTGCTTGTTGGAAATGATGTTCGGAGGACAGGATCTATACACTCTCAAGATAATAATTAATAGCGGCATTTGGGGCAAGCCAGCTATCTGGCCCTTAACATACAGTCAGTCATCCATACCTAGAAATATATTGTAGGGAAATAAACTATGCAAGTCACAAATATGTGGCTGTTTATTAAACGGAAAACTAAATCTCAGCCCAAATGTCAAATAACAGGTTCCTTATTAAATGATTGGTGATAGCACATCAATACAATAAAATATTATTTAGTAATTACAAATAAACAACAAAGCCTTCTTAAATAAATTACAGTTCAGCCATCCAATTAAAAAATGATTTGTGGGAAGAATAAGAAGCTTTCTACTTTCAGACAAGATGAAGTGAAGGAGACCAGATTTACTCTCTCATCTGACACAACTGGAAAAAATGAACAAAATACATGAAACAATGCTTTTCAGACAATGGATAACAGCACAAACTAGTCATCCCAGAGAGAAGAGAAACAAATAAAGTGATGCCTACAGTTACCTCCAACTTACTGCCTGGGAATATTCTAGACCATGGCATAGAAAGGAGGATCTTGGTCAGAGCCCACTGATTTTTCTGAGTTGAGGAGATGGATGGGGGAGTCCAGGGAGGTCAAGACAGCTAAAGTTCATAGGGTTGAATATCAAAAGAGAGAGCTGAACAATGAGACAATTCCAGAGACATGCAGATAGTCCTCCCCAGGTACATGATCATGAGAAAATTACCCAAGGGCAAGGAGAAAACTACCCAAAAGCATTAGAAGAAACTACCATCAGTGACACACTGGGTCAGGAACAATGCGTGCTCCCACTAGTCAGAGTGGAGAACATCATAATTCACGGAAAATGGGTACGGTACTTAGAAGGGTTTTGCCTTAATAGTGGGGAAAATCAATGCTAGACTAAACCCTGTTCTGATCATCCCCAACAAAGCCTGGAAACAACACCCAAAAGAAGCAAACTGTTTCTTTGATAACTTAACCACATTCCAGAACAAAGCTCAAGAATATTTATGAAATATAAAGATATCTAGCACCCATCCAGACAAAATTCACAAGGTTTAGCATCCAGTTAATAATTACCAGGCATGCAAAGAAGCAAGAAAATGTAACTCATATGAAGAAAAAAATCAACCCATCCAAAGTGACCCAGAAAAGACACATACAATGAACTTAGTAGACAAAGATACTAAAACAGTAATTATTACTGTATTCCATATGTTCATGGTACTAGAGAAAAGACTGAACATGGTAAGACCCAAATCAAACGTCTACAAATAACAATATAATATCTGAGATGAAAGATTCGCCGGATGGAACTAACAGCAATTCAGACACTGCAGAAGAAAAGATAAGTGAAATTGAAGGCAAAATAATATAAACTACCAAAATATAAAACACATAGAGAGGAAAGAGGCTGAAGAAAATGTACAGAGTACCAGTAGGTTGTGGGACAACTTAAAGAGATTAATGTATATGAAATTGTGGTCTCCAAAGGAGAAAAGAGAGGGTGACAGGGAAAAAAATTCAAAGAAATACTTGAAGATTAAAAAAAATGTGTTGAAAACTATAAATCCACATATCCAAGAAGCTCAATAAACTTTGAGCATAAGAAACATGAAGAAAATTATACCACAATACATCATAGTCAGATTGCCTAATACCAGGGATAAAGTCAATACGTTAAAAGTAGCTGGAGAGAAAAAGACACATTACATACAGAAGAAAAAAGAGAAGGATGATAGCAGATTTCTCATAAGCTAGAAGACAGTAAAATAATACCTTTAAGCTGCTGAAAGAAAAAACTGCTGTCAATCTATAATTTTTTTTCTTTCTTTCTTTCTTTCTTTCTTTCTTTCTTTCTTTCTTTCTTT
>NW_023270709.1:6343233-6514823 GCF_011800145.1 Mirounga leonina | reverse complement strand
TTTCTTTCTTTCTTTCTTTCTTTCTTTCTTTCTTTCTTTCTTTCTTTCTTTCTTTCTTTCTTTCTTTTTTAGAGAAAGAAAGTGCACACAAGCAATGGGGGAGGGGCAGAGGGAGAAAGAGGGAGAGAAAATCCCAAGCAGGTTCCATGCCCAGTACGGAGCCCAACTCGGAACTCGATCTCACGACCCTGAGATCATGACCTGAGCCAAAATCAAGAGTCAGAGGCTCAACCGAATGAGCCACCCGGGCACCCATCTATAATTCTTTATGCAACAAAAATATTTTTCAAAAGTGACCCAAAGTATAAAATAACTATGTATGAGTCCATACTAATTGTATCTGTTTCCCATTGCTATTTTAACAATTGCCATACATTTAGCAGTTAAAATGACAGAAATTCATTATCTTATAGTTCTGGATGTTGGAAGTCTAAAACCACTCTCACTGGGCTAAAATCAGGGTGTTGGTAGGGCTGTGTTCCCTCTGGAGGATAGGGGAAAATCCTCACCTTTGTCAGGCTTCTAGAAGCTGTCTGTATCACTCCAGTCTCAGCTTTCATTGTCTCTTTCTCTGACTCTAACCCTTCTGCCTCTCTCTTAAAGGGACACTTATAATGACATTGGGCCCACCCAGATAATCCAGGATAATCTTTCATTTCAAGGTCCCCAAGTCACATCTGCAAAATCCCTTTTGCCATATAAGATAACAGTTACAGACTTTAGAGGTTAGGACATGGACATCTTTGGGAAGCTGCTTTCAGGCTACACATTGATATGAATAAATAATAGCATAAATTTTTAAATTGGGGAGAATAGACAAATCTTCCTGACAGAAAAATTTCAAGTAATTTAAGTAGATACTCCTTCTCCAGGATGTGGACCATAACCTCCTGCTTTCTTTTCTTTATTTTATTTTATTTATTTATTTGAGAGAGTGCACATGAGTGAGCACACGAACTGGGGGCAGGGGGGTGTGCAGAGGAAGAGGGAGAAGCAGACTCCCTACTGAGCAGGAAGCCTGACCTGGGGCCTGATCCCCTGACCCCGAGATCATGACCTGAGCAAAAAGCAGATGCTTTAGCTGACTGAGCCACCCAGGTGCTAAGATAACCTCCTGCTTTCTTGAGTGTGGGCTGGACTTAGTGACTTGCTTCAAAGGACAGAGTATGAAAAACGAAAAACAGTGACTTTACAGTCCAGAAGCCTGGCAACAAAGACTAGTTTAACAGTTGTGATCAGCGTTAACATCCCCAGTGAGAATTCATGACGGTAGAATGTACCTCTGATACGATGTTAAGAAGGGCACTTCCTCTGTGGTATTCTTAGTCTCGTCAGAATAAAAAAGACAATCTCAAACTGACACAGACCAGGAGAGACTAAGGATAGGTGAGGACTAAGTGCCATGTAGTATCCAGGATGGGATCGTGGAATAGGAAAAAACCTGTTAGTGGAAAACAAGTGAAATCTGAATAAAATCTCAAGTTTAGTTATTAGTAATGCATCGACGTTAGCTCCTTCGTTTGCCAAGTATACCATGACAATGTAAGGTAGGAACATAGGAGAAACAGTAAGGCGCATAAAGGAGATCTGTCTACTATTTTTATAACTTTTCTGTACATCTAAAATTATTCTAAAATTTAAAAATTCAAGGGAAATGAAGACTTTACAAACATACAAAAGCTGAGAATACATCGCCCGCAGACCTGCACTACAGGAAGTTAACGAAGTCTTTCAGCGAGGAGCAATGTGATGCCACATGGACACCTGGGGCTAAACAGAGGAACTAAAGCATCAGAAATGGTAACTATGAGTAAATATCATGACTCTTTTCCTATTATTTATATCTCTTTAAGAGATAATTAACAATAACAATGTATTGTTGAGTTTTTAACACATGTAGAAGTAAAAGATAGGACACCATAGCACAAAAGTCAGAGAGGGGGAAGAAAAATGGAAGGATACAGTTGCAAGGTTCTTTTTTTAAAATTTTTTTAAAAGATTTTATTTATTTGACAGAGAGAGCACAAGCAGGGGGAGAGGCAGCAGAGGGAGAAGCAGACTCCACACTGAGCAAGGAGCCCGATGGGGGGCTCCATCCCAGGACCCTGGGATCGTGACCTGAGCCAAAGGCAGACACTTACCATCTGAGCCACTCAGGTGCCCCCCAACTTTTAAAAAATATTTATTTATTTATTTATTTTAGAGAGAGTGGGGGGGGAGGGTCAGAGAGGGGGGAGACAAATAGACTCCCCACTGAGTGAGGAGCCCAATGTGGGGCTCAATCCCAGGACCCTGAGATCATGGCCTGAGCCAAAAACAAGAGTTGGATGCTGAGCAACCCAGGCACCCCTACAGTTGTGGGGTTCTGATGTTATATGTGAAGTGTACAATATCGCCTGAATGTAGAGAATGATAAAAGTTAAAGAAGTATACTATCAACTCTAAAGCAGGCACTAAAATAACACAACAAAAAAGTTATAGCTAATAAAAGTCAATAAGCCAATAAAAGAGGAAATGTAATAAAAGATGGGATAAAATATAGTCATAACTCCAAAAAAAAGAAAAAAATAGGAAGAAGGTAAATAGACAATAACAGATGGGAAATAAAAAGGAAAAAAATATCTAGGTGATTGATTTATGCCCACACATATCAATAATCACATTAAATGGCAGAGATTGGATTAAAGATGAATAATGTCATCCTATATGTTGCTTTCAAGAAACTCGCTAAGAGACACAAATAAGTTAGGAGTAAAAGGATGGAAAAAAGATATATCATGCTAACACTAATCAAAAGAAAGCTGAAGTGCTTATATTAACATCAGACAAGGTAGATTTCAGAGCAATGAATATTATAGGAGATAAAGAGCATCATTATGTAATAATAAAGGAGTCAAGATAATGATTAAGAGAATATAAGAATCCTGAAATTTATGTATGTAAGCAACCACTGATAGAACTGCAAAGATAAGTAGAAAAATTCCCAGCAATAGTGAGAGATGTCAATATTCTTCTCTCAGTAAGTGCGAGAACAAATAAACAGAAAATCAGGAAGGCCAGGGAAGACCTGAACAGTACTATCAGCTAAATCAACCTAACTGAATTCATTTATAGAACACTTCATGCAACAATTGTAAAATACACGTACATAGAGCATTTACCAGACAGACCACATTCTGGGCCATAAAACAGGTCTCAACACATTCTAAAGGATTTAGGTCATACAAAGTACATTCTTTGACCACAATTAAAAAATCAAAAATGTTCATCATTATTAGCCATCAGGGAAGTTCAAATCAAAACACACTGAGATACCACCTTACACCAATTAGAATGGCAAAAATTGACAAGGCAAGAAACAACAAATGTTGGAGAGGTTGTGGAGAAAGGGGAACCCTCTTACACTGTTGGTAGGGATGCAAGTTGGTACAGCCACTTTGGAAAACAGTGTGGAGGTTCCTCAGAAAATTAAAAATAGAGCTACCTTATGATCTAGCAATTGCAGAACTGGGTATTTACCCCAAAGACACAGATGTAGCGAAAAGAAGGGCCATATGCACCCCAATGTTCATAGCAGCAATGTCCGCAATAGCCAAATTGTGGAAAGAGCTGAGATGCCCTTCAACAGATGAATGGATAAAGATGTGGTCCATATATACAATGGAATATTAGCCATCAGAAAGGATGAATACTCAACTTTTACATCAACATGGATGGGACTGGAGGAGATTATGCTAAGTGAAATAAGTCAAGCAGAGAAAGTCAATTACCATATGGTTTCACTTATTTGTGGTACATAAGGAATAGTATGGAGGGCATTAGGAGAAGGAAGGGAAAAATGAAGGGGGGGAAATCGGAGGGAGAGATGAACCATGAAAGACTCTGGACTCAGAGAAACAAACTGAGGGTTTTAGAGGGGAGGGGGGTAGGGGGATGGGTTAGCCTGGTGATGGGTATTAAGGAGGGCACGTACTGCATGGGGCACTGGATGTTATTTGAAAACAATGGATCGTGGATCACCACATCAAAAACTAATGATGTATTGTATGGAAACTACCATAACATAATAAAATAAAATTTAAAAAAAGAGAGAACTCACATTGAAAAAAAATCAACAGCAGAAAGATCTCTGAAAAAATATCTTCAAATATTTGGAATCTAAATAATATACTTCTATCCTCATTTTAAAAGTATAGCAGTAATGGATAACTTGTACCTTTTAAAAATCAGTATACTTCCTCAGAGTAGCTGGGAAAGCAGCGGTCATCAGTATTCAATATTTTATTCATCACTGAGGAGCAACTAATCTGGCTAAAACTACGGAGTCCCACTCAACCATCACTCCATGTGTGTTCACCCCCAAGGAGGTGTCTGCTTTCTTGGGGAAAGAAGGCAGTTTTCTGTCAAGAGTGTCTTCCTGCTGGAGACATCACATTTCCAAAAGGTAGTCTGTGCTTCTCCCCTTATTTCTTTTCAGTCAGAGCCGTTACTACCAATTACTAGCCTAGAAAAAACTGACTAGTGGTCCTGACCACTAGCAGCCTTGGTGGGACTAAGACCAAAGGGGTTCTATCATTTTATCCTTCATAGGGCCGGGGCCATAAGCAGAAATTGGTGTTCATCTCCAGGGCTAAAAAACTAGTGTTTTGTGTGAGGGCAAAACTGAAAATCCTATTGTTCAGGGGATCTGTCTTTACTCTTGCTTTTTATTTAACAAAAAAGTACTGAGCATTCCCCATGGGCTGAGCCCTGTACTAGGCATTTCAAAGCGAAAAGGCCATAGCCCCTGACCTCCAGTTGCTTATGGGGTGATGTGTGAAATCAGGTAGTTGAGAAATGTTAGGAAGCAATACATGTTACAGGAACATAAGTATGCTATAGGACGCTGCAGCTTACTAGGTACTTAGGGTTGAAAGATATAATATCATCAGGAATAAAAATGAAGCTTGAGATGTCTATGTGTTCAGTGCACAGTACAGCGATGAGCACAGATTATTTAAATAGTGAAAAGACTCTAAATGATATTACCCAACATAGGCTCTCTTCTGTTTTGTTGGTGGTGGTAGTCGTGGTGGTGGTTGGTGGAGTTTATTTCAATTCCTGAAATAAATCAGAACTTGTGTGGCTGAATCAAAAATCTGCACAGGTGAAAATTTTCAGATCCCCATGAAAAATGCTCAGATCCCACTTCAATTACAGTTTTAGAGATGGTTTTCCCCTAAAATGATGTTAAAAATGCATGAAGAGGGTGGCGCCTGGGTGGCTCAGTCGTTAAGCGTCTGCCTTCAGTTCAGGTCATGATCTCAGGGTCCTGGGATCAAGCCCCGCATTGGGCTCCCTGCTCCGCAGGAAGCCTGCTTCTCCCTCTCCCACTCCCACCGCTTGTGTTCCCTCTCTCACTGTGTCTCTCTCTGTCAGATAAATAAAAAATCTTTAAAAAAAAAAATGCATGAAGAGTATGCCTGAAAGGAGGTTCCTCACTGTGGAATGGAAAGTTATTTTTTCCTCACAAGAGATTCTTTTCTCACTCAAACCTGCATTTGGACCAATCACAAAAGACATCCCTGTTTGCACTGGTGCAAACTAGGGGCCTTTCTTTCCCTACTGAATTGCTCCCATGCCGAAAAGACTCGGAAACATCACCATAGTACATAGGGTGGTTCAGCTGTGAACAATTTTTATATAATTACAACAATGACTGAAGATTATTTAACAAAAAATGTGGTAAAACTCCACTGGGAGAATGGAGAAAAGGGAAAAGCGAATGAAGGGAGAGGAGAGAAGAGGGTAAAAATCTCTATTTTCTGTAGCACAAAATCAATCCCTAACCACTAAAATAGAGATATCCAGAAATTTAAAAATAAGAGTATTATCTAGAAATAAACGAATTAATGGCCAGAAGGAATTAAAAGCAGTGCCTTTGAGAAACTAGCCTCAGGTATGATAGAGATATATCAGGGGACAGCTAGTTTTCATTATAAGCTTTGCCATACTATTGACTTTCAAAACTTTGTGTATTACCTTAATGAAAAACATAAAGATTTTAGGTAAAAGAAATAAACATTTTGAAAAAGGAAACTGCCCAGTCTTGGCTGATCATAGCATGTTGTAGACTGAAACTTGGGAAAAGTGCTTCTTCAATAATACTTTCCGAACTGGAAAGTGTTCTCAGTGCCACAGTGATCTGCAATAACTCTGCTCCCAGGAGTCATCCGACCCTTGTCTCCATTGCAAACTATGCAAAGTGACACAGAGAACACCAATTTTGTACATATCATATATTACACCTGGTCGATGCCTGAGAACTACTGAAGTCACCCATAGTTTCTGAGGTTTTAGGAGTATTTTGTGAGACTTCAGCAAGATATCATAGAAAGCCATTATTTGCAGAATCATTACCTAATACATATTCATAGAAACACAAAATTACATGTCAAAAAAACTAATTAAAAGATTTGTTTGGCCTAGCAGTGAGGTTCACTTTCATTACATTACTTGTTGGGCTTTAAGTCTGATCTTTTGCATTCTTCCAAAGCACTTAAATTTAATCACCCCCCCTCAACTCTACCTTGAGTTAGTGATGTTTGCCCATAGAACTATGTAGACCACAATCCAGGATTCCCAATCAGCCATTCTCTTTATAGGCTTCCAAACTTTGCGGTACATTAGACTGGGGAGTTTTAAATGATTCCAATGCCCAGATTTCACACCATAGCAATTAAATAAGAATGTTGGTGTGTGGGAACTAGGCATCAGTACATTTTAAAGATCCCAAGGTGATTCCAATGCACAACAAAATTTGAGAAACACTGCAGTACCATAATTACTTCTTGGGAGTCAACTTTGCAAATATTAAATGGTGCCAACATACACACAAGCTGCTTTTCTCTTTTTCCTTTGAGTGCCTGAGTTTAGGGAAACTTTCTTTTATAGGTTATATATAGCTGGTGGAAGACATTCACGACTACTTTTGGGATAGGTTGCATCATGCATGTTCTATTATGCATGTTGCATTATGCATGGAATTGATCTTCAGGGCATCATGCTAGATGGGTCCAGAACTGTTTTCTAAAGAAAATCTGGACTGGGGAAAATGTTCAGTTGGTCCACTATGGTAGTCCTTTATTGAGGCCCAACGTGATAGTGAAGATTTACTCAACAAAGGGTGATGATTCGTTGTGAAGTTTCAGAACACTGGACATAGAGAGGAGATCTTACAAGCTTTCAGAGAGGAAAGCAAGACAAAATAAACAGGTCACATATGAGAAGGTCAGTTATAAGAACATCCTTGCTTTCTTAGTAGTAACACTGGTAGAAGATAATTGAGATGCTCACATCTCAAAAATTTAGTTTTGGGGCACCTGGGTGGCTCAGTCGTTAAGCGTCTGCCTTTGGCTCTGGTCATGATCCCAGGGTCCTGGGATTGAGTCCCGCATCAGGCTCCCTGCTCTGCGGGAAGCCTGTTTCTCCCTTTCCCACTCCTCCTGCTTGTGTTCCATCTCTGGCTGTGTCTCTCTCTGTCAAATAAAATAAAATGAAATAAACTCAAAAAAAAATTTCCTTTCTATACACAATGTTCAGAAAGCCACTGGAAGATATGCATTACAAAAACAAGTAAATGAATCAAGAAAGAGAATGACACATAACATAGGAAACAAGATTTCCAACACTAGAGATAGAGGCAAAGGGAGTATCTACCACAATGGTGAAGGGAGAATTTGGATGACATCTGGCACCTACAGAAGGCAACAAGTCAAGACTAAAACAGGTAAAAGGTTTAAGGAGAGACTTCTTTTGGAAGATAAAATGATAAACTACCTCATGCAGATGAATGTATTGAGAGGAGACTTAGACAAAAGAATTTAGGGTTGAGTTAGTAGTAAGTACATGGAAAACTTACCAAGCAAACAATAAGAACCTCATAATCTCTAGGAAAAACAAAAACCTGTCCAGGAGAGAAAAATAATCACAATTACTACATAGTTTGATTCTTAATAGCAAAAAGAATCAGAATAATTAAACTCTGAATATTAATCTAATTAGAATTACAACATGACTATATTAGGATGAAGGAACAGGATAAGTTGGATGGAGGGGAAGGCAGGGGGAAGGAAGTAAGATAAATCATCATCAGGAGTGGGAAGTCAATAGGCAAATACCTAAAACTCAGAAATTAAAAAACAAAAATAAGTATACCATTTAGAAATATGGAAGGCAATACCAAAATCAGCTAAAAGAGTTGAAAGTACCTGACATGGTAGGGGAGCTATGTTGAAGATTGCTCTTTGCCTTGACAAATCTTATAATATCAGTGGGCTCCTCAAATCTCATGCATATAAAACTTGAAAAAAACTTAAAATTTAAAAAGTTCGGAGGATTTTTATTTATTCGTTTGCTTTCTAATGTTAAGGAGAACCTCCTCTACCACTCCAAAGAAATGATCAGTATGATGTACGTTTCTCACGAATATTTTGTGGAGTAGATTCCTGTGGTAGAATTCTTGCTACAAGGTTGACACTAGCAAGCTAGCAACTTCCAATGAGAGGCCAACCACATATGGTTTGCTCTCATTTGTATCTTTTATGAGGGTCCAACTTGATACAGTTTTTATATATATTAAAATCCTAGCATAGAGCCTCAATAATTTAGCTAGTCAATGATTTTGAGGGTCTGTGCTGATTGGCTAACTTTTTAATTTGCCATACATTGACTAAGAGCTTATGTTATTAAGCTATACATACATAATATAACTACAACAATATAAAATATCTTAATCTCACAACATTATTGGTTCTTTTATTAGATTTATTAGATATTTCCAAAAGGAAATATGTTTTCTATTTAAAAACCTTGTTAAGTGGGGCACCTGGGTGGCTCAGTCAGTTAAGTGTCTGCCTTTGGCTCAGGTCATGATCCCAGGGTCCTGGGATCGAACCCCATGTCGGGCTCCCTGCTCAATGGGGAGCCTGCTTCTCCCTCTCCCACTCCCCCTGCTTGTGTTCTCTCTCTCCCTGTCAATAAATAAAATCTTTAAAAAATAAAATAAAAGCCTTATTAAAAATAAGCCATTACTGCCTATTGGGGAACACTCTGGTAAACAAATTTAAGGATCCAGTAACAGGAAAGGGAAAGTGGAGGGGAGAGGAAGCAAGAAGATGAAGGTAAGGTGAAAGGCTGGACAAATTTGACAAATCAGCCTGTGCAATTGGTGCATGAAAATGATCAATTTCACATGAAATACCAGTCTTTGTTCTCCTTATAATTTACATCTACTTATCCCCATTCTTGCTGTTACATTTATAAATCCTCTTTCCATTTTCAACCTTTGCATTTTCCCCATGTTCTGCTCTATCATAACATTAAAGTCAGTCATATTTCACTTAAAAATTTACCTCATTCAGCCTCACTCATTCTTCAGAACATTAATTTTTTTCTCCCTAAATTAATCTCCCTACTTGTTCTAATTTGCACACACACTCTTTTAAGAGGAAAAAAACCGTAAGTGCCACTTTCCGTTGCCTGCATTTTGTACCTTTCTTTCTTACTACCATTCTGGCTTACTGAGCATCTCTCTTTAAATGTATAGGCTTCTTTCTTGTCAATTAAAATCAGCAGGAGTATCAGTGATCTGTCCTAGCCTATGCTGCAAAGTTATTTACTGAAAGGACACTGTTAACCAGAATTTATCTAATAAGAACAATTTCACAAAGGAGGTTATATAGGTATTTATTTATACACACACACACGCACGAATAAGAAATGAAGCATTATAAATTTTCTCCCTAATCCAAGCAAAAAAAAAAAGGTGAACAAAAGTTCCAGCTAAATCATCAAACTTTTTTTCTGTGCTAACTTACCACAAAGGGGATCCAAGACTGAATTTCACCACGAACGTAGCTTTACATGGCTTCAGCTGTACTCCAGGAGCTTATGAGATAAATGAAAAATAGGAACTCAATAAGCAAGAGACCAAAGTCCCTATTTCTTCACTATATTGAATGGTACCCTTCAATCCCATGAAAAGGGCAGGCAAACTGTACCAAACTGTACATGTGAATGCATGCATTATCTTTGGAAGGTGTATCATAGCCTTGGCGATTTTATTAGGTTCTCATTCCATTACTCTACATAGATTTAGAATTACTGGCATACTATAAAAATAATTACACTGAGCATTGAAACTAATTTAAAATGAACATTAAGTTAAAATAGTCATCATAGAGATGATACTAAATTGACCACAAAACACAGAACTATTCTTAAAAATATTTTAATAATGAAAAATTGGTAATAAATATTTGATAGGTTGTACATAGATTTTATGTACTTTTTTACAATGATGGTGTATTTCACCCCCCAAAAAAAGCTTTTTAAAAAACTATACTTCCAGACAGAAAGAGAAATCTGTGTTTGCAGTCCCTGAATACATTTTAAAAGGCTAGAAATTGAAAAAGAAAGGATTAGAGAAATAAAGCATGATAAATGTGTTTCCATGCATGGGGATGAGTTTAAAGTGTGGTTTTACTCTTGATTTTTATAAATCAAAAAATGCATGTTTACTTATATATTTAACAAACAAAAATAAACATCTATTATTGAAATCACCACACAAGGTGAAAAAAAAAAACAAAAAATGTAGTGTGCATGCGAAAGAGAAGGACAAGGAGGAAGGCAGGGAAGGACCAAGGGAAAAGAGAACAAAAGAAATGAGACTGTCCATGCTTATGTGCGCGCGCACACACACACACACACACACACAGCAAAACAACCGCATGGAGATTAAAAGAACTCTCCTCTTGAGACAAAAGGGAATTTAAAATTACTATTTACAAACTATATTCAAAACACATGAAATATGATCAAAACTGTACTCAAAAGGGAAGTCTTACACTTAAATACTTTCAATTAGTTTAAAAGGAAGAAAATAGTAATAACTCAAAAAGGCAAGAAAAACAAAAGGAAACAACACCAAGAGGATCTTCGAAAAAAGCAAAAGCAAAAAAAAAAAAAAAAAAAGGCCAAAGTTGCAGTTAATGAATGAGAAAGCAGAACATTTGTAGAACTGACCAAAAAATCCAAATATGTTTTAGTTATTTGTGTTGTAAGAGGAAAATAAACAAAAGCTAAAATGAGGGGAAAAATGTGAATAAGAATGTAAGTTTTCTGTCACATATTTTTCTTCCATGTTCCTTTCTTTCTTTCTTTCTTTCTTTCTTTCTTTCTTTCTTTCTTTCTTTCTTTCTTTCTTTCAAAAAAAAACGTTTAAAAATGTAAAAACCTATGTTTACCTCCAGGACACTATAAACACAGGCCCCCTGGAGTGGCCCAGCAGCTGCATTTTGCCAATCCCTGGTTTGAACTATGAATTCAAGAACAGTTGAATATTAAGAAATATATTAGTTTTGGGGCGCCTGGGTGGCTCAGTTGTTAAGCGTCTGCCTTCGGCTCAGGTCATGGTCCCAGGGTCCTGGGATCGGAGCCCCACATCGGGCTCCCTGCTCAGCGGGAGGCCTGCTGCTCCCTCCCCCACTCCCCCTGCTTGTGTTCCCTCTCTCCCTGTGTCTCTCTCTCTCAAAGAAGTGAATGAAATCTTAAAAAAAAAAAAAAAGAAAAGGAATATATTAGTTTTACACAAGGCATCAGGAAAAAGGCAAATTCTTTCATTCATACCAAGAATATCTTCAATAAACTCCATCATCCATTTCTGTTAAACTCTTCAGAAACTAGACCCAGAACGATAATTCATCAATATGAGAAAGATTCCCTCTCTTAAACCAAAAGCCAGCTTCATACATAAAACCTTCAAGGATGGCCTCTACAACCGTTAACCATTTTATAATATTTGGAAATGGTAGCAAATACAAAAAGGAAGATGAAACAGAAATAAGAATTCTATGAATAGGAGGGAAAAGAAAACAAGTCATGATTTGTGGACAATATAATTATATTTCTAGTCATCTAAAACTTTATTTTTTTTTAAAGATTTTATTTATTTGACAGGGAGAGAGAGCAAGCAGGGGGAGAAGCAAGCAGAGGGAGAGGGAGAAGCAGGCTCCCCGCTGAGCAGGTAGCCCAATGTGGGGCTCAATCCCAGGACCCTGGGATCATGACCTGAGCCGAAGGCAGGCACTTAACTGACTGAGCCACCCAGGCGCCCTAAAAGTTTATTTTAGGGTCTGTAGAATTCCCTTCATTTTTGGAAACTTTTCCCCTTTTCTGGAAACTGTCCCTATGCCCTACCATTTTGTCCTCTTGTCATTTAAAGAATGTCCAGGTTAGTACAATGGGACTCCACCATCTGACAACAGCTGACTGATGGAGAAAAACCCTTAGCCTGAGCTGGGCTAAGCAAAGCCCCTTCCCCAGATGTTTGGACTTGACCCTGCCTTAGTCTTTCTCTGAGTACCTAAACGGTGATATGTGAAACCTTGAAGTAGGTGGTAGCCATAGTTGGCTGAGAAGCAGGAAAGAATGGTCTGCAGAGAGAAAAACAAAGAGGATATACAGAGAGAAGTGAAGACAAAAAGTATTCTAATTACCTTCAGTCCCTGGTTCCAGTGCACACCTGAGACTCTCTCGGGTTCTTGGACTCCATGAAGCCTTCTTAAATCCTAATAATTTTCCTTTTGTTTATGATTTCTGTTACTTGCATCAGAAAATGTTTTAATTTGTGCACCTAGAAAGTGTAAGTGAATCAGCTGAAAAATATTCGTTTCTTTTTTGAATTCTGAAATAACATTAAACTTACAAAAAGGCTACAAGCACAGTACAAAAAACTTTTTTCCTAAGCCATTTGAGAATAGCTGTAGTTGTGATAATCCTCACCTCTGAATACACTGGCAAATATTTCTTATAAACAAGGACATTCCCCAACATAAAAACAATATAACTGTAAAAACCTCCACCTCCCCATTCCCCACTATGCAGATATTGACCTTACTCTACCAGCCTAGTGGCTTTGGGATAGAATTTTTCAGCAACAGAAGAGCAAGAACTATTAAATATTTTTTAAATATTAGAAAGATATCTGGATACAAGATAAATGAGACTTTTCTATTTGAGTTTTTAATGGCATGTGATTTTTTTTTTTTAAAGATTTTATTTATTTATTTGACAGAGAGATAGCGAGAGAGGGAACACAAGCAGGGGGAGTGGAAGAGGGAGAAGCAGGCCTCCCGCGGAGCAGGGAGCCCGATGCGGGGCTTGATCCCAGGACCCTGGGATCATGACCTGAGCCGAAGGCAGACGCTTAATGACTGAACCACCCAGGCGCCCCTGGCATGTGATTTATCACTAGGGAATATAATTTGCAAGAATAAATTTCATAGAGATGGCTGTCAGAAAAAAAATGCTATTACATGTTGGAAACTTTCTGCTCTGGTGTTTTTCTCACTGAAATACTTTTAGAATATAATTTTTGATATTTCAAATTTTCTTGGAAATACATAAAAAATATTAAAACAGGGGGCATCTGGGTGGCTCAACTGCTTAAGTGTCTGACTCTGGATTTCAGCTCAGATCATGATCTCCGGGTCTGAGATCGAGCCCCACGTCTGGCTCTGTACTCAGTGCGGAGTCTGCTTGAGGTCCTCTCTCTCCCTCTCCCTTTGCCCCTCCCCTCCAATTCGTGCTCTCTATCTAAATAAATAAAACTTAAAAAAATATATATATATATTAAAACAGGAGTCATTATGCATAAATATTGATGGCTTTCCTAAATACCAGCAACAATCAGAAAACAACTCTAACTCAGATCTGACTTTTGAACTCCAAACCTATTTTTCCAACTCCCTACTTAATATAGTAATTTGTATTTCTTACAATCATTTTACACTTACTGCATTCAAAATTAAACTTTTGATTTATAATCCACCAAACATGTTTTCTGTTCTCTCAGAACGCTCCCAACCTAGCCCTCAGTGTTCCTCAGCCCAGAAAAACTTAAAGCCAACCCTAACTCTTCCCCTTTCTTGAATTCTCCCAATAGCCCATCAGGAACACTTTACTCACCAAATATACCCCAAATCTGCCCACTTCACTCCCCTCCACTATTCTACTAGCCAGGTGCTACCATCCCCATGAATACCAACATGGTGGCCATATTGGCTCTCCACCTCTATACCTTCTATCTCTCCGACTGATTCTCCACACCAGAGTGATTTTTGTAACACGTGAAGTAAGTCAGGTTGTTCTCATTCATTAAATAAATGAAGAAACAGGAAGTTTTATAATTTAAAAAAATAAATCAAAAGCTTCCTTTTTTTTTTTTTTAAGAGAAAATATCTAAAAATCTTACTTGGGGTGCTTTCTAGAATACCTGAAGGAAGGATTCAGGCAATTCTTGCCACACACTATCCCCTCGCCAGACCAGAATGTTTGCATGTCGACACCAACATGCATTAGATTCCAGTCTACCACAACCTGAGGGGCTTGACAGGTGCCAAGGAAAAATTTAGAGACATACTTATTTACATGCAATTTATTCATATGAGGGGAAACACAGTCTGTAGTCTGGTCAACAAAGATAAAAGACAAGATTTACAGGAGAGGGAGGTGACAGGACAGAAGATAACTGCAGTGAAAAAGGTGAATCATACTTTATGCTTTCCAACGAAAATAATTAGTTAGAAAATAGTAGTCAGTTTAAGTAATCTGTCCTTGAGCAAGTTGACCAGGGGATTTGAAAACAAATGTTAGTGGTCTCTGGGTTTTCCAAAAACCATAGACATTGAACTCTGCAATGTAAGTGACAGGCTGCCAGCGTCCTTCCTAAAGACCTCCATCTTGATTAGGTCGGTCTCACCCATTCTTTCCATACAACTTCTCTGATACAACGATAATTTTAAAAGTCACTTTAATATTTTGCAAAGAGCTGATTCAAACATGGGTCTTTTAAAGCTAACAGTTTTGTCCTCAGATTATATTTGCAGTAATAATGTTTTCTTCTAATTCAACAAAGATCATACTGTTCCTGGAATACACCCTACTCTCCTTCAGCTGAAAGTTTGATTAAGCACTGACCTCCACCATGCCCACACCTTACTCATCTCCACCTGTGAAAGTCTGCTCAACTCTGATCCATTCTCAGAGCTTCTCAGAACCCCTCCTCAGTTTCAAGGGGATTCTCTGTGTCTTTCCCACTTTCTCCTTGATTGCACCACAGTGATAGCACAAATAACTTCCTGGACCTTAGACAGAAATCCACCTGAACTCAGTGGAAACCTTAAAACCAGAAACACTGGCGAGATGCAGATGAGGTCTGAAGCAGCTGGTTCCTGGGCAAAGCCAATGTGAGACACTCCCAGCCACAGCCCAGTCCTGCAGCCCCTGCGACCAAAGTCAGCCATGGCTTTATGTCTTCACGGCAGCCCTGGAAAGGAGACGTTACCTCTTTGGCCCATTCCTACAAGACACAGAGCTTTAGGAGCTGCTTGCTAGGAGTTAAATCTATGACTACCAAGTTAACTTTCCAAGTGGAATTACCTAGTTATCTGAATCTCACAGTAGACTGGAAGCTGCTGAGGGCAAAGGGACCGGGTTGTTCTCTTTGGTCTTTCTTAGTCCCAACCACAAATGGGTGCTCAAGAACTGTGGTTGAATCTAATTGTCTGAACTGGGACTTAACACCTCCATTTGGAAGTCTAATATGCATTTTTATAGCAGTTGCATCACATTATATTTTTATATAATTACTACATTATCTTAAAAGGCATATTACCTGAGATAAAACACTCTTCATTCTCTTCATTCCCACCGCACTCAACTGTTCCTGTCCTAGGCTTTAGTGTTATCTGAA
This sequence comes from Mirounga leonina, assembly GCF_011800145.1. NCBI lineage: Eukaryota > Metazoa > Chordata > Mammalia > Carnivora > Phocidae > Mirounga > Mirounga leonina. The sequence continues at coordinate 6,499,027 of NW_023270709.1, read as the reverse complement.
TTGTACCACCATATCAAGCCAAATGCCTAGAATTTATCCATAATTCTTATCTTTCCTTCATCTCCCATATCCATCCATTCATCCTAAGGCCTTTAAGGCTCTCCCTCCAAAATACATGTCAAATTGAACTACTTCTCTTCATCTTTTCTGCTCCATTGGGTTCAGGTTTATCTCTTATCTGAACTACTACATTGACCCCTTAACTACTCTTTCCCTCCTTGATCCATTTTCCAACAGTGCAGCTGGACTGGTCTTTATAAAACATCTTCCTACTTAAAATTTTCCAATGACTTCTCTTGAATTTTAGGATAAAATCCAAACTCTGAAAATAATCTACGAGGTCCTAAAGTGCTCTGGTCATTTCCTACCCTTCCTTCTTGACTTTGTCTGTTCTCCAGTCACTTGCCAGATTCACACCACATGAGTCTTTCCTCTGTTCCTTGAGTTTCCCAAGTTTCTTCCTGCTTCAGGGCCTTGTCACTTGTTTCCTCTGCTTGGAACATTCTTCCCTCAGATATTCACATGTGTAGCTTATTGCCAGGGTTTCAACTCAAACCTGACCTCCTCTGAGAAGTCTTTTTTTGGCAAAATCCTTCCTAGCACCTTTTAAAATCAGTACCCTCTTTGGGGCACCTGGCTAGGTCAGTCAGTAGAACATGTGACTCTTGATCTCAGGATTGTGAGTTTGAGCCCCATGTTGAGTGTAGAGATTATTTTTTAAAAAATAAAATTAGTACCCTCTTTTATTTCCTATACAATACCTGAAATTATTCTATTTTTCTGCCTGTTATCTTTTGCTTCCCTCCACTAGAATATGAACTCTATGAAAGCAAGACTCTATCTATATGGTTTACCACCATCTCCATGGTGCCTAGGACAGGCCTGGTACATGATAATTCTTCAATACACATCTCTTAAAGACGTAAAGGAATAAACTCCAATTTTCAATATCTGTGATTTATCAAAAAAAGTTAACAGATTTCTGTGGAAATTTTCAATAAAAAGAAATAAAGTTATCCAGAACATATGTTTTTAAAAGGGCTTGAGATCAGCAATTAGAAATTAATACGAATTTGGGGAACCTGGGTGGCTCAGTCGGTTAACCATCTATCTTCATCTCAGGTCATGATCCCAGGGTTCTGGGACCAAGCCCCACATTGGGCTCCCTGCTCAGTGGGGAGCCTGCTTCTCCCTCTCTCTGCTGCTCTGCCTGCTCATGGTCTCTCTCTCTCTGTCAAATGGATAAATAAAATCTTAAAAAAAAGAATTTAATACAAATTCAAAATAGTAGCAAGAGACAAGTTGATCCTGGTTTCTGAAAATTAATAAAGGTAAGTACAAACTTGAAGAAATCATTGCCTTGAAATCCACAATTAAGCAAATTAAAAAACTACAATTAAAAAGATTTGTGGCCTCAATGCTTTGAAATTAGAACTCAATCACAAGAGGAAAGTCGGAAAGAACTCAAATACATGGAGGCTAAAGAGCATCCTACTAAAGAATGAATGGGTCAACCAGGAAATGAAAGAAGAATTAAAAAAACTCATGGAAACAAATGAAAATGAAAACACAACTGTTCAAAATCTTTGGGATGCAGCAAAGGCAGTCCTAGGAGGAAAGTATATAGCAATACAAGCCTTTCTCAAGAAACAAGAAAGGTCTCAAGTACACAACCTAACCCTACACCTAAAGGAGCTGAAGAAAGAACAGCAAATAAAGCCTAAACCCAGCAGGAGAAGAGAAATAATAAAGATCAGAGCAGAAATCAATGAAATAGAAACTAAAAGAACAGTAGAACAGATCAACGAAACTAGGAGCTGATTCTTTGAAAAAATTAACAAGATTTATAAACCCCTGGCCAGACTTACCAAAAAGAAAAGAGAAATGACCCAAATAAATAAAATCATGAATGAAAGAGGATAGATCACAACCAACACTAAAGAAATACAAACAATTCTAAGAACATATTATGAGCAACTCTATGCCAGCAAATTAGATAACCTGGAAGAAATGGATGCATTCCTAGAGATGTATCAACTACCAAAATTGAACCAGGAAGAAATAGAAAACCTGAACAGACCTATAACCACTAAGGAAACTGAAGCAGTAATGAAAAATCTCCCAAAAAACAAAAGCCCAGGGCCAGATGGCTTCCCAGGGGCATTCTACCAAACATTTAAAAAAGAATTAATACTTATCCTTCTGAAACTGTTCCAAAAAATAGAAATGGAAGGAAAACTTCCAAACTCATTTTATGAGGCCACCATTACCTTGATCCCAAAACCAGACAAAGGAGAATTACATCAAAAAGGAGAATTACAGACCAATACCCTTGATGAACATGGATGCAAAAATTCTCACCAAAATACTAGCCAATAGGATCCAACAGTACATTAAAAGGATTATTCACCACAACCACGTGGGATTTATCCCTGGGCTGCAAGGTTGGTTCAACATCCACAATACATTAATAAAAGAAAGAACAAGAACCATATGATCTTCTCAATAGATGCAGAAAAAGCATTTGACAAAGTACAGCATCCTTTCTTGATCAAAACTCTTCAGCGTATAGGGATAGAGGGTACATACCTCAATATCATAAAAGCCATCTATGAAAAAACTCCAGCGAATATCATTCTCAATGGGGAAAAACTGAGAGCTTTTCCCCTAAGGTCAGGAACACGGCAGGGATGTCCACTATCATCCCTGCTATTCAACATAGTATTAGAAGTCCTAGCCACAGCAATCAGACAACAAAAAGAAATCAAAGGCATCCAAATCAGCAAAGAAGTCAAACTCTCACTGTTTGCAGATGATATGATACTTTATGTGGAAAACCCAAAAGACTCCACCCCAAAACTGCTAAAACTCATACAGGAATTCAGTAAAGTGGCAGGATATAAAATCAATGCACAGAAATCAGTGGCATTCCTATATGCCAACAACAAGACAGAAGAAAGAGAAATTAAGGAGTCGATCCCATTTACAATTGCACCCAAAACCATAAGATACCTAGGAATAAATCTAACCAAAGAGACAAAGGATCTGTACTCAGAAAACTATAAAATACTCATGAAAGAAATGGAAAAACGTTCCATGCTCATGGATTGGAAGAACAAATATTGTGAAGATGTCAATGCTACCTAGAGCAATCTACACATTCAATGCAATCCCCAACAAAATAGCATCCACTTTTTTCAAAGAAATGGAACAAATAATCCTAAAATTCGTATGGAACCAGAAAAGACCCCGAATAGCCAGAGGAATGTTGAAAAAGAAAAGCAAAGCTGGCGGCATCACAATTCTGGACTTCCAACTCTATTACAAAGCTGTCATCATCAAGACAGTATGGGACTGACACAAAAACAGGCACATAGATCAATGGAACAGAATAGAGAGCCCAGAAATGGACCCTCAACTCTATGGTCAACTCATCTTTGACAAAGCAGGAAAGATGTCCAATGGAAAAAAGACAGTCTCTTTAACAAATGGTGTTGGGAAAATTGGACAGCCACATGCAGAAGAATGAAACTGGACCATTTCCTTACCTCACACACAAAAATAGACTCCAAATGGTTGAAAGACCTCAATGTGAGACAGGAGTCCATCAAAATCCTAAAGGAGAACACAGACATCAACCTCTTCGACCTCAGCCACAGCAACTTCTTCCTAGAAACATCGCCAAAGGCAAGGGAAGCAAGGGCAAAAATGAACTATTGGGACTTCATCAAGATAAAAAGCTTTTGCACAGCAAAAGAAACAGTCAACAAAACCAAAAGACAACTAACAGAATGGGAGAAGATATTTGCAAATGACATATCAGATAAAGGGCTAGTATCCAAAATTTATAAAGAACTTATCAAACTCAACACCCAAAAAACAAATGATCCAATCAAGAAATGGGCAGAAGACATGAACAGACATTTTTCCAAAGAAGACATCCAAATGGCCAACAGACACATGAAAAAGTGCTCAACATAGCTCGGCATCAGGGAAATCCAAATCAAAACCTCAATGAGATACCACCTCACACCAGTCAGAATGGCTAAAATTAATAAGTCAGGAGACAACAGATGTTGGCGAAGATGTGGAGAAAGGGGAACCCTCCTACACTTTTGGTGGGAACGCAAGCTGATGCAACCACTCTGGAAAACAGTATGGAGGTTCCTCAAAAAGTTGAAAATAGAGCTACCCTATGACCCAGCAATTGCACTACTGGGTATTTACCCCAAAGATACAAATGGAGGGACCCAAAGGGGTACGTGCACCCTGATGTTTATAGCAGCAATGTCCACAATAGCCAAACTATGGAAGAGCCAAGATGTCCCTCGACAGATGATTGGATAAAGAAGAAGTGGTATATATATTCAATGGAATATCATGCACCCATCAAAAGGAATGAAATCTTGCCATTTGCAACGACGTGGATGGAACTGGAGGGTATTATGTTGAGTGAAATAAGTCAATCAGAGAAAGACACGTATTATATGATCTCACTGATATGAGGAATTCTTAATTGCAGGAAACAAACTGAGGGTTGCTGGAGTGGTGGGGCGGGGGAGGGATGGGGTGGCTGAGTGATAGACATTGGGGAGGGTATGTGCTATGTTGAGCGCTGTGAATTGTGTAAGACTGTTAAATCACAGACCTATACCTCTGAAACAAATAATACATTATATGTTAAAAAAAAAAGAAGATAATAGGAAGGGAAATGAAGGGGGGGGGAATCGGAGGGGGAGATGAACCTGAGAGACTATAGACTCTGAGAAAGAAACTGAGGGTTCTAGAGGGGAGGGGGGTGGGGGGATGAGTTAGCCTGGTGATGGGTATTAAAGAGGGCACGTTCTGCATGGAGCATTGGGTGTTATACACAAACAATGAATCATGGAACACTACATCAAAAACTAATGATGTAATGTATGGTGATTAACATAACATATAAAAACAAAAACAAAAACAAAACAAAAAATGATTTGTGGCCTTTGGTTTATCTGTCCTCACTTTATTTGAGTTAAGAAGGAATTTATTGCCATTAAATACCCAGCATCAGCAATAGAAAAGAGCCCATGGGTCATCTCATACCTTATGTACTATTTCTCTTTAAATATATACCCTTTTACTGAGTCCTTATTCCCTTGAATATTTTACATAGTAGAGTCCCCTGTAAGATGCTTAACTTTAGAACTCTCTACCTTCCATGGAGTTCTTAAAGAAGATCAATAGTGCATACTGTAGTGTATATCCTACAACAGTCCATACTACTGATCTAAAAGCCTGCTATTTGCCATGTAGTGTGGGCTTTGACTCCTAAATGAAAATAGATAAAAATCTTCTGAAGATAGAGCGTCTTTCCCCAGTTCCCATGTATCCACATTCTTTCCTCATTCCGAAGGCCTTCCCTGACTACACCCACCCACAGCGGCTACTCCCACCACCAACTCTTCTGAGTCATTCTTTTTTTTTTTTTTAAAAGATTTTATTTATTTATTTGACAGAGAGAGACACAGCGAGAGAGGGAACACAAGCAGGGGGAGTGGGAGAGGGAGAAGCAGGCTCCCACTGAGCAGGGAGCCCGATGCGGGGCTCGATCCCAGGACCCTGGGATCAAGACCTGAGCCGAAGGCAGACACTTAACAACTGAGCCACCCAGGTGCCCCAATCTTCTGAGTCATTCTTTACTGCTTGCTGAGCCAAATAACAAGCACATTGTATAGACAAATATTTATTCAGTCTCATGGTGTAACTGGAAAGTGGGGCCACCAGAAAGAGATTGGAACAAGCAAGAATGTTCATTATCTGTAGTACTAGGGCAGAGACAAATAGGTGCTGAAATCCAGCCAGCTCAATTTCCCAAGCCAGGTGCTGCCTAAACCATGTGTTCATGGGACTGCATATGCCCAACTGACTTATCCCTTCTATTTCAAATAAAAATGTGCCATGTGGATTAATATTGACCTTGTTCTTCTTCTTAAGAGAAGAAAAACAAGATTCTTCAACTCTCCTAAGACCTGTAAAACAAGGAGGTGATCTCTCCTCTCAGACCAAACTTCTATTTTTTTCATTGAAAAGAATGGAAATCACAGGATATCACGGTCAGAGACTGGCCCAAAGGGTTTTTATGGTCCCTTCATTCCCTAACAGATGCAGTGCTGGGAAGAATTCAGATATTGCCTATACTGCTCCTTCAGTTGTCTGGATGGTGCTCCTCATTTAACTGAAGGTTGATGACAAAGGGAGTATCATGTTTCCCAGGTGAATGTCTTTACCCTGTTGGGACATTCTCCAAAGTAGGAAGTTACTCATAAGTCTTTTGACTTGCTCTGGGCATAAATTATGGGCCGGTGGTGATCATTATCATAACTCAATTGGCTCGACCAAACCTCTCTTAACTCATTTGGTTCAACAAAGTGTAATTGCTTTCTAGTCTTATTTTTCTGTAGAAAATGGAAAGCTAACTCATACAACTTATAAACCAAGAGCAGTTTTTTTCCCAGAAAATTTGCAGAAATTATCTATTCTCTTCACTTACTACAACATAGAACTTATCTTTTAGGAAAGATAGTCACAAAATACTTGGAGATCCTTGGTTAAAAATAATCGACAACTGGGTATATACCCAAAAGAACTGAACACAGAGTACACCTGTGTTCATAACAACATTATTCACAATAGCCAAAAGGTGGAAGCAACCCAAGTGTCCTTTGACAGAGGAATGGATAATCAAAATGTGATGTACACACACGATGGAATATTGCTCAGCCTTAAAAAGGAAGGAAGCTCTGACACAAGCTACAACATAGATGAACCTTGAAGACATTATGCTGAGTGAATTAATCCTTTTGCAAAAAGAAAAGCACTGTATGAATCCACTCATATGAGGTACCTAGAGTAGTCAAATGTATAGATGGAAAGTAGAAGAGTGGTTGTCAGGGGCTGGGGGGAAGGAAGGAATGAGAAGTTATTATTTAATGGGTATAGAGTTTCAGTTTTGCTACATGAAAAGGGTTTTGGAGACCGGATACACAATAATGTAAATGTTCTTAACAATATTGAACTGTACACCCAAAATGGTTGAGAAGATAAATTTTATGTTATGTGTATTTTACCACAGTTTTAAAAAACAATCAACAATAATTGCAATCCATTAAATTCATGTGTCCTTTAAGAAAATAAAATCTGCACATATTAGTGTCAGATGGTCTCAGACCCTTCAATATATTTTCCTGAGTTTTCCTCACACCCGTCTAATCTGTAATCCCATTCCATTCATATCAATTCATTTATCTAAATTCAGTTTAGCATAGATTAAATTTGTCAGATTAAATAGTAAGGTATTTGGTCTTTTTACACAATATTTGTATTTTCTGGCTTTTTAAAAAGTTATAGCTCAGCAGAAACTCTGTATGTTTGCACAACAATCATTTCCTTGGTTCTCTGATCACTGTGGGAGTGATCAGCAGAGAGAGCACCGTGGTTCAGAGGTCGAGCTTCCAGATCAGAAAGCCGCTTACTGACTCAGATTTGGGGCAATATTTAGACTCTCTGTGCGTCAAATTCTTTACCGTAAAACAACAAGAATAATTGTACGTATCCCTAAGGTAATTGCAGATAATACGCATGGTACATTGTGGCCTATTAATATTGTTGAACTTAAAGGTTACGGACTCTTGTTGTTGTTGTTGTTGTTGTTGTTATAGCGGATGGGGCCCTGAGATCCTTCCTCCCTGGTGTGTGACTTCCCGGATTTGTTCTGCTGCAGGCTCACCCTCCCCTCTCTGTATCAGCAGAAAGAGTGGAGATCCACCATTGCCTAGCTTCTCCTCAACAAACTTGTCACTCCACAGATAACCAACATGAAAGCCTCAACCCCACTCCAACAGAGTTCTCTGCTGCTGCCTGACACATAATAAATGTCTGCTAGAGGAAGGATTGAAGAATGAGTGAATGAATGAATGAACCGATCAATCGATCAACTTTCCAACCTTGCTAAATGCTGCCAGTATCTTAATGAAGCAGGTGAGCATGACAGATGAATGGCAGATTATGTTAATGGATGCTTTGTTTGAACGTCCTGTGATTGACAGCAATACTCAAAGACATGAATTCCATCTGGCCTGGGTACCTATGAAGTCTCTGTAAAATATAGAATTAGATTTATAAGGGTTGCCTGCAATTATAATTGGGCTGAAAATGTTGAGAAGTGTGGAATGTGCAGTACATTTCTGGTCCATGAAATTCCACAGATACTTGGAATGAAGAGCATTATTCAAGATAATAATCACATTGTAATGAAGTATTACACTAGCTGGCTTGGACCTGTGAATTTTCTATCAATGAATCCACTCACTTCAATTTAATTCAAATTGTCCAGTGTGACTGAAGACACTGCTGAGGGAAGAACTAACGGTCCTAATCTAATCATCAAAGATCTAATAGCCTAGTTGAGAGGGCCCAAGACATACCTTTGATGTGGCGCTGTCAAACACAGGACTGCCCAATGCAGGACTGAGCCATGAGGTGGAGTTGCCCATCAGACAAGCAAGCAGGAGTGCCAAGGCATCAGAGACAGAGAAAATCCAAGAGGTCAAATGCAAGAGACCAAACCCATAAGGCAGTGCAGAATAAAACCAACAGCAATCAATAATTTAAAGCAGTCACTATAACCTCCTCCAGGAGGTAAAAGTGAACACTTCTGAAATGAAAATAAACATAGGTGTTGTCAGCAGAAAGCGAAACTAGTCAAATGAACCAAATGGAAATTTGAGAATGAAAAAATAGAGTGTCTGGAGCACCTGGGTGGCAGTCAGTTGAGAGTCCAACTCTTGGTTTTGGCTCAGGTCATGATCTCAAGGTCCTGAGGTAGAGCCCTGCATGGGGCTCTGCACTCAGCAAGGAGTCTACCCTTCCTTCTCCCTCTGCCCCTCCCCCCACTCATGTACTCGCTCTCAAACAAATAAATAAATCTTGAAAAAAAAAGAAAAAATAGAATGTCTGAAAGAAAATAATTTACTAAGTAGGCTCAATAACAATGGAGATGACAGATAGAATAATCAGTAAATTTGAAAACATATCAACAGAAATGATCCAGGGGCGCCTGGGTGGCTTAGTTGGCTAAGCATCTGACTCTTCGTTTTGGCTAAGGTCATGATTTCATGGGTCATGGGATCAAGCCCCAAGTTGGGCTCCATGCTCAGTGGTGAGTCTGCTTGAAGAGTCTCTCTCTCTGCCCCTCCCCCCACTCATGTGTGCCATCTCTCTCTCTAAAATAAATAAATAAATCTTTAAAAAAAAAAATAGAGATGATCCAATCTGAAGAATAGACAGAAAAAGGATTAAAAAATAAACAGTTAAAAAATAAACAGTCACAGGAACACATGGGATAATAACAATATCAGTGGAGTCCCTAAAGAAGAGGAGAGAGATCTTGTGGCAGACAAAATATCTGAAGAAATAATGACTAAAAACTCTTCAACTTTGGTAAAGATATAAATTTATAAATTCAAGAAGTTTAGTTAGCCCCAAACAAAATAAACTCAAAGAACACCATGCTTATACACATCAAAACCAAACTGCTGAAAAACAAAGATAAAGAAAAGTCTTGAAAGCAGTCATAACAAAATGATGCATTACATAAAGAGGAACAACAATTCGAACACTACAGTCACTAGAGAATACTAAGGAGTCCTCATCAGAGATTATAAAGGCAGTAGAGTAAAATCTTGAAAGTGCCAAAAGAAATGTCAACTCAAAATTCTATAATCAGTGAGAACACCCTCCAGGGATGAAAGTAACATAAGGTTATTCTTGATGAAGAAAAACAGAGAATTCCTTGCCAATCTATCTGCTATAAGAGAAACTGCTAAAGGAATTAAGGCTGAAGGAAAATGTTCCCAGAGGAAAACTTGGAACTTTAGGAAGGAAAGAAAAACAATAGAGGTGATAAATGTCTGATTAAATGATATTTTTCTTTTTTAAGTTCTCTAAAATATGTATAAAGGTTGAAAGCAAAAAATCAGCTTTGTCTGAGAAGGTGCAAATGTGATACATGTAACAACTATAAGATAAAGGGGGGAAGATAAAGTGACCTATATGGTTACAAGTCCTGTATTTTACCTGAAGCTACAAAATATGATCTCTAAGTAGACTGGAAACTTAGTCATATATATTATAATCTGTAGAGCAACCACTGGGAAAAAAAAACACAAACAGATATAGCCAAAATGCTAGCAAATACATTAAAATGGAATACCAAAAAATATTCAAAGGAAGACAGGAAGACGTGACAGAAGAACAAAAAACACAGGAGTCAGGGCGCCTGGGTGACTCAGTCAGTTAAGCGACTGCCTTCGGCTCAGGTCATGATCCCAGGGTCCTGGGATCGAGTCCCACATCGGACTCCCTGCTCTGCGGGGAGCCTGCTTCTCCCTCTCCCACTCCCCCTGCTTGTGTTCCCTCTCCCGCTGTGTCTCTCTGTCAAATAAATAAATAAAATCTTAAAAAAAAAACACACACAGGAGACAAAGAGAAAAATAACAAAATGATAGGCTTAATTCAACCATATCAGTTATCACATTAATTGTAAATGATTTAAAAACACCATTAAAAAAAGATTGTCAGATTTGATTTCCATAAAAAACACCTATATTCCAAAAAAAAACCCCAACTATATTCTACTTACAAGAAACCTACTTTCATATATTAAAAGGATGAAAATAAGCCACACAAACCCCGATCAAAAGAAAACTGTATTGCCTACACTAATATCAAATAAATTATATTTCAGATCAAGGAAAATTACTTATCAGGGATAAAAAGGGACAATACATAATGATGGTCAATTCATCGAGACATACAATCATCAATTTGTATGTAACTAACAAAGCATGAAGCAAAACCTAATAGGACTAAGTGGAGAAATAGACAAGTTCACAAATATACTTTGTTACATCAACATTCCTTTCTTAGTAATCTACAGAACAAGTAGATAGAAAATCAGTGTAGTTTAAAGAATATCTACCAGACAGCAATAGAATACACACTCTTTTCTAAGACACGTGGAATATTCACCAAGATAGACCATAAGCTGGGCCTTAAGACAAACTTATTTAAAACGAATTTAAAAGAATTGAGTTCATACAAAGTATGCTCTTGGACCATAATGGAATTAAACTCCACGGCATGTGTTCTTCATTGGCTCTCAGAGTGCCTGGGTTGAGTTTCAGTTGCCCACAAAAGTCATTTGCTTGATTAACTCACCCTTTATTGGCTGCTTTTGTTTTTCTGTCCCACTTCCCTCAACCCACACCAATGTTTCCTGGGGTCATTTCCAAATAAACTCCTTTCTGGAGGTCTGCTTCTGGAAGCCCAAGCTAACACAGCTGCATGTACAGTCAATTCTCATTATCTGTGGAAGTGAGATTTTCTAAAGTCACTGCAAGCACTGAATTAGCGAATGCTGAACCACATTGCTCCAAGGGAAAATACAGTTGGTTCCTGTGAGCCTCTGGTCATGACGTTTCATCAACTAATCAATAAATAACCTTGTTTTATGCATGTTTCTGTTTAAAGACAACTTATTTAATATACATTGAAAATTTCTTTAAGATAGATCTCATGCCAACAGCACTATTACTCATGTCTAAATGAAGCTTATCTAGCACACATATTTTCCCCATAAGACACATCACAGCCTTCTTGCAGTTAGATACGCTAGACAGAACTTCAACACTACACTTGGAGGCCATTTTAAACAGCAAATCAACACCACCACCACCAACAATAAACACACACACACACACACACACACACGTGGAAAACGTGATACTAAATAGACCATGAGAAAGACACTTGTTTACAGTATGAGAGCTGGAACAAGAAGGCAGAGCACCACCTTGTTCACCCTCAGCTGGGAACATGCATGTAGGGAAACTCCAATGTTTTGATGCTCTGCACATGTCTGTGAATAACTGTGAAAAACCCAGGAGTATTGATTTTGAGGTTACAAATAAATTTTAGCAAGTAAGTGAATTCTCAAGTACAGAGTCTGAGAATAATGAGGATTGACTGTGTCTTCTTAAAGTCTCAATTTGGTGGTTTATGGATAGAACTTTTAATTTACTTTTTCCTTATACAGAAAGGAGAGGCCAGATCAACCTCTGCTAGTCTACAAGGATGTCATCTGCCTCCCCAACCGGGGATGCCATTCTCTGACCTCTTTCTGAGCCCTGGGATCATTGTAAATTATCTAACGTTGTGCTGAATACATCGCTGATGATTCTTTTTGTCACTCCCCTTGGCTCATTTTTTTTTATTATAGCCATTGTTCTTGTTCTTTTCTATGCATTTGGACAGGTTGTAAGTTAAACTTTGGTGCGAACAAGAAAAACTGGGAATTCCTCTGGAAACAATAGCCATTTCCTACACGTGTAATATCTATCAGTTCCAATCATTCTCAGAGCACAATACCTGAGGGAGGTTTCTTTGCATGAGAAAAGGGGTTAAAGGGTAATCCTCCAGCACAAGACTGGTTTAATGTTTGTGCCACACACACACCCACACATAAATGTGGATAAAATAGATGTGGGTGAATGAACAAATCATTCAAGCATAGGGAACTTAGGCAGAGGTGATACAGAGAGTCAAATGTTTACTTCTGAAATGTGTTTCTTCTCTATATCATAATAATTGAAAAGACAAAGAACGTGCAAAAACATACACAATTCCAGAATATTATTTTTAATATCATATATGTATCATATATTTTAATAACATACTACTGTATAGGAAGATGATACAAAGCCTACATAGAAAAAAAAGAGGATTAATTTGGTAAAGAAAACATAATAGCAGCAGAGGCTTAACCGATCGCAAGCAATGTCGTAGAACTTAAGCAAGAAATAGTTATGATACGGAGCACAGAACATGGACTAGTGATTTTTAATGACTAATTGAAGAAAATGTATTTCCGCTCCCCCAGAAATTTATAGATTTAAACAATGCCACGGTTTCCCTGATCCCACATTTTCTAGTTTGTTTTAATGCAGGAACCCAGCAATAGTCAAATTCCTTCTCCTTGAGCTACCACTCCCTGAAAAAGAAATAGTTTAAAGCACAAAAACATTGATGTTAATTTCTTCTGACAACTTAATAAAAACATAGAAATTTACTCACAACCTATTATCAAAGGTGGAAAATCATGGCCTAGAGAGACACTTTCAATAGCTCATCCATCATTCAACACACATTTACAGACTATGTTGTATCAAGCAGCATGTCAGGAAACAAGACCTGGGGTTTACTGTACATGAAATTCTTCTCAGTGTGTGCCCTTGGGTGAGTAACGAGACAAATCCCTAACCAGACACACAGGTGCTCTGAGAAAGAGAAGTAGGGGGATTATAGGAGCTCAGAAGGAGAGAATATACCCAATGGAGGGTCAGAGGCAACTTCCTGGATAAGATGGTAATATGAAGATTCAGAGAAACAGAGCATCCCAAGTTCATCTGAAATGGAAGTTTCAAGTGTGGGGTTGATGAGAGATAAACTAGACTGGGAGGCAAGGGCCAAATCTTGAGGGCCTTTAGGTCAGGCGAAGAAGTTTGAATTTTTTCAGAAGACCAAGGGGACCCACCATAAGATATTCAATCATGAGGGGAGATTGGGGAGAATTACGAGTGTAGTGTCAGGTTTACTATTTAGGGAGACCAGTGAGGAAGCAGATTGACAATGGGCTGCAGATGCGGTGCTGAAGTCAGCAAAACTGGTAAGTGGCTGGGATGGTAACTTTAGTAATGATAATCCAAATAACAGTAATCCAAACACAACAAGGGCCTGAGTTAAGACACTGATAGATGGGAAAGGGAAAGAAGTGAACAAATATTGAGGAGTCAGAGTCACTAGGGCTTGGCAACTGATAGAAGTTAGGTGTCAGTGGGACAGAGGGATTCTGGGCTATTTCCAGGTTCCTAGCATGCAGTTAACGGGACAATGGTACCAAAAATCATTCCTCGTGACTGAACATGACAGCCTTCTTGTATGTCATAACAGTATCTGACGTCTTCAAAATGCTCACCATTAAGGGACTTCTTAAAAATATTGATATTTCTTTGAGAGGTGTTTCATCTTCTGGAGTCCAAGAGAATTTCCCAGTATTTCTGCAATTTCTGACTTGTGTATTTCCATTGCCTTTGAGGGTCACCTAACTCCGCCGGGGAGAGGATCCAGGTCTTTGAGAGACAGCTCGGCCTACCAGCCACACCTTGTACTACCTGAAGTTTTAGAATAATTCCAAATTGTTCTACCCTGGCTTTCTGTCCTGCCCCCGCCTGCACTATTACCCAGATCTGCCTGATGAGGCACAAATACTAACAGGCCATCAACATGAAATAGTAAAATTACTGCGGACTTCAACTCTGAGCTCTGAGTTGAAATAGGATTCTGACTACTTCCAAGTCTCAGGTCTTTGGGCAAGCCATGTAATGAATCTTTCTTGACCTCTGTTTCCACAACGGCAAAATAGGGGAACACCATTCTTCCTATGGGATTACAGAAAGAATTATAATTAGTCTGGCTCACTATATATAAGTAATTCAGTGTCAGGGGGCGCCTGGGTGGCTCAGTTGTTAAGCGTCTGCCTTCGGCTCAGGTCATGATCCCAGGGTCCTGGGATCGAGCCCCGCATCTGGCTCCCTGCTCGGCGGGAAGCCTGCTTCTCCCTCTCCCACTCCCCCTGCTTGTGTTCCCTCTCTCGCTGTGTCTCTCTCTGTCAAATAAATAAATAAAATCTTAAAAAAAAAAAAAAAGTAATTCAGTGTCAGTTTCAAAATCTGACTGGCCCCAGGCCTACTTGGATGTTGTACCTTGAGCCCTGTAAATCACAAAAATTTAAACTGAGTAAATTTGAAGAGCTAATTGGCTTTATTAAATGACTCATGAATCAGGTATCAAGCCATCTAACATAGAAAAGAGCTCTGTGGGGCTGCAGAAAAGGAAATGTTTTTAAAGGCAGAAAGGGAGCAGAAAAAAAGGAAATTATTAGCAAAGAATGCATTGTTTTTGGCAAGTTCACCCTCCTAAGAGAACAGAAGGGATTTATCAGTAAATTTCCTATTGACTGGTTAAAGGTTACATGGGGGGGAGGGGGGTAAAATTTGGTTAGGTATTAAGTCTTAGTTTGCTGACCCTGGGGCTTTACCACAAGTGACTCTATTTTGCACCTGTAGTTTTCTTTTGAGCCCAGTTTAAAGCAGTGATTTTTACTGTTCTTGAACTGGGGGAGGTGATGGCTAAAGGCCCTTCCAACTCTTAAGGATTCTTTCCCAAAGAAAATACTTCGTTAAATGCTTTGGCAGAACTCAAAAATATCCAGGGAGAGTTACTGACATGAAAAGACGGGTTTAAAAATACTCAACAGACCATTTCTGATCCCCAGGTGTTCTACCAGGTCTGTACACCTCTCATCTTTGGCGGTAAATCGTGTGTGTGTGTGTGTGTGCGTGTGTGTGTGTGTGTGTTACACACCCTCACTGTTTCCCCCCTTAACGCACAGCCCATTTTAGGTGGCTGGGGGACTGGGGGGCACTGGGGGGGCAGAAAGCGACCGCCCCAGCGCTGGCAGAGTTCCAGTGTTCCCATTACACACCTTCGCTGCTCCGAACGCACCCCGAGAAGCTCGGACGGCCTGCGCCTCCAAGCTCTGTTTTTCCGGTTCCCGCCCGGAGTGGATGCGCGTCCATACAGCCCACCTTAATCCCAGCGACGCTCCCCATTCCTCCTCCCCCTCCCCTTCCCCCTCGTCCTCCTCCTCCTCCCCCCCTCCCCTTCCCCCTCTTCCTCCTCCTCCTCCCCCTCCTCCTCCTCCCCATTCCTCCTCCCCCTCCCCTTCCCCCCTTCCTCCTCCTCCTCCCCCTCCTCCTCCTCCCCCTCCTCCTCCTCCGCATTCCTCCTCCCCCTCCCCTTCCCCTCTTCCTCCTCCCCTTCCCCCTCTTCCTCCCCCTCTTCCTCCCCCCTCCCCCTCTTCCTCCTCCTCCCCTTCCCCCTCTTCCTCCCCCTTCCCCCTCTTCCTCCCCCCTCCCCCTCTTCCTCCTCCTCCCCCTCCTCCTCCTCCCCCTCCTCCTCCTCCTCCTCTCTCTCTTCCCCTCCCCCCGCCCCCCGTCCCGGCGTCACCCTGGGCGCTGGTACCGCCCCCGTCCCGCCCCGTCCCCCATTCTGACCTATCGTGTCCCGCTCCGCTCCCCGCCCCATCGCCTCCGGGCCATCCAGGTTCTAAATACCGCCCCCGAATGCTGTCCCCGCCCCAGCTTTCGGGTCAGCCATGGCCGTGGTGGGGCCAAGCGGCCGACTGGCCCGGTGCTATTGCCTGAGAGCGGTCAGGAGGTAAGTGGCGAGCCGGGGGTCCAAGGTCGCCCGTGGGACCCCGGCGTCCAGAGGCGGTCGCCATCCGTGGGACGTGCCCTCTCTCTTATCTTGTCCCGGTGGCAACAGGGCTTTGCTTTTACGGTTTTCCCGGGAGAGAGTGAAGGCAAGTGTCCTTAAACGCGCGCCCTCTTCTTCGGCTGGGCCCGAAATTGTCCGGATGGACGCGCGGGGGGGGGGGCCTGAGCTGCCCTCAGCCCTCACCTCGGGCCACGCGCCACCCAGCCCTCGGGTGCACGTCGCCGCCCTGGCTGCCGCGAGGTTGCCACCGTAGTTTGCTAAAACGCGGTGGAACATGTAAGCACGCTTGGCTTCTCTGCTGAATGCTGTAGAAACGCAAGCCGTTATCGTCAGGGGGGGTTAAACTCTTTGCTTCCTGGGGAACACTTCTGTAATGTGAAGTGACGGCATACACAATCTATGTAAAAATTGAGGTGGTGGAGTTAAGAATGATTTTCCCGATTTTATATATTAAACGGTAGTGTTCTGTCATTTTTTTTAAAACTCACTTTATTTGTGAGAACGTGCACATTGAGGCCTTCTAATAGACATTTTGCTTTCCTTTCTGTTGGGAACTTCACATGCATCACGTAGGATGCAGAGTTTTCCCCTTTTTGGAAAGAAACGAATTCAGTTACTTAATATAAAAATTATTGAAGACTTTATTGAATTACTAGTATTTCAGAGTTTGAACCTAGGGTTCTTTATAGGCTTTGAAAGGCATATTATTGCAGAGGAAGTGATACATCAGGTGTGGGCGTTATTAAAACTGTATTATTTTAATCATCTTTGATCCCATTAACTTTAACTTTATATGCCAGGGTCATCATTGTGAACTTCAGTTTTTTGCTTGTGGCCCCAGTACTGTGCACTGAAATTTTCTCTTCCTCTGCCTACTAAACACTGTACCTGGTTGTGCTTGCTGTTTCTGGTCTCCTCCTAGCTGGCTGGTTCAGCTTCCTGGGGTGAGTATTTAGTTATGTCTGTTCAGGGCAGCTTCACAGACTAGCAGCCACAGGGGTTAGATTTTGCCTGGGTAGGTCCCCCACCTACTAGGAAGTGGCTCTTTGTCTGGAATGCCAACAACAGCTCATCCGTCTTTTTGAACATTTCTTGTATCCTAACCCATTCTCCCCTCCTTCTGATGTGGGAAACAAAGGCAGAAGAAAAATTAAATTTCCTTACCACTTACAGCCCACTGACAAGTCCTTGAAACAGGCAGAGTGACCTTCCTCTAGGAACTCAGCTGCCTGGATGTTAATACTTTGCTAAGGGCAAAAGGCAATCTTAGCCCCACCCCCAGGGTCCTGTTAGTCTACTTTAACATATAAAAATTCCTTTGGAAATGTCCTTTATCTCTACCCCCCAAGATACGTGTTGACAATCACCCCCCAAGCTTATGACTCACCGATATACATCTGAAGGGTCTCATGACTAAGGTTTTATTAGACAGTAATAAATGACCTTTTCCTAACAATAGCTAGCCCCTTCAAGGTCCTGGAAACCTTGCTTCCAAAATTCCTTAGAGACTTAGGCTACCCCTAACCCCCTCCCAACTTGAAAGTGTATAATCAGCCATCCTCTTGACCCACGGGTCGTGTCCCCATGCTTTAATAAAACCACCTTTATGCACCAAAGACGTCTCAAGAATTCTTTCTTGGCTGTAGGCCCTGAATCCCACCTTCTTTCCTACATCACTTCCACCTGTATGTTGGGACACACATTTTGCTGAACAGAAAGGATTGACCTGATAATAGTTTATACTTTGTTAACCCTCAGTGAGGGCAGACAGGATTTCTGGCCCTTAGGACACAAAGGACCAAATTCTGTACAGCTGACCTCTTCAGGCTCAGTCTCCTGCTCACTTCCATTTCGCAGTGCTTTTCATTTACTTTCTTGCCTGTGGCAAAATTTACATGGCCATTCAGGTTCTCGAAGCTTTTATCAGTAATTTGAATTGCTACAAATGCTGTGCTGGATTGTAACTTCCTTTTCCTTTATTTTAAGATTACTACAGTTAGCCTCTGTATTGATTTTTTTTTTTTGAGGGGGGGGGGATCATTTTGAAAACCACTGTTGGGAAGGAAGAGATTTATTCTGCCCTTCAAGGTCCTTCTAGCTGGATTAAGAATCAAATTGACAGAGACAGATCAACGGGAGAAAATCAAATTTAGTTTCATACATATGGGGAATCCACATAGACATGAAATTCCAAAGATGGGCAGCAGGTGGCTTACATGACTTATATTTTGAAGCTTATATTCTGAGCTAAGGAGAGGGGTTAGGAGTCTGAGGATACAAAGTGGAGGAAGACCATTAGCAGGAAGGTGAGAGGAGATCTTGGGAAAACAAAGATTGTCCCATTACACAAATAAGTTTCTTGGATAAAGGGGAATCTCTGTTAATGGCACTGTTCCTAGTACAAGCTCTTCTTTCCAATGTAAACCTAAGCAGTTGGTGGGGAGTCAGAGAGCTTTTCCTGCATCTGCTGGGCTTTGCTTGCTTTTAACTCAAAATATTGCTCATGCCAACATGGCCCATCTTGGGGCTATTTGCCCTTGGCCCCTACACCACTAACCATTTGCAGCCAGCTTGTATAGGGGTAGGTATAGAGAACATATTTCAGGAGAAACAGAGCATTTTGGTATGTAAGGACTGGCAGCAATTAGAAATCAGTCTGCCTGTTTGCAGTTCCCTGCAGGTCCCAGCACTTCAGCTGCACGTGAGCAAAACAGCAATGGGAGCCAGTCAGAAGGATTTTGAGAGTGCAGTGAATCAGGTGAAGCTGTTGAAGAAGGACCCAGGAAATGAAGTGAAGCTCAAACTCTATGCGCTCTATAAGCAGGTAAATGCCTGAGGTCTGACGTAATTTAGAGACATTTTGAGCAGAAGGCTCCTCAGACAGATCTGCCGTGTGTTTTACTGAAATGCAGCTTTCATATTTTTAGGGTTTGTATTACTGCCTTTCCTCTGAAGAGTGTCTACATGAGAGTTTTTGTACATTAGTCTTTGCAGTACCGTGAAGGCAAAAAGTAACGTATCAGGATCACTCTGGAGTCAGAGAGACTTAAAAGAGATAACCACCAAAGGCTTCTGATTAGAAAAAATCAACTGAAAAAAATTTTTTGAGACCACTGGGGAAATCTGAATGTGGACTGAGTATTAGGTGATACCTAGGAGTTATTATTAATGGCACCATGGTTATATAAGAAAATGTTGATGTTCTTTAGGAATGCACACTAAATATGTAGGGGTGAGATAGCATGGCGTTTGGGGTTCACCAAAATGAGCAAAAAAAAAAAAAAAAAAGAAGGAAGGGAGGAAGGAAGGGGAAGGGAAGGAATGGACAAAGCAAGTATGGCCAAAAAATGATAGTTACTGAGTTAGGTCGAGTATTGGGAATTCATTATAATATTCTACTTTTCTACATGTTTGAAAATTTGTATAACAAAAATTTAAAACTAAAATTTTTAAGTTGTGATGTCTAAAGACAACCTTGGGAAGTCAGCTGGTTTGGGGCTCCTGTGTGTGATCTATTTTCCTCTTCCCGTGATCGGTACCAGCCTCCCTTAGTGTCCTATGGGTGTGTACAGTGAAGAATTTGACATTTCAGAAAGAGGCCAGGACTTTGTTTGCCCTTGACTTCTGGGAGGTAATCCCTAAGCCCTCAAAAGATCATGCCTGCTAAGGAGTGTCTTTGTCAGCCTGAGAGTCTAACAATGTGATTTCAAGTCAGGGCTCCTGGCTGCGTATTCAGTCATGCCTACACCATGAGCCCCATACGAGAACTCTGAACACCAGGGCTTGAGTGAGCTTCCCTGGTGGGCAGTACTCCGTGTGCATTATTACACATCTATTCTGGGAGAAGTATTGTTTCCTGACTCCAGGCTGGGTTGGGGAAGGAGGCTTGTGGACCGTGTTGCCTGTCACTTCCCTCTTGCAGGGTGACTGGTGTCTCTTTGTCTTTGGAAAGTCTAAGCCTCCTCCACTGCCTTTGTTTCTCAAAGCCTCTTTCTTCTTTCCTCTTTTAGCTAATTATAGGATTTGAAGTTTTTACATGTGGCTCTGTAAGTGGCATGGGATACTCATCTCAAAACACTCACTCCACCTACTCTCAAACAAGTAAAATTGAGTTGTTTTTATGCTTCCTATTTACATGGCCTTCATTTAAGTTTCCAGAAGGCCGGTGGCTTTGACACCCTCCTATCCTTGCTACCCCAAGTAGGACTCTGTTCAGTTGGCAGAAATCCACCACTGAATTAAGTGGTATTTTTTGTATCTTTGAGTGGGCTTTCAGAATATACAGTAGGTTTCCAAATGTTTGTTGGCTGGTTACTTTTGAAGATGGTTTGCGTGAATATTTTGATTGTGTGTGAAAAATGGGATCATCGGTATAAAACTAATGAACTATTAGACGTTTTTAAAAAGTACTTTGCCAAAACCCTTGCCTTGCATTGTTTTCATAAGCAGGCACTTATAACTTACTTTAGGGACTGATAGCTGATGGCACATTTTGTTTCTCCAGTCTCTTTTCTGTTGTGTATTTTTACCTGCAGCATCAAAGACAGTGCAAGGGGAAGGTTAAGATGAATTTATGTATCTTCTAAAAGTGTTTGGGAGGGGAAGGCGCATTCACGCTAGTTGTCCATTTTATGGATCTTAAATATTTGACACTCCAATTTGCATGGACATTTGACTGATAATTGCCCTCTCCTCTTCACAGGCCACTGAAGGGCCTTGTAATACACCTAAACCAGGTCTGTTCGACTTGATCAATAAGGCCAAATGGGATGCATGGAATGCTCTTGGCAGTCTGCCCAAGGTAAATTTACTTGCTACTTGGCTTTTATTTTAGTTACTACTTTGCTTTTATTTTACTTGCTATATTCCTGAAGGAAGATGAGTGCTTCTCATTATTAAACCATTGTAGATGGAACCTGTGAGATCTGGTTGGATTCTGTTGAATCAGACCTCTCTACTTTCTTCATTGCAAGGTGCCATTTCTTAGCGTCGTAAGTTTCGCGAAGTGCTTATTTGTTGACCATGGGCTGCAGTTATTTGTCATCTTCTCTTCAGGAAACTGCTAGGCAAAACTATGTGGATTTGGTGTCTGGTTTGAGGTCTTCATCTGACTCCTCTAGCCAAGTGAAGCCTGAAGCAGACAAAAAACAAGCTGGGTATGAAACGCTGGTGATCACCTCTGAAGACCACATCACAAAGATCATGTTGAACCGTCCCGCCAAAAAGAATGCACTGAACACACAGGTAACATGACCTGCCCTGGGAGTTTGTCCTGCTTTTCTTTCCTCCCTCTGTCTGTTTCAGTGAACAGCTAGAATGTTTCAGCATCATTGCTATTTTTGTGATCTCTTATTTGATTTGTGCAAGAGGATTAGTAATGGTGCCTACTTCTTTATACAACTGAGTTGGGCATTTGTTATTTAGAATTTGTTGGCTTTGGGTAGGTTCTCTGTGCCCAAAAAAGCACTGCAACTTTCCTAATGATGGCAGCACAAATAAATTAAATTAATACAAATGAAACATACATTGATATAAGAGAATAGGTGTAGAGGTTCTCCAAGGTTGATATAGACCGGATTCCCCAGACTTTGCTCATGTCACTTAGACTTGAGAGTGAGTACTGTTCAAGTTGCATGGGCCTTTATTTATATAAGTAGAAGGAGAAAGGAAAGAAGACCTTCATCTTAAATATAGCATAACCCAGCTCTGCTTCAAATGAGCCGCCTGACAGGAGCTCCTTTCACCTTTGAGTCTTTCATTGAACTAGAATGATAATAAAAATAACCACTTCTACCTCTTACCCTTGAAAAAAATATAGGGAATTAATTGGATGCTTGGTGCTGAACTGCAAGTAAAATTTGAGGGGCTAAAACCCTTTCCATTGGGTTTATCATCTACATTGTAGCAGAAAGAGTGTGATCACTTAAAATGGTGTTAAATAAGAATTCCATGGAGTTGGATATGTGCCATTGACTTAGTAAAACATTTGATCCTCAAAATTTCATTGCCCTTGCCTCATTTCTGTGTAATCACGGTGATGATGATGATGATGGTGATGATGATGATGATGATGGTGGTGGGATGATGGTGGTGATGGTGGTGGTGATGATGGTGGTGATGATGGTGGTGATGATGATGGTAATGGTGATGGTGGTGGTGATGGTTATGATGGTGATGATGGTGGTGGTGATGATGGTGGTGATGGTGGTGGTGATGATGGTGGTGGTGATGGTGATGATGGTGGTGGTGATGGTGATGATGGTGGTGGTGATGATTGTGATGATGATGGTGGTGGTGATGGTGATGGTGGTGGTGATGGTGGTGGTGATGATGGTGGTGATGGTGATGATGGTGATGGTGGTGGTGATGATGATGGTGGTGATGGTGGTGGTGGTGGTGATGATGGTGATGAAGGTGATGGTGGTGGTGATGATGGTGGTGGTGATGATGGTGATGATGGTGATGAGGAGGAGGATAGTAATAGCATCTACTCTTTACAGAGTGCCTAGTGTGTGTCAGCCCTTTCCACACAGAGTTTCTTTAAATCCCACAAGGAGCCTACTTTTAATACTAACAATAAAATAATTAGGTTAAGCAGTAACTTGCTCAAATTCACATAACTAATAAGCTGGAAAACCTAAATCAAAACCCTAATATATCCATCTCCTAATCCCAGCTCTGGCCAAATACCCTGTCATGCTGCGTCATCATAACCATAATAATAATGGAGTTATTTCCTCGTTCCCTCCCTCAGTGAATACAATTTCACCTTTACTCACATATTATGTCAAGTCCATATTTTTTTTCAGTGTCTGTGTATCCATAAATAACCCTCTTCATCATTCTCTCCCACACTGATGTCTTATCTGAGGTAGAAAGGGCACCAGTGCGTTAAAAGCTATAACAACGACACCTCCAAGATTTTCAGAGACGTTGCTGATTTAAAATATTGGACCTATTGTCTTTGGCTACCATTAGAGTGTCTTGAAATCCCAGCCTTTAACACTTTCCAGAGTGCCTGGGACACACGTGCTCTTTTTTGAGGTCCCAACTGACAAACTGCTTCATGGAAATCTTCCTCTGGCCACCTCCCGTCCTACCCATGCTAGACGTCAGTGCTTCCTCCAGTCTGCCTGCCGTGTCATACTTTCCACCCACTTTAGAGCTCCCCCTCTCTAGTAATTCCAAAGGCTCAAGGACTAGGTCTTACTTGTTCACTTTTGGGGAAAGGTGGATATATCCCCCAGTGTCCACAAGCGCACATGGCACGTGATACACACCAAGTAACTGTAAAACGAATGAAAGTCCTTTCAACTTGGGCTGCCTTTTTGGTTATGTAAATGCAACCAACATTAACAGTTAGCGCTTTGCAGAGGACAGGCTTACAGACTGACTTTTAGTGAATCCCACGCAATGGTTATCATTTTCAGAGTTCCTTTCTTTTTCTCGTTTCCCCCTTTCACATAGATGTATCAGGAAATCATGCTTGCACTCGAAGCCGCAAGCAAGGATGACTCTACCATAACTGTTTTTACAGGTAAGACATTTTCTTGGATTTCTTAATAATTTCTCTTTTGGGGGAATTTCCTACCAGATAGGAAATTGAGTAGCTCTGAGGTATTTTCTAGTACTGAGATATTCTATTCTTTTTAAAGAATTTTTTAATTTTTATTTTTTTCTAAGCTTGCTTTCAACAAACCCAGTGAAGATAGGCCCTATAATTACTCTTCTTTTATACATGGGAACACTGAAAGGTTAAGTTTTGATAAATAGTGCTTTTACTATAGTTATTTTCTATATATTCTTCACTTTTGGTTTCTATTTCCTCTTTGATCCAAGCTTTACATGATAATGATAATTCCCTTTTTTTTTTAAGATTTTATTTATTTATTTGACAGAGAGAGACACAGCGAGAGAGGGAACACAAGCAGGGGGAGTGGGAGAGGGAGAGAAGGCTTCCTGCTGAGCAGGGAGCCCGATGCGGGGCTCGATCCCAGGACCCTGGGATCATGACCTCAGCCGAAGGCAGACGCTTAACAACTGAGCCGCCTGGGTGCCCCAATAATGATGGTTCCTTTAATTTCTACAAAGGTTTTTGTTGTTGTTGTTTATTTGGTTGGTTTTTGGTTTTCCATTTCTGTTATTGATTCCTGGCTTCACTGAATTATAATCAGAGATGATCAGTTTTACTAGATTTACTATTTATTTATTTATTTATTTGGGGGGTGGGTAGAGGAGGAGGGAAAGAGCGAATCTTAAGCAGGCTCCCAAAGCCAGGGTGGAGCTCGATGCAGGGCTTGATCTCATAACCCTGAGATCATAACCTGAGCTGAAATCAAGAGTTGGATGCTTAACTGACTGAGCCACCCAGGCGCCCCACTAGATTTACTTTTTTAAAAATCTATTAAGTTTGGGCGCCTGGGTGGCTCAGTTGGTTAAGCGACTGCCTTCGGCTCAGGTCATGATCCTGGAGTCCCGGGATCGAGTCCCGCATCGGGCTTCCTGCTCAGCAGGAAGTCTGCTTCTCCTTCTGACCCTCCTCCCTCTCATGCTCTCTGTCTCTCATTCTTTCTCTCGCAAATAAATAAATCTTAAAAAAAAAAAAAAATCTATTAAGTTTAGTGGGGCGCCTGGGTGGCTCTGTCCTTGGGCATCTGCCTTCGGCTCGGGTCATGATCCCAGAGTCCTGGGATCGAGCCCCGCGTCGGGCTCCCTACTCCACGGGAAGCCTGCTTCTCCCTCTCCCACTCCCCCTGCTTGTGTTCCTCTCTTGCTGTGTCTCTGTCAAATAAATAAATAAAAAATCTTTAAAAAAAAACCTATTAAGTTTTATGTATATTGCTCCATATGGAACTCTCTACCTTGAAGATAAAGAACTGGAAAATGGCCAATTTTTTATATCATCCAGGAACTATTCAAAAAATAAGTTCATTCTTTTAAGGTATAGAGTTAAAAATATATCAGTTAGACTGACCTTTCTAATTTATGTTAAGATTCCCCCATTTCTGTTTTTGTCTTCTAATTAATCTTAGACTGAAAAAAGTAACGTAAAGGCATTTATTGCTATTATGTTTCTTTCAGTGTCTCCTTCGTGTCAAAAAAACAAATTGCTTTAAAGCAAGTTTTTATCTTATTGACACTAAAAGACTTGTGAATGGTTATCCGTTATTATAAAATGGTCATCTTTTGTCTCACTTACTGCTTTTTGCCTTGAAGTCAACCTTGTCAAATAGTAATGCCATAACACCTGCCTCGTACTCTTTGCACTTGCCTGGCAAACCTTTACCACCCTTTTAGCTTTCTATCTTTCCGAATTACTCCTTACAGTCTGTGTCTCATAGAACACATTGTTAGATTTTCCCTCTTTGATCCAGTCTGAATTTTTTTTTTTTTTTTTTTTTTTGTAAAGGCCCCTTTACCTGTTTAGATTTATGTATATGACAGATCTGTTACCTTTTAGCTCTGGCATCTTACATGGTTACTCCTTAGAATACTTTCTTTGACTGTTTTTTACTTCATGGTCTGTTTTTTCCTTAGTGCGTGTTTTACTTCTCATGGTTTGAAAGGTTTTTTCCCTGCTTTTAGTAATTGCTTTTATAGCTTTGTGTGGTACCCATCAATAACTCTAGCTTGTATTATTCCCCTTGGACAGGGTCTGTTGGTTGCCCCTATGAGAGTCGAGGAAGGGAGCATGCATTTCCCGACACCCCACAGACCTCTTTTCTGAGTATATGGTCTGTTAAGTAGTGCTCCATTGTCTTCTAGCCTAGGATGTCGCCCCGGAGAAGTTTGAGGCTACCATTAATTTGGTTTTTATAAGATCTTTTTTTCCCCCTGGAAGACCAGGGGATACTTTCCGTTCTTTATCACTTTTTCATAGAACATATGTATCCTGTTAAAACTGATTAGTAACGCCTTGTTTTAAGTTTTCTTTGATAATATCTCTGAATGTTTTTGTTTCAATTGGTCTGTTCTTTTTGAAAGAAATTCTAGTTACAGAAGAGAATGTCTGGACTGTTGGGACTATTATCTTTTATTTTCTCCGAGTTCTTAACTCTTGTCTTCTGTTGTTTTGCTCACTAGTCTCAATCCTGTACTCTGGTTGCATTTTTTTTTTTTTTAAGATTTTCTTTATTTATTTAGCAGAGAGAGAGGGAGAGCACAAGTAGGCAGAGAGGCAAGCAGAGGGTGAGGGAGAAGCAGGCTCCCCGCAGAGCAGGGAGCCCGATGTGGGGCTCGATCCCAGGATCCTGGGATCGTGACCTGAGCCGAAGGCAGACGCCTAACGACTGAGCCACCCAGGTGCCCCTCTGGTTGCATTTTTAACAATGTCTGTCCTTTTTATGGCCTCTAATGACATCATTCTTTAGTGGTTGTGGTTTTCTCTCTACCTCTTTTCCTGAATGCTCTCAGGTACTTTTTTTTCTCTCATCTATCACTTCCGTTTTGAGTCCGTAGAAAAGCTCAGCTGTTAACTTTTTATATATACGTTGAGGACCAGCATAGAGTGTGTTTGGAAAAGAAGTTTTATTACTCATGAAATTATCAAAAATACTATTTATGATACCATTTGCTCCTGATAGTAATGTAAGAAAAAATTAAAGAACAAATTTATTATGTTAAAATACTGCTGATAACAAATATAGCTCTTTGTTTCTCAGTTCCCTAGCTATAACTATCTAAAGCCCTACTACAAAACAAACATGTCTTCTGAATTTTTCCTTTAAAACTTGCCCTTGAGCCCATTCCAGTGTGGTCTCTACCTTTTGCTTAGATCCCCACCCTGACCTTTGTATCATTAAATCCAGGGACATTTCTTAGGCTTCATCGGACTCTTCCCCCATCTTAAACCTGTGTCTTCCCTGCCTTCCCTGCCTTCCCTTCCAGCCTGCCCCTCTGATCTGCTGTCTCTGATCTCCTTTGTAGATTCATCCTCTGCGTGGCCATCCAAAGGGAGGGTTCCTGAAGGCTTAGTTCTGGGCACTGTTCTCTTTCCCTGGACCCCACATCCATGCCCACTCTCCAACAAAAGTCCATATGCTGGTGCTTCCTCCCTTGGTATCTTTGGTCAGGACACTCCCCAGGGCTCCTGACCCATGTGCCCACCTGGCACTTCCTCATAGGTATCACCTCCCACATCTTTCTCTCTGGAGCTTTATCAGTGTTCCAGATGACAGCGGGTGGTTTCACATCTGCCCTGTTACGTAGACCAGAATCCTAACATTCATGATTGACCTTGTCCCTCTCTCTCCTCCCATGTCCCACTTCACTTCATCAGTAGCTCTGGAGTCAGCCATTTTTTCTGTCTCCTTTGCACTAGTCCAAGCCGCCGTGGACTCTTGTCTGAAATGAAATAAACCCTTTCTCATCTTTCTGATTCCCTTTTGTCCTCCTCTCTCCCTTGCCTTATCCAATCTCACTACATCCAATAGAATCTTTTTACAAATAAAAATCTTATTCCTCCTCCATTTAAAACTTCTTCAGTGGCACCAAGACAATTCAGTGGAAAAAGAAAAATCTTGTGACAAATGATGCCAGAGCAACTAAATATTCATATGGGGGAAATGAACTTCAACCCCATCTTACACCCTATACAAAAATTAATTTGAAAGTTATATAAGCATAAAACTCAGAAACATAAAGCTTCTAGAAGAAAACAATATCTTTGTGACCTGGAGGTGGGCAGAGATTTCTTGGACAGGACACAAAAAGCATTAACCATAAAAGAAACAATTTACAACTTGGACTTCCTCAGAATTTAAAATATCTGCTTATCAAAGACAATAGTAAGAAAATGAATATATAGGTATTACAGGCTGGCGTAGGAGGAATATTTGTTATACATAAATCTGATTAAGGATTATTACTCAGAATATATAAAGAACTCCTTAGAAACTAATAACAACAACAACCAGATTTAAAAACTAGATAAAGGACTTGGACACCTCATAAAAGAAGATAACACAGATTGCCAATAAGTACATGAAAAGGTGCTCAAAATTATTAGGCTTCAAAGAAATGCAAATTAAAATCACAATGAGATATTTCACCCACTGGAATGACTAAAATCTAAAAGACAGACAATACAAAATATTGGTGATGATGCAGAGCAATTAGAACCTCTACACATTTCTAATATGAGATCGCTTCAGAAAACTGGCAGCTTTTTATGGAGTGAAACATACCAGCTCAGTGGCATATCAGTCCACTCCTAAGCAATTACTTCAGATAAATTAAGCATGTATCCACAGAATGATTTGTAATCCAATTCACAGGAGCCAAAAACAACTCATGTCCACCAACAGGTGAATAAACAAATTGTTGACTAGTCATACAATGGAATATTACTCAGCAATATAAAGGAATGAAGAACTGATACGAGAATATAGGTAAATCTTTAAGGCACAGTTCAGCAAAGAGAATACAGACACAAGAGTACATACTATAGAATTCCATTTATAAAATTTCTAAAATAGGCAAAAACATTCTGTGGTGATTGAAGTCAGAAAGTGGTTGTGTCAGGGCAGGGCGGGGTGGGATGGCTGGAAAGGAGCTTAAGGGAACTTTCTGGGATGGTAGAACGTTCCTATATCTTGTTTCAGATGGTGATCATGCAGGTATTTGCCATCATCAAAAATCATTGAACTGAGTGTTTAAAATTGGTGTTCTTGTATGTAAATTATGCTTTAACACAAAACACTTTCAGTGGCTCTTAGAATAAAAGTCAAAACTTCTTTTTTTTTTTTTTAATTTTTTATTTTTTTAAAGATTTTATTTATTTATTCATGAGAGACAGAGACAGAGAGAGAGAGAAGAAGAGGGAGAAGCAGGCTCCCAAGGAGCAGGGAGCCCGATGCGGGACTCGATCCCAGGACCCTGGGATCATGACCTGAGCCGAAGGCAGACGCTTAACCATCTGAGCCACCCAGGCGCCCTAAAAGTCAAAACTTCTTAATGGGTCAGCAAAGCCCTACATGGACTATCCTGCCTGTCCTCATCCTACACCAGTTTCCCCTCTGGCTTATTCTGCTCTGGCACAGTGGCCAGAGTTACCCCCTTCACAGGACCTTTGCACATGCTGTTCCCTCTGCATGAATTCTTCCTACCCTTCTTCTTCTAGCTAACTTTGCCTGTCCTTCATGTCTCAGTTCAGTTGTTCCTTCCTTAGAAACATCCCTCCCTAAACCTCCAGGTTAGAACAGATCCCCTGTTACACACTCTCATATCATCATCGAGTACTTTCCCTTTGTATCAGAGTTGCATTACCTACATTTGTTTGTATGTTTTTAAATCAATGTCCAGCTTACTCACCTGTCTGTAAATTAGGGCAAGAGCCATGGCTGGTTCACCGATGTATTTCCAGTGCTTGCTAGAGAGCCTGGCACATAGCAGATACTCAGTAATGGACAGAATGAATGAATGGTGAATCTGTTGATTTTATTTACAGGAAGTGGTGATTATTACTCTAGTGGAAATGATCTGACCAATTTCACTGATATTCCCCCTGGTGGAGTAGAGGAGAAAGCTAAAAATGGTGCCACTTTACTGAGGTAAGAGTGACATTTGTCTGAACCCAGCGGACTCGTTCATATTCCTCAAAGTGGTATTTCGTGCAGCAGAAGTAAGATAAATGCTTCTTTGTGTCAGTGTCATTAATGTGGCTTTGGACAAGCATATTTCTCCAGACCGCCTCTATCAATACGTGGGCATTTATTCTATCACTTTAACTTCTGTTACCCATTCATCCTGCTGCTCTACATGAGATTCGATCAGAAAGCATAAAAGTCAACTACAGTTGAAAAAAAAAAGTTCTCTCCTGTTGAAGCAGAGAGATTTAGCCAGTTCTCATTCGGCCAGAGGAATGCATGATTTCCATGATTGCTGGTAATGGGACATGTGAAGTAGTTTCAGCACAGAGAACATGAAGGCCTCTCTCCTCCTAACTCATGTATCGCTACCGGGTTCCTGATTCCCACAAAGCCGTAATATTGCAGCTCTTGTATATGCTCAGCCAGCCTTCCTAATCTCCAAGTCTGCAGCTGACATATAGCCCTGACCTGGTTACCCAGAATACACGGTTGAACCAAGGTCAAGCTTAGAAGATTCAGTCTATGAGTTTCCATCAGATGCCATCCAGATGGATATCCAGGCTGGCCAGAGTTCATTTCAGACTCATGCTGTCTTCCTCATTGTACTTCAGTCATGCCACGTTGGGACATTTTTTTATTATTATTATTATGTTCAACTAGCCAGCATGTTATTATCATCATTAGTTTTTGATGTAGCATTCAGTGATTCATTAGTTGCATATAACACCCAGTGCTCATCACCACACGTGCCCTCCTTAATACCCATCACCAGTTACCCCATCTCCCCACCCTCCTCCCTTCTGTGACCCTCAGTTTGGTTCCCAGAGTCCAGAGTCTCTCATGGTTTGTCTCCCTCTCTGATTTCTCCTCCTTCAGTTTTCCCTCCCTTTCCCTGTGGTCCTCCACACTATTCCTTATGTTCCATATATGAGTGAAACCATATGATAATTGTCTTTCTCTGCTTGATTTATTTCACTTAGCATAATCCCCTCCAGCTCATTTAACTCTGCTTTTGTATTTCCATTTCTGTAGGGATTTTGTAGACTGTTTCATAGATTTTCCTAAGCCTCTGGTTGCAGTGGTCAATGGTCCAGCTGTGGGAATATCCGTCACCGTTCTCGGGCTATTTGATCTTGTGTATGCATCCGACAGGGTAAGTCAGCCCCCAGAAACGTAGAAAGTCATGAAGTAAAAATGAGGTCCTCTGAATTTTCTTTAATTGTTGGCTGGTAGTAAATGGATTGCATGATTTATGGTAGAATGGACTAAATTTCCCTTTTTCCCAAAGAATTACTCTTAGTTTAATTCGACTTGTTTTATTTGTCCTTCATTATTAACTTTGGTTTTCCTAAACACCAATATTGTTGTGAACATTGTCTCAACTATTATGGTTCTATATTCTAATCAAATTACGTAACAGTTACTCAAATTTTGATTTTCCAATTAATCTAAAATAGGAGATCTTGAAAGCTTGCTATCAGGGCGGGGGGGCAGGGGGAACAGCATTTTTGCATGTTCTGCAAGTGGATAATTTGATACTTTTTTCCAAGTAAACAAATTCTGGAATTTAGAATTTTAGAATATTAGAATTTTTGGGGCGCCTGGATGGCTCAGTCGTTAAGCGTCTGCCTTCGGCTCAGGTCATGATCCCGGGGTCCTGGGATCGAGCCCCACATTGGGCTCCCTGCTCGGCGGGAAGCCTGCTTCTCCCTCTCCCGCTCCCCCTGCTTGTGTTCCCTCTCTCGCTGTGTCTCTCTCTGTCAAATAAATAAAATCTTTAAAAAAAAAAAAGAATATTAGAATTTTTGAATAAGAAGGGACTTTGAAGCAGTAACTACCCTCACTCCCTTTTTTGCAGATAAATAAATCGAAGTTCAAGTTACTTGCCAAAACAGTTTAGCCTTGTGTTCGCCATTGCATTGCATTGATTTTTAATTTCTGTTCTCACTACAGTATTAATATATACTGTAGTAGAATAAAATTTTGAAAAATGTGGAAAAGCATAAAGGGTTCAATTAAAAATCACTTCTTATCTTACCACTCACAGATAACCGGTCCCTGACTCCTGGAACCCTAGGCTGTCTCCAGTTCTGTCATTATGAACAAAGATGTGATGACCGTTTGTTTTAGAACTTCTGTTGTAGAACTAAGAACCACTTATAAGGTTATCAGATTCTTAGAGTAATTTTTTCTTATGCAGTCGTACAATATCCTGCTCTACAACCTTGTGGAAACATTTGGTTTTTACCCCTGAAGAGATTCCTAGCTTTGTTTGGAGGTGTTTTCCCTACCAATAGACATGACCATATTTTAAGACCCTTATCTCTGGAGTTCATTTTTTTTTTTTTTTTACTGGATACAGTTTGATGGGGTTGGGCATGTTGTCAGACCTAAATGTTTTTAATAATTATCCCATGAAAATAGCAAATGAGATTCTAAGTGCTAGGCTGCCTAACCTTCATAGGTGGAAGCTTCTGCTCAAAGGCAGAAATCAATAGGCTGTGGTCACATCATGTGTGTTAGAGGACTGATTGATCAGCCGGTCTTGACCAGGGGTGGGGTCAGGAGTTCCTGACCTGAACTTAGGGATCTCATTCTTCAGTACTTAGAGGGCAAATATATCATCCTATTTGAATATTCTCCTGGTTCTCCCTCAGAATTCAAAACGCCTGTCACATCCATCATATTTTCAAGGTTTCTAGGATTTCGGTTCTATGATACAAATTGGAATTGAAATAGAAAGAAAGCGTACATAGATACTTCCAATGCTAAAACATTTGGCCCAGAGTAAAATATTTGACAAGTACTGACCACTACTAAGAGTTCACCAACTGAATTAAACCAAGGTTCAACTTAAAACCAGAGAAAGACACAGAAGAAAGAATCTGTGAAGAGGAATGCGTTTGATAGGATTTATCATTATTGGCTTCATAAACAAATACCATATTAAATGTGGGTTTAACACTCGTACAACCAAATTATCCTTTATTGTGGGTAAGAGTTAACAATGCCCATTAGCTTCTTTGTCAGCAAATTATACATTTCCCCTATGAGGTACTAAAAGGGTAGAAATCATAAAAATAGTATTTGCGTACTCACCACATCCTAGGCACTCTGTTGATGCACGTGATACATATTTAATGCACACAGCAGCCCTGTGAGATAGGTATTTTTGTCTCCATTTTACAAAAGAGTTCACTGTGGCACAAAGAGGTTAAGAAGCTCCCAGAGTCACCAGGAAGTCAGATGCCAGAGCCTGACCCTTAATTACATTTACTGCTCTATTTCTGAAAATAAGTTAAATGCTGCTTACTGTCAGTTCTTCACATACCTGTTGGCAGCCCTTTAGCTATGGTTGGCGTTTTCTTTCGCTTTCCCACTTATCCTCCTTAGGCTGTGACTTCTCAGTACATCTTCTTGAATAAGCTTGCTTTTGGGGGGAGGGGGTGATAGGTGACATTAGTAAGTTTTTATTTTATATTTTTCTTTTCACTTATATACTGCGTATATTATATATTTATGTCTTCTAACAATATTCATTAAGAAATAGCACCAGATCCGATAATGGGAAGTGAAGTCTAAATGTTCTGTATGCATATTGTCAAGTATAAATTAATTTCCTTTCGTAAGGACTTCTCATTGATCAAGAAATACACAAAAATATTTCTTAAATCAAAAAAAGGGGGGCACCTAGGTGGCACAATCGGTTGAGCTTCTGACTCTTGGTTTCAGCTTAGGTTATGATCTCGGGGTCGTGAGATCCATCCCTGCATCCATGATCAGCAGGGAGTCTGCTTGGGGTTCTCTGTTCCCCTGCCTCTGCCCCTCTGCCCTCCCTCCCTTTCTCTCTCTAAAATAGGTGAATAAATCTTTAAAAAATTAAAAAAACAAGGGGTGCCTGGGTAGCTCAGTCAGTTAAGCATCCAGCCCTTGGTCTCAGCTCAGGTCTTACTCAGGGTTATGAGTTCAAGCCCCGCATTGGGCTCCATGCTGGGCATGGAGTCTGTTTAAAAACAAAAACAGGGGCACCTGGGTGGCTCAGTTGGTTAAGCGACTGCCTTCGGCTCAGGTCATGATCCTGGAGTCCCGGGATCGAGTCCCGCGTCGGGCTCCCTGCTCAGCGGGAAGTCTGCCTCTCTCTCTGACCCTCCCCCCTCTCATGCTCTCTCTATCTCATTCTCTCTCTCA
The DNA here is from genome assembly GCF_011800145.1 of Mirounga leonina. Classification (NCBI taxonomy): domain Eukaryota; kingdom Metazoa; phylum Chordata; class Mammalia; order Carnivora; family Phocidae; genus Mirounga; species Mirounga leonina. The sequence goes on along the minus strand of NW_023270709.1, from coordinate 6,464,816 downwards.
AATAAATAAATAAAATCTTAAAAAAAAAAACAAAAACAAACAAACAAAAAAAAACTAGGGCTGGCTCTAGAGGTGTATCATGTACCACTCCCCCCAGCCATGTCGTGATAATAAAAACACAACCAATCTAACTTAAAAATAGTGGGCAAATATTATAATGGTTACTTCACCAAGGAAGATATAAAAAGAGCTAGTAAGCACATGAAAAGATGCTCAACATCATTAGTCATTACAGAATGTAAATTAAAACCACAAGACCCTATTACACACCTACCAGGATGGTTCGAGTTAAAACAACTGACAGTAACAAGGTTTAGCAAGGGGTTGGAGCAACTGGGGGGAGTGGTACATGATACACCACGTTGGAAATTCTTTTGGTCTTAAACCACAATTTACCACACAACCCAGCAATTCTACCACTAAGTATTTACCCAAGAGAACTGAAAACACGTTCATGCAGAGACCTGTGTACAAATTTTCATTAACGGTCTTACTCATCATAGCCAAAATACTAGAAATATCACCAGTGGGTTCAACTGGTGAATAGATACAGGAACTGTGATGTCCATACAATGGAATTCTACCCAGAAATGACAAGGAACAAGCTACCAATACAATAGCATGGTGACTCTCAAAAAGTCTTATGCTAAGGACCAAAGGCTACAGAATGTATGATTCCATTTATATTACATTCTAGAGAAGGCAAAACAGGGGACAGAAAACAGATCGGTGGTGGTTTGGTAGTGACAGGAATGGATTGACTGCAGAGGGCACAAGGAGCCCTTTGGGGTGATGGAGATATTCTACATCTTGACATGGTGGTGGCTACGTAACTGTGTACCTTCATTAAAACTCACCAAGCTGCCTATCTGAGAGTGAACTTGGTGTGTATATGATACCACAGCAATCCTAATTTTTAAAAAAACTTTCTCAAGTATTGTGAGGATATATACAAATAGTGATTTTTAAAAATCACATACAAAAAGTAATTGTCTTTCTTTTCTTTTTTCTCCAAATAGGCAACATTTCACACCCCTTTTAGTCACCTTGGCCAAACTCCAGAAGGATGTTCCTCTTACACTTTTCCGAAGATAATGGGCCTAGCCAAGGTAACTCTTGGAAACCCTAAGAATAAGTTGTAATAAGTAACCTCTGGGGAAGCCTGCGTGGCTCAGTCAGTTAAACATCCGACTCTTGATTTCAGATGTTTTCCCCCACTTGCACTCTCTCTCTCTCAAATAAATAAATAAATCTTTAAAAAAAAAAATAACCTCTGTTCGAAAAGTAATTCTATACTCTTTTCTTTTCCTCGATAATATAGACAGAAGAAAAGTGAGTTATTTGCTCCTCCACTCTAAAACTTCCAAATGTAGAAGAGCTAGGCTATGGGAAATGTCTGGTGTGAGGGAAAATTAGAAACTCTCCATGACTCTGCAGACTAGGATCTGCTCTTGCAGCTGGGTGCCCGGTGCCTTGTCCTCCACTGCTGTGTGGCATGAGTCATTAGAGGACCAGGGCTGTGCCACCTCACGGCCCCACTTGATTTCTGTGTGGATGAACAGCATCCTCTGGAAGCCATAAGATGACATCTTGACTTTGAGAGTCACGGGGGAGGTACCAGCAGATGCGAGTCCTCCTGGGGGTTTACGCCTTCCAGCGCTGCTTCCAGTCATAGCAGCCTCTTCATTCAGTAAGTTTAGCCGTGTGTTCAGGCTCCCAGAGGGTTCTGTGGCTGCCCAGGTCTGTCCCCGTGTCTACGGAAGCCTGGGTGCCCAGGCTCAGTGTGCATGACTCCAGGGTAATCATGATGAGACCGAACAGTGGGTAGCCGGGGATAAGGGAAGGCTTAGCCAATTCTTGGAGGTCTGAACGTGGTGGGGTTGGAACGGAGCCTGTTTTCATTGACTGCTAGGTTTTTGTTGCAAATATATAGTTTTTAAAGCTCATTACTCTGTCACATTATTACAGATTTTAACTTTGAAAAGTTGGGCAGAACCAACTCTTAAGGCTTAGGGCATTTGACTATGAAATAATATTTTTCCAGAAGCACAACTGGAAATACAGAGGATATCCGCTTAGTGAGCTCAGTTTTGTTAGAAGCTGAATATTCCTCCCTTCCTGAATAGTCCTTCCTCCCTTTCTTTTGGTCAGGTAGAACTAATTAGTAGTACCTGTGCAGGTAAAGAAAACTGTCAGAGCTGGACCACTGCATACAGTTTCCAAGGAAGGGAAGTTTGAAAGTTAGGGTGTCTAAAGTTTGGTTGGCATTCACTGTGACCTGGATTTTCCTTTTTTTTTAAGTTCTGTTTTCTTTTGTAATTGTTTATAGTGTATAAAACAGAAATTTCTAGTTGTGTGGGTTACCGGATCAGCATCTGCTTCAGGTCCTTTCTGCGGACCTGTGGCTCTCTGCTTTTGCCTTCCCAGCACAGACACATAGAGAAGCAAAAATCCTTGCAAACCTTCCAGAGAGCCTGAGATGCTCTCAGCACAGTTTGCAAAACATTGCCTATTGAGGTCTTCAGTTTCTCCCTTAACAAGAAATACTGGCAACCTCAGAAGACCGTAAGGGAACTGCCCTCTGTCTCCTGAAAACAGTTAGTTCTGAGGTTAACTGACCTGTGTTTCATTGAGTTAATGTCTTAATCTTGCTTTTCGTTTCAGGCAGTAGAGATGCTCATTTTTGGGAAGAAGTTAACTGCTGGAGAAGCCTATGCTCAAGGACTTGTTACTGAAGTTTTTCCTGATAGCACCTTTGAGAAAGAAGTTTGGACCAGGCTGAAAGCATATTCAAAGCTCCCCAGGAATGTTAGTGTTGTCTTTTGTTTTTTGGGGGTTTTTTTCCTAGTAGAAACCATGGAAATAATTTATTTGCCTTAAGAGATAATAAGCATTTTAGGGCGCCTGGGTGGCTCAGTCGTTGGGTGTCTGCCTTCGGCTCGGGTCATGATCCCAGGGTCCTGGGATCAAGTCCCACATCGGGCTCCCTGCTCCGCGGGAAGCCTGCTCTCCCTCTCCCACTCCCGCTGCTTGTGTTCCTGCTCTCGCTATCTCTGTCTCTTTCAAATAAATAAATAAATAAAATCTTAAAAAAAAAAAAAAAAGAGAGATAATAAGCATTTTAAAAAACAAGGTATACCTTGGTTGGCTGTAAGCACATCTAAATTTGAGATTAAAAATAACCATAATAATGTCAGAAGTACTGATTTTTTAAAAAACTTCTCAGATAGGCATTTTATTGCTATGATACATATGAAGGGAGAGGGACAGTTCTTTCTGGGGATAACTTTGAGGAGGAGGATGGGCAGTATTTGCTGAGCACTTTTATTCTTGAATCCAGGTGAGAAGCCAGATAGGCTGATTGTTAGGAGATTCTTACTGTGTAGCACTTTGGTTTTTATATGTGGTAACTCGTGACTGACTGCTCTTATATTCTTTCTGCTCAAAATGTGGTCCTGGAACCAGAAGCTTTAGTCTCTCTGGGGCTTTTTAGAAATGTGTGCTCCCAGGCCCTCTCCCATGTCTACCAAGATGAATCATATGCACATTAAAGTTTGAGAAGCACTGTCCTATGTTACACATACATCTGAGGGTGTGACAGGATTCCATGAACCATGGAGAAACAAAAATCAGCACTATGGAATAATCCCATTCCCTCTGGAATGCCCTTAACCTTATTGTTGGTTTTGTGTTTTCAGGCCATGCGTATTTCGAAACAGATCATCAGAAATCACGAGAAGGAAAAGCTGCACGCTATTAATGCTGAAGAAAGCAGCATCCTCCAGGAAAGATGGCTGTCAGACGAATGCGTGAATGCAGTCATGAACTTCTTGTCCCAAAAAGCCAAGCTGTGATGCTGTTACAGCAGAGTTACGCATTTCAAAGGAAGGGATGTGCTGTCATTTCTGATCCAGTACTCGGACTAAATAAATTGTGCCTTTTCTCAGTGCTAACATACCATTTATGGTTCTCATATTTCACTAGAGCCCCGATGACAAACCAGTTATGTACCACAAGCTTTAAGAATTTACATAGGATTTGGGTCACAGGGAGTCTTACGTCTTTCGACATGAATCTTTGTTTCCAGGAGCACTGAAACATTGCGCCTGGGGTCCTGCTTTGAAAAGCATTCACAGCATTGCAAGCTGAAGTCATATTTTTGAACACCACGATAGCACTTTGCCGTCCACAGAGGGTGACGGACTTAATAGGCCCAAACACCGACAGCCTCTGGATCACTGACTGAAGGTCTTCGGTGGGTTGCATGTTCTTTTTCAACCACCTAGCAAGCAAGCAGATAGAACAGTAGTAGTATTAAAAAAGAAACACACACACAAAAGAAAAGAAACAACAATAATAGTTCCACTAAACCCTATAATTTAATAAAAAAGCCATGAAGGGAAAACTGGGTTATTTCACTGGAAATAAAAGCAGTGTTCTGGATCAGTTATCACATAATTATTTACTACGTAGTCTTTGTTCTTGTGTAACGTGGTATGTTATAAAAGGCATACCCACAAGCCGCCTTAACAGTCCTTGCAACTTTGGGTTTTGATTAGAGCCATATCTAGTGACAAGGACGAGGGCATAATTTCAGCAGCTACCAAACTGGCATGGAATAGTTTGCTCTTCTAAATACCCTCATTTCTCCATAGAAGCATCAAACTACAGAAACTAAACATCTACAGCAAACAAGTGAATGTCCAACAAAGAAAAATTACATTGAAACTTGTAGGAAATTGTGTGGTGTTCTTACCCCTACTCCCCTCCCCACCCCCCATCCCCCGCCCCACCGCTACCCTGCATGGTGGGGTTGGAAGAAATTCACCTAATTCCCAGCTCCCTCCCTTGGGATAGAAGGAGCAGAGTGGAACTTGTTCGCAACCTTCTGGCCATGTGCAGGCCATCTGAGGGACTGGTTGCTGTCTTGCCTGACTCACAGTTCAGGAGGGAGATGCTGGCATAGTTTGGATGTGAGATAAGAAACCCCAAGAGGCAGCGCGCACAAACACTTGAAAGGTAAGGCTGACTACAGCCCCTCAGGTGCCAGGAAGGAGATCACAAAAAAGGAATCCAATAGAGCACTTAAGGCCCTGAGAAGAAGCTGGAGACTCTTCAGGAAATTAAGACATTTAAAAGCAGCTGAGGGAAAATTAAAAAGAAAAAAAAAAAAAAGAGAAACAAACACAGGCCTAGACAGGAAGCATACCTAGAAAAGATCTGAGAATTCCTGGGCTGATCTGAAGACTCACAGTGAGAGAGGGTCTTCCCCATCAGTGTAAGAGGGGCTCGTTTTTGCAAAAGTGCTCAATTTTCAACAAAGGGTCATAGGTCTGCAAAGAAACAGAAAAATATAGCCCACTCAAAGGAGGAAAAATTCCAGAAAAAATTCCAAAAAAAAAAAAAAAGTCATCAGATTTACTAGACAAGGACTTTAAAACAAATGTCGAGTACCTTAAAAGAGCTAAAGACAAACATGGCCAAAGAACTAAAGGATATCAGGAAAACAGTACGTGAAGAAAATAAGAGTCTCGACAAAGAGGTGCACATTATTATTTTTTTAAACCAAACAAATCCTGGGGCTGAAAATTATAATAACTGAATGGACAAATTCACTAGAGGGGTTCAACAGCAGATTCAAACAAGTAGAAAAAAAATCAGCAAACTTAAAAAGAAGTTGTTTGAAATGATCAAGTTCGAGGAGCAAAAAGAAGAAAGAATGAAAAAAAGTGAATAGAGCCTAAAAGACTTACGGGACAGACTCCATCAAGCCAACCAATGTATATACAATGGGAGTCCTAGACAGAGAAGGAGGGGAGTGAGGTGAGAGAGGAGGAGAGAAAGGGACAGGATGATTATTTGAAAAAAAAGAAGGGCTAAATTTGAGGGAAGATGTGAATATACAAATCCAAGAAGTTCAATGAACTTAAGTAGGATAAACACAAAGAGACCTACAGTGAGACACATTATAATCAGATCTGCCAAAGACAAGGCGTGAATCTTGAAAGCAGCAAGAGAAAAGCCACTCATCACATAAAGTGATCTCCAGTAAGATTAGCAGATTTCTCACCAGAAACCTTGCAGTCCAGAAGGCAGTTAGAATGACATATTTAAAATGCTGAAAGAAAAAAAAAACAATTGTCAACTGATAACTCTACATCTGGCAAACTCTACATCTTCAAAGATGAGGAAGAAATTTAAGACATTCCTATACAAAAACTGGGGACATTCATTACCACTAGATCTGCCCCCACCAGAAATATTAAATGGCATCCAAACTGAAATGAAAGGATGCTAGATAGTAACTCAAAGCCACATGAAAATATAAAGTTCTCCAGTAAAGGTAAATATATGCACAAATATAAAAATAGTGTTTTTATAATTTTGGTTTGCCTCTCTGCTTTTTATTTTCTATAGGACTTAGAAGACAAATGCCTAAGATGTAATTGTATATCTATGTTAATGGGAATGCAATATATAAAAGTAATATGTGACATCAATAATGTAAGTGGAGGGACAGAGCAGCAATTGAAGTTAAGTTGGTAACAATTAAAGATATATTATTATAGATTGTTGTAACTACATATAAGATATAGTTAATAATCTATAGTATAGATTGTTATAACTTTAGGATGTTATTATGTAATCCCCATGGTAAGCACACACACACACAAAATACCCATAGAAGATACACAGAAAGAAATGAAAAGAGAATCAAAATGTGTGAGTACAAGAAATCAACTAAGCACAAAGGGAAGCAGTAATGGAGGAAACGAGGGACAAAAAAATAGGTAAAACATACAGAAAACATGGCAAAAGCAAGTGTTTCCCTGTTAGTAATTACTTCAAATGTAAATGGATTAAACTCTCCAAAAACCATAGACTGATAAAATGGATAATAAAACGAGTCAGGATTCAATTTATACACTGCCTACAAGAGTCTCACTTTAGATTTAGGGACATGCATGGGTTAGAAATGAAAGGGTGAGGGGTGCCTGGGTGGCTCAGTCGGTTAAGCGACCGCCTTCGGCTCAGGTCATGATCCTGGAGTCCCGGGATCGAGTCCCGCATCGGGCTCCCTGCTCAGCGGGGAGTCTGCTTCTCCCTCTGACCCTCCCCCCTCTCATGTATACTCTCTCTCTCTCTTTCTCTCTCTCATTCTCACTCTCTCAGATAAATAAGTAAATCTTTAAAAAAAAAAAAAAAAAGAAATGAAAGGGTGAAAAAAAAATATTCCCCACAAATAGTAAGCAAAGGAGAACAGGGATGGCTATACTCATATCAAAGGAGACTAAAAAACTCTTACAAGAGATAAAGACATAATATAATGGTAAAAGGGTCAATACAGCAAGAAGATATAACAATCATAAACATTTACATGCCAAATATTAGACCTTCAATATGTAATAATATATAATTGTATATATACCCACACACACCATGTGTGGGATGGTGTAAGGGCAGACTTATAAACAATGGAATAGAATAGAGAACTCAGAATAAACCTTTGCATATGTGATCAAATGTTGTTGTTTTTAATGATCAAATGATTTGACAAGGGTGCCAAGACCATTCAATAGGGAAAGGATGATCTTTTCAGTAAATGGTGAGGAATTTTTGTTTGGATAGAACAAAATGTGTTATATACAGACAATGGAATGTTATTCAGCCTTTAGAAGGAAGGAATTTCTGACAGGCTACAATATGGATGAACCTTGAAAACCTGCCCAGTGAAATAAGCCAGACACCAAAGGACAAATACTGTATGGTTTCACTTATTTGAGGTGTCTAAATTAGGCAAATCCATAGAGACAGAAAGTAAAACAGTGTTTGCCAGGTGCTGGAGAGATGAGGGAATAGGGAGTTAGTGTTCAATGGGGACAGAGTTTCAGTCTGGGAAGATGAAAAAGTTTTGGAGATGGATGGTGATGATGGTGTAAACAGCAATGTGCATGTTCTTAATGCCCCCAAACTGTACACTTAAAAAAAATGGGAAAAAATAGGAAATTTTATGTTATGTACATTCTACCATGATAAAAATATTTTTTAAAAATAATACAATTCACCATATTAATAGAAAAGATAAATATGATCAACTTGATGGATACAAAGCATTTGACAAAATTCAGTATCCATTATGATAAAAACTAAGCAAACAGCCACAGTCATGAACTTCTTCAAACTGATAAAAGTAACCTGCAAAAACCAATAGCCAACAAAATACTGAATTATTTTCCCCTGACATTAAGAACAAGTACAGGATGCCTGCTTTTACCAGTCCTAGCTTTTAAGGAAAGCAAATGAATGTTCATAGAGGAAAATGTGAATAAATAGATCATTTCTTATGTTCTAACAATGGAGCTATCTTTTCAGAAACCACACAAACTAAGATGTAAATTAAAATGTATTAGTTCATGTCAAGACATTATGGCCTGAAATTGAGGTATATAAACTTTCCATGATTGTGAAGTTGTTTTTTCTTTTTTTTTTTTTATAGGCCTCTAAAGTATGGTCAAATAAATTTTAACTCAAGTAATCAGGAATCATCATTTAAAATAACGTATACCCTTAATCTGGATGCAAATTTAGTACCTTGTATTGTCCAAGAAGAAAATACCACCATTCTAATTCTTTTATAACATTTCTTTGCCTTCTTCGAATATGGACTTTTAAGTCAAATTGTCAGGTTATGCCACTGAGGACACTGGGGGGAGAAAACTAGGCAAGGACATTACGTCCACAGAACAATGGTCCCAGTGGGAGTGTCCCGTACAGGCAAATTCATGAGCTGGAAGTCTCTCCCTGTGTCTGCTACCTTCAAAGGAGAGAGAACTCTGTCTTTATAGCAAATTATATATTTCTCCTGTCAGCTTGGCAACATTTTTGGAATACCTACTAAGTACTGAGTAGAAATTCTTTATTAGGTATTGTACAGCAACACATGCAGCAATACTAAAGAAACAAATATGAAGACATCATCTGTCTGGCATAATTAGGGAGGAAGACCAACCAACAAAGATAATTTGCCAAGGAACCAAAGCTTATAACTTGCTTCTTTTTTTTTTTTAGAGAGAGTGCGTGCGCAAGAGCAGGGAGGGGCAGAGGGAGAGGATGTGAGAATCCCAAGCAGGCTCCACAGCCAGCGCGGAGCCAGACACGGGGCTTGATCCCAGGGCCCTGAGATCATGACCCCAGCCGAAGTCAAGAGTCAGACGCTTAACTAGCTGAGCCACCCAGGCGCCCCCAAAGCTTACAACTTCAGGTGTCAGAATCCAGGCAATTCCACATCCCCACTGTTACCACCTGGTCTGAAGCCCACCACCCCTCTCCTGAGTCCACCCTTGTCCCCCTCCAGGCCAGGGAGGGTTCAGATCAGATCACGTCACCACTCTCATTAAGACCCTGAAATGGCTCCCATTTCTGTCCAGGTAAAATCTGGCAGATTACAGATCAAGCCAAATTTCTACTGTTTATGCTGTTGGACCCTAGGCTGCTGGTCATGCTGGGGGTGAGCTGGTGTTTCCTGACTCATGCAGCGTAAAAGAGCTACAGTTCAGTGGTTGGCTCCCTCTCTAAGAATCCCATTGCAGCCCTGCTAGATCTCTGCTCACCAGCCTGCAATGCAATGGCTCCCGGGGGACCTACACACCTGCTCCTGTCTCCCTGAGTTTTCTCTCAGTGAGGGCTCCTCCAGACACTTGGGTGTGTGAAAATGGGGCTTATGTGCTTTAATACATAGCCATCCTTGTTTTCAGGCTTCCCATGTATCTCAAAGACCACATTAAGTCATTTTTTAGCTAAGGCATAAAGAGAGTTTGTGGTCATCCTGGATATCTCTAAATATGTTGGTGGCAGACAAAAATTAGACACCTACCTGACAACTATGGTTGACATCGGAGGTTCCTCCACGTTTATATTCCACAAGAGGCATTTCTTCCACCCACGATTTGCATTATTGATGGATTTTCTTTTCCACAGGGACATGCTACTTGGCTTTGGGGTCATGTTAATCTCTTTTGGAAACTCATGTCTTGCTAAGATCCTTTCTAAGCCAGAGAATTCAGAATTCTGACCTGGTAATAGAAGAAACATTAATGCAATCCGACATGCCTTTTCATCTTTGCACAGCAAGAGTAACATGGCACTCATTTGAGAAAGAATATTTATGCCACTACATAATTGCTATTGAGCTCTGCCATCCCTTCTCTGCAAAAATATTACTGAGCAACACTGAGACCCTAGCCTGGTCCTGGATGTCCGATAGACGCACAGCAAATGAATGAGTGAATGAACATGCAAACCAATGTGCTGGCACCACCACGAATACTGAAGTCTAGTTAAGCAATCCGTGCCTGATTCTCAAATCAATGGCAATTGATTGCACAATTATTTTGATCTCCGGAGATGTTAACCACACTCTGCATTTACGTCACATGCACTGCTTCACGTGGACCTCGTTTGACCCCAAACCAAATGGCTCATCTTAATGGGACAAAGAGCTTGGGCCAGAATGTAATTCAGTACACTGCATCCTTCATCAAAACAGTCCTGCTACCAAAAGGAAGGAAGAGAGGGACGGAGGGAGGGAAGGAAAGGGAGTCAGTAAAACTACATCGTGGATTTAGTGACATGATTATCTTACATTGTGGTACAAGCTTATCTCTTTGCCAAGTAGCAACAATTTGAGAATCAAAAGGCAGCGTGCAGGCTGCTCTATGCGTAGCTCTGCGATCCATCTGGGTGTACGAGAAACTAAGACACTGTCATCAACCTAATGCAGGAAGAGGAGCTGAGCCCCAGTGATTCAGCGTGACCCTGCACAGCAATTAGATCAGAACTCATCCAGCCTCCCTTTTTCTCAGACTGAACGCCTGAAGGTCCCTCCCAGACAAGGTAATTGGCACAGACCCCAAAGAACCAAGAATTGGCCCAAGGGGCCATAGCTTGGCAATCTGACTAAATGATGTAATGATGAATAGATTGATCCTTAGAGGCCTGAAAGTCCTTCCAGTGAGTCAGAAACAGGGCTGGAATCTGGGGCTCCTGCCCGGTGGTCTCAGGCCCGGCCCAAACAGCTTCCACATACTGCTCTTACAGACAGTTTATTAGCTCAGGATCCCGCAGTGGGGCATCCAGAAGCTCTCCCCGGCACTGGAATGATAGGAATAGCATATGGTTTGCTTTGGTTGTCAGACCCCACAGCTAAAGTTAATATAATATTAAACTGAATTAATTAACCCAATTCAGGTACTGGATGACATCCAGCTAAAAATATTATTTTTTTGCCTCAAATGAATTGTTTTTTATTGTCTTGTTGTATACACATACTTTGGTATTGTAAACTGTTTCAAATCCTTTATGTAAGGAAACAGGAATAAATTAGAGAGACTAGTATTTCACAAATATTACAAATTATCTTATCCTCCAGTATTCAGTACTGCACACCAAAATGAGATAAAAACTCAGAACTCACTTTCAATATTTAATTAGATCTTATTGCTGGCCTTCTTTGAAATTATAAGCAAGTTTCCTGGTTTTGAAAGAAAGCACAAAAATTATAAGGATGCCTCAAGACATTATCGGAAGGAGAGGCACCTGGGTGGCTCAGTGAGAAGAGCATGTGACTCTTGATCTCGGGGTCATAAATTTGAGCCCCACGCTGGGTGTAGAGATTACTTAAATAAATAAAAAAATTTTTAAAAAATTATTGGAAGTATAATAATATGGATTATCAATTTATAGATGAAATTTTAGCTATATTAGACTGTGAGCTGCTTGGATGGTTTTGTATTTCTTATTTTAATGTATGGAATGCAATACATGTTAGATGGGTGGAGGGATGGATGGAAGAATGGGTGGGTGGATGAATTAGTAATCACAAAACAATTCAGCATAGATCAGGTACACAAGTACCTGAGCCAAGTACACAAGCCTGTGTGTGTGTGTGTGTGTGTATGTGTACCAGAGGCAGTAAAAATAGGTAACTTAGAACTCCAGGCTTTAAAATGATTTGTTGCTTTCACACTTCATAAATGTCTTCTCTAATTTGCACATGGAAGTCATGGATTTGGTGGCCATCAGTGGCCGGCTGGCACGTGAACAGCACGAACACACACACACACACACACACACACTGCTTAGAGAGTTGCCCCACTGGTCTCTCCGCCTGAGCCCACTCACTCTGTGGAAACCACTCTTCCCGCCTGCTTCATCTCTCCCTGCATCCAATTATGCAACCTCCCAAAGTATCTGGAGAGGGGGAGCAGGGAATTAACCAAGAGAGGCATCTTCTTAAGCATTAAAAACAACATACAAAAGCTTTAAACTTCCTCCCATGTCCTACTTTTTGGTTTGGTACCAGTCATTGAAAAGACTGGTTTGGAGAATGTATTAAACATCATCAAACCAATCCTAAAGTGATCTCAGGATAGCTCCTTACACTGCTGTGCTGGGATGTAGTGGGGGAGGAGGAAGAGGGTCACTCACGGAGGCTTGTGATGTTTGGGGGACAGTTATGTGGGCACAGTAGATCTAAACGCATATAGTGTAATGGATCCTCATTCTTCATTTTACATTGTTCGTATGATTTAAGTTCCTATTATTTAAAATCCAGAAAAAGGACCCTGTGTTTCTTTTTTTTTTTAAAGACCCTGTGTTTCTAACTACAAATCTTCAGTTCTTTTTTCTATTTCTTTCTTCTTCTGATGGCTCTGGGTAACAAATATAGTTTAACGCAGGCAAAGCTTCCCTGCAGGTGCAGATGGGGGTGGCACGAGAAGAAATAAAACCCATTTTTAAGGTCAGGTGAAATTTCAACTAGACGGAAGACTTTAGACATGTAGCAGTGAGCCATTGGTATCCATTATTGAATTCATAATCTGACAATGAAAGTGTGAGAAATAGGGTAATCTCTTGCAGAACCCCTTCAAGGCTATCACTGGAAATGGCATTCTGGAAATGAAGCAGCCTTCCAATGAAGAATTCAGGGTCTCGGAGGCTAATGTCCCCTCAATGACTGGATTCTGCCTCAGACCCAGGACTGTGAGGAAACATTTCTTCCTCCGAATGCCGTTCACGTCAGCTACGTCATGCACTTTCAACTGACTTCCAACCAGCGAAGAGCCCCTGCAGCCCAGCCCCTCTGAAACAGAGGGACCTCAGTGATCATGAGCAGAGGTTTTATCTGGCAGGAACACTACCAGTGGCTAAAGGGGTATCAATACCTATCCGTGTCTACATTGGGACGCTAAGGGAACAAAACTGAAATCAACATATAACTGGAATATCACTAGAAAATCAAAACCCGCTTCCCCAACCTCACATAAACACTGAATGCATTTTCAATGGTAAAACTGCATTTTCATTACAAAAATACATGAAAAGATTTCCATTGGAATAAATAAAATCAGACAACTTAAAGTAGTGTACATAGTTAAAGGGAATGTCCCTATTCCTCTTTCTCTAGAGGTAGCCACCGGCCTGAATGTGATGTGTCTCTTTCCAGAACTCTTCCCTCTGCATGTACGTACATGTCTGTACGTACAAGTATACAGTCTTCTTTTGGTATAAATGGAACCAGTGTTTCTTATTTTGCAGCGTATTTTTTAATATTCTACAGGGCATTTTATAAATATTTTAACATCAGCTTCCTTTTTAATAGTATTCCACAATATGGACGTATCTGTTTATTCAAGTGTTCTGCTATTGAATGACATGAGGCTGTTTACAATTTGTCATCATGATAAACAATGCTTCAGCGCACACACTCCTTCCTGCATCTGTGTGCACGGGTGCAAGAATTTCTCTAAGACACTAACTAGAAGGGGAATTGCTAAGTCAAAGGGCATGAGTATGTAATGGGATGTTAAAAAGTGAGTTTTTCTGTTGTCTTGGTTTTGTCTTAAGGCCACACAGTCTGAGAAAAATCTGGTAGGTGGCAGTTACCCACCTATGCACAACATACCTATGTATACAAGAAAAAGCTAAACATGGGACACCTGGGTGGCTCAGTCGGTTAAACGTCTGCCTTCGGCTCAGGTCATGGTCCCAGGGCCCTGGGATCGAGCCCCACATCAGGCTCCTTGCTCAGCGGGAGCCTTCTTCTCCCCCTGCCTGCCGCTCCCCCTGCTTGTGTGCACGCACCCTCTCTCTCTGACAAATAAATAAAATCTTTTAAAAAAAACAAACGAGAAAAAGCTAAACATTCTTTAAGGCATGTGGAGATTACTTTAGGCTGAGTTGTTGTAATGCTGTGCACTCTAGCATCTCTGCTCCCCCTGGCAACTGAAGGTGCTTTAAGAGAACTACCTGAGATCCACAACTCTATGGTCAACTAATCTTTGACAAAGCAGGAAAGACTATCCAAGGGAAAAAGACAGTCTCTTCAACAAATGGTATTGGGAAAGCTGGAGGGCAACATGCAGAATGATACTGGACCACTTTCTTACACCATACACAAAAATAAACTCAAAATGGATGAAAGATCTAAATGTAAGACAGGAACCCATTTTGATAACACTAGAGGTGAAAAACAGACAATGACCTCTTTGACCTTGGCCATAGCAACTTCTTGCTAGACACATCACTGGAAGCAAGGGAAACAAAAGCAAAAATGAACTACTGGGACTTCATCAAAATAAAAAGCTTTTGTACAGTGAAGGAAACAATCAATAAAACTAAAAGGCAGCCTATGGAATGGGAAAAGATATTTGCAAATGACATGTTGGATAAAGGGCTAGTAACCAGAATCTACAAAGAATTCATCAAAATCAATACCCAAAAAAACAAAAAATCCAGTCAAGAAATGGGCAGAAGACATGAACAAACATCTCTCCAAAGAAGACATACAAATGACCAAGAGACACATGAAAAAAAGCTCAACATCACTCGGCATCAAGGAAATACAAATCAAAACTACAATGAGATACCACCTCACACCAGTCAGAATGGGTAAAAATCAACAACACAAGAAACAACAGGTGTTGGCAAGAATGTGGAGAAAGGGGAATCCTCTTGCACTGTTGGTAGGAATGCAAACTGGTGCAGCCACTCTGGAGAACAGTATGGAAGTTCCTTAAAAAGTTACAAATAGAACTACTCTACAGCCCAGCAATTGCATTACTAGGTATTTACCCAAAGGATACAAAAGTGCTGATTTGAAGGGGCACCTGCACCCCAGTGTTTATAGCAGCACTATCAACAATGGATAAAGAAGAGGTGGCATATATTTACAATGGAAAAAGAATGAAATCTTGCCATTAGCGATGATGTGGATGGAACTAGAGGATATAATGCTAAGTGAAATAAGTCAGTCAGAGAAAGACAAATACATGATTTCACTCTTATGTGGAATTTAAGAAACAAAACAGATGAACACAGGGGAAGGGAAGGAAAAATAAAATAAGATAAAAACAGAGAGGGAGGGGCACCTGGGTCGCCTAGTCAGTTGAGCACCCACCCGACTCCTGATTTCAGCTCAGGTCATGATCCTAGGGTCACGGGATCAAGCCTCGTATCAGGCTCCCTGCTCAGTGTGGAGTCTGCTTGTCCCTGTCCCTACCCCTCGGCCCCTCCACTTGCTTGCTTACTCTCAATCTCTCTCTATAAAATAAATAAAATCTTAAAAAAAAAAAAAACAGAGAGGGAGGCAAACCATAGGAGACTATAGTTAAGAGAACAAACTGAGGGTTGCTGGAGGGGAGGTGGGTGGGGGGATGGGCTAGATGGGGGATGGGCATTAAAGAAGGCACTGGTGGTGAGCACTGGGTTTTATATGTAAGTGATGATTCACTAAATTCTACTCCTGAAACCAATACTACACTATATTTAATAATTTGAATTTAAATTTAAAAAAATAATAAGTAAATAAATAAGAGAACTACCTGGGGAGCTGGGCTGTGTCCCCTAACACCTAATGTATTCATTTCCTAGGACTGCCATAATAAAGTGCCACAGTCTGGGTGGCTTAAAACAAAAAATGTATTATCTCCCAGTTCGGGAGGCTGGAAGTCTGAAACCAAGGTGTCATCAGGGCTGTGTTCCCTCTGAAACCTCTAGGAGAAAATCCTTCCTTACCTCTTCCTAGGTTATAATATTTGCTGGCAATCCCTGGTGTTACCCTGACTTACAGATGCATCAGTCCAATCTTTGCCTTTGTTGTCATATGGCCATCTCCTCCCTCTGTGTCTCTGTCCTCTTACAAGGAGAGTCATACTGGTTTAGGAACCCACCCCACTCCAGTTGACCTCCTCTTAATTACATCTGCACCTCTCTCAAGACCCTATTTCCAAATAAATTCACATCCTGGGATACTGGGGGGTTAAGACTTCAACATATCATTTTGGGGGACCTAGTTCAGCCCTAATACCTCAGAAAGTATAAGATAATTGGTTAGGACCACAGCTGCCTGTGGCCACAGAGACACAGAGACTCCCACAGTGTTGGGAGTCACTTGTATTTTCACCAGCTGGGTGAAGGTATGAAGGACAGGGGGTCAAGTTTTCTACATGTTATATGCGAACCCCCTGGAAATGGGTTAGTTTTGAGTCATCTTGAATAGGCTCTCAAGAGGGCTTCTGTCACCCAGTGAGGCAGTCTCCACTGAAACACGTTGGAAGCACAGCCTACAGAAGCTGGGCCAGGGGTGGGGATGGAGGAGGGGAAACGTCAGCAGGAGGCTGGGTGAATGAGAGATCTCCAGCAAGGGAACCCACCAAATGCCCAGGAAAGAGGAGGCCAGCTTTGGAAAGCTGCCACCCCTAGAAGGCACGAATGACAGGTGACAATCTGATATTTCACATCAAGGAAACCTTTTCAGTTCTTCCCACCCTCACCCTTGTCAACCCAACAGCAGCCAGTGAGCGGGGATGGAACGGTAAAAAACAGGCCGACTCCCAGTCTCTGAGTCTACGTCAGGCCAGAGCGGTGGGGAGCAGAGAGGTCTTTACTCTGGTTGAGGGTTTAGAATGTGGGCATTAGAGTGGACATTCTGTTATCTGAATGAATACGACCAGGAAAGCTCTGAGATCTGCTTGTAGTTTCACCCAAAGCTGATGAGCAAAGAGCAACAGAATGGGCCAAAAGGGGGAAGTTGAGAGAAAAAAGAAAATTAGTTTCTACTTACTCTTTGCCCAGTTCAACTCATTTAAGAAGCCAGTAACATACATTTCAAATTTTGACAAAGACTTTCAAATTATCTTCAAAAAAGCCTGAATCAGTAAGCATGCTAATAATGATTGGGAGGGTATTAATTTCCCCACATGTTCATCATTATTGATCTTTCAAGATTTGACCAGTATGATGGCCTAAAAAATGCCACCTTGATTTATCTTCTGCTTCCTTGATTACCAGAGTGTTTGAACATCTTTGATGCTTATTGATAATTTGCATTTCATCTTGTGAATTGCCTATCTATGACATGTATCACTTGTAGTAGGTTCCTTATATTTTCCTTGACTGTTTTTATGTAATTGTTAGTGTAATCTGGATGTTGGGGACAATTCATAATACTGTGCATTCAGGGACCAGGGACTAACCAGAATACAAATAGACAAATTTGCCATCAAAACTTCCTACCCCTGACTTGTGTCTTCATTACCGTGGTAGCTGCTACTGTGTTTCTAAATTCATGGGCTACCAGCTACCTTTGCCCTTCCCTGAAGCATAAACAATTCAGGAGGCAGGCTCCACCCAATTCTGCAAATCAGTTCAGTCATCCACTGCCCTGATGGAATTCCAGAAGTGGAGGGCCACTCCAAACTCCAGAAAGGGAAGGTCATTTGTAATCTTTGGGGGGAATATCTGGCTTCTCTCTGGGGTGGTACAAATGGAGGAAGAAGCAGCGGGAAAGAGAGCAAAGGAATAAATGTCAAAGCCCCACCTTCAACTTGGAAGTTCTCTCACTCATCTCAAAATCACATTTACACCTGTAAATTTAGTGGTAATTTCCCACCTAGTCCAGTTTCCATCATTCCACAGGTAAGCTTTGCCGAAAGAGGAGTGACAGACCTATCTCCATTCCTAAAAGACCAGTGAAAGAAAAGGAATGTGAAGGAGTGATGGTGGAGTCCATCGATGGGCACACTATCCACGGGGCCATGGGTCTCAAGGACGGACCACACCCGCCATGTAGAGAGGCAGTTCTTGGGACACCTGGGTGGCTCAGTCAGTTGAGCATCCAGCTCTTGATTTCAGCTCAGGTCATGATCTCAAGGTCATGAGATCGAGCCCCCGTGGGGCTCCGCGCTCTGCGGGGAGTGTGCTTGGGATTCTCTCTCTCTCTCTCTCTCTTTCCCTCCCTCTGCCCCTCTCCCTGCTCTCTCTCTCTCTCTCTCTCTCAAAAAAAAAAAAAAAAAAGCCAGTTCTTACTTGTGGCTAAAAGAAGAAGCAGTTTGCACCAAGATAAAGTGTGTGCTTGTTAAAAGAGCTCACACCACCCTCTACCCACGTACAATTTTGTTTGTCCTCTTCCCTCTTGTAAGAATAAAGTGTCTCCATCAGATGGTTTGGCAGCAGTCTGTGAAGGTTGGACAGAGTCTCAAAGGTGTGATGCAGAACCTCAGGCTGTGCGTAGTTTTTGGGTGTCTTCGGTTTGTCTAGGAGAGGAAGTTTCAGTGTGAAGTGGTTGTTCTTGGCCGTTCCCATGACCACCCGCCGGAGTTAGAGAGAAGAACAAATAAAGAATTGGAAGGGTGGAGCCCCTTGCCGTTGTTCTTTCTCCATGTTTTTCTACACCTCTGCGGAGATGTCATGGAATCCCTTTTCTGGTCTCTGATCGCTTAGCGTTCTGAGAGTCACAATGGCCCGGACCTTCTCCTGGAACCCTGAGGGCTATCCGATCTTCAAACCAGAGGAAATCAGCCAGTCAAAAACACCTTGCCAAGTCTAATAGGGATTTCAGGCAGAAACTCCGGTTTCCTGTCTGAACATGAGCAAGACCTGAGGAAAGCAGGTGCTTTCTCGAAGGGAAGAGGGGAAGCCAGTGTGCGTGCCTCCAGGGCTCTTTCTCCGGCTGGCACTCCGCACAGGCCATGCACCCTGGGTGCATGTAATTCAGACTCCACAGACCCACGGGGCCCTACGGGAGGGCGCTTACATCCACACAGTTCTCGAGCAGAACTGAAGAAAGAGCTCCATCGCCCCAAACTGCGGAAATGTCCAGATTAACACAGGTAAGAAGCCAACCTGCTGCGTATTCTCTTATCCAAACTGACAAAGGAAACAAAATGTTCAATTCTAGCTTGAGCAGCAGAAGCCATTCTTCACCGTGGGCCCCAAGCAGAAGTACTATATCATCTTAAGCCACCACACTCGATGGCACAGCCCTGAGCCAGATAGAAGGTGCCAAGAGATACTCCCAGATTTGGGGCAAACGTGCAAATAATAAGCGTTGTTCTAGCTACTCCTTAATCTCAGCATGTTCCACCCAAGGAGCCAGGTTCACTGTCATTGCCCTGGCCCGTGCACTGGCTGGGAATCGCACCTCAAAGTGATCAGGGAGAACCATGGAAGCCAGGCATGCCAGGGCAAGAGCTGGGAGTGTTTGCCAGCTTTTTACCGAACTTAAAAACCCTTGACCAAGACTATAAAAACTTCAGGATTATATCGTAGGGTACATTAGTGCCCAGAGCGGAAGATACCAACTTTCACTTCTTAACTATCGAGTTCATTTTCCATTTGCAAACTTTAAAAAGTAAGACTTTTAAACATACACAAAAAGGTATACTTTAAATAAACTTAAAATATGATATAGAATCAGAGCCACTCGAATAGAATGTGATTCTCATAATGTCGTGGATGTTTTTGGAAAGAGAAGGGAGCTGGTGGAAGTGAGGGTGGTAGAATATTTTGATAGACGGAGACTTCTTTCTTCCAGGCAAACTTGAGTGTATTACTCTAAATATTTATATAAATCGAAAAGAACAAGCCATGTTTTAAGCCATTCAACAGGCCAAGGAAGTGATATATTAAAATTGATTCTTTATACTGCATGTAAATTGATATATAGATATATCAATATATATAAATTGATACATATATGATATATATATAATGCTATTACAATACCATTGACTATATTCCCTCTACTGTACCCTTCATCCCCACCATATGTTCTTAATCATTGCTCTGAATAGCAACTGATGGAATGTTTCTAGTTATCTGGTTTATTGACCTTGGCTGAAATCAGAAGTAGACCACAATTATGATATTTTATTTTTAAATAAACTTTATTTAATGGATGGATAAATGTCTTTTGCAATGGATAAGACTTCTCCAAGGAATCCATCTCCTTCATCTTCTCTAATCGTGCTGGAAAGAACACTGTTCAGGACCAGAGTTAACACCCCTGTGGCTAACCAGCTGTGTGATCTTGATCTCAGCCAGCCAGGTCTCAGCCTGCAGAACGGATGTGCTCTGACAAAACAGATCCTTCTCTTTTGTATCTTGTTTGCGATTTGGCTTATTTCCAATTCTGTTCTTCCATGATCAATACATTTCCATTTCCACAACCACAGTGGCAATGTATTATTATTTTCTCAAAGAAAAGATGAGAGAGAATCCTCCTAAGCCTGCACTCCCTTTCTGATGGTGACAGCGAGTTGCTAGGAAGGGCCAGCCACGCCGCTCAGGTAGTAGCTCTGTGTTATTAACTAAATTGATCCCACAGCATAGCACCTGCAGGACACTGGGTCGTTTATCTAGTTAGGCTGATGTCTTATTCATGACTTTTAGGTAAACGGCAATTCCTTTTTTTGTTCCAAAGAGGGCTGTTGTGTCTCCCGAGCACCTTCCCCTTCCCCTCTGCCACAGTGGATGTGACAAGACCAGCTGGCTTCCAGAAGGCAAAGTATTCAGTAATGTTCAAAGGGAAAAGATCATCTCCAAGTTTCTTAAAGAAAGTGTTCTAAAGAGAGTGTTCCGTTCAAAGCAGATGAGGTGGGAGGCTTCCGGCCGCCGTAAGGAGGACCCAGGCTGCACCTTTCCTGGCACCAGAAAGTAAGTCTTGATCCTGAAACTTAAAACTTCCAAGTACACTCTTTTTTTTTTTTTTTTAAGATTTTATTTATTTATTTGAGACAGAGAGAATGAGAGACAGAGAGCATGAGAGGGAGGAGGGTCAGAGGGAGAAGCAGACTCCCCGCCGAGCAGGGAGCCAGATGCGGGACTCAATCCCGGGACTCCAGGACCATGACCTGAGCCGAAGGCAGTCGCTTAACCAACTGAGCCACTCAGGCGCCCCCAAGTACACTCTTGATGTAAGACTAAGAAAACACGACTGCAGAGCATAGGCATTGAAGGACAGGAAGCCATAAGGCTATTCCAACTGCAGGCAGCAAGTCCTGAAGAAAAATCTAAACAGGTGGACATATACCATGGAGAATTTATCCAAAAGTACTGGCTACCACTTCTGCAGCCAAAGTGTCTTTATCTTTTGGAAAGATATTCCTGGGCATCACTATCACATTCTTTCTAGGAATGAATAGATTTTAAACAAGATCTGTTACATTTTTGCAACAAAATGGTGGTCTCCCAAACAAGGGAGTAAAAAGTTCAAGGTTAATTTTTAAAAGAGAAACACAACTTCTAACTAAAAAAATATTTTTATACATATTACATATTTCCTAAAAAGAAACTGTACACACCCAAGCAAGTTAGGACATTTCAGGTAAATGCTTACAGAAATGGAGACCTAAGTCGGGGATTAAGGTAATTGGCCATGAGGGAAAGAGAAAGCTGAAGCTGCAAACAGGGGAAGCACAGGACTAGTTACCTAACCACACACAAATTGAACTGAAATCACGTAGAATTGAACTGAAATGTTTCCCACTGAATAGCATCTTATTTACTTGAGAACAAAAATGCATGCTATTAATTAGAAAATATGACCTTGACTTTCTGAAAATAGTTACATAATTACACCGAACAAGATTCCATTGCAGTAAACAGTCAGCCGTGAGGTTGACAATACAGCAGGGACAAATAAAGGGAAGTGGGGGCAAACACATGGGTGATATAAAAGATATGAAAGGTTTTGAAAGAGGTGGACTGAACTAGGAGGATTTCCCTGCAGGGTAATTAGAAGCTAAGTAATGTAGCACTGACATTTCTTTGCATCACCCTGGGCTAAAAAAAAAAGGAATGTCTACAAAGTGCTTTCCAAAAGAGTTTTCTGTGGGCCCAAATTGTCACCTCTCTCAGAGTAGGGGAAACTGAGGTGAGCAGCAAGGCATGCTTACCTACCGAGGGATTGGCCCAAGGCTTTCCTTCTTTCCACCAATTCAGACCACCTCCATGGTAATGAATGGAAGAGTGTGTTGAATGCCATGCCGAGACAGAACATCTGCCTCACCTTACCTCACTAGATTAGCTAAGAAGTACAGGTTTAAAGTAAGGCAAGCCTGATGCTACCCCTAAAACCTGAATTCCCAGAGGGGTCTTGGGGTGGCCTGAAAGGAAGGCGCATTCTGTTGGGCTAAGGATTGACATTAGGGCTGCCCCCGAGCTGCTGTGGAGAACAGTCCACTGTCTAATGATTGTCCTCAAGGCTGGATGACAGCCAATCCAGACTCAAAGCCGTGGAGAGGGCGATTCTCTTCGTTGTTGCCCTTATATTGTCCACGACCACAACATCCCACGCTTACTTTTCCTCTCTCTCAGCCTTGTCTCCTCACCACCTAGACTGCATGTTCTCCTGCCGAACTCTCTACAGGGACTAGGCTGTCACTATCGTTTTAAACCTGTAATACTAACAACTTTATCAATTCAAAAAGTGAGGGGTGGGGCATGATTTTTATGCCGATGTCAAAGCATTCAGAAAGTCTCCAGGGAAAGTAAGGAGGGTCAAGTTGATAAAGAAGGTTTTTAGGAATATGTTCTGTCAAGGAAAAATAAAAAGAGAGAGAGAGAGAGAGAATCTTAGAGGATGTATTTATGGAGGACAAATCTCAGAGGGACTTTAAGGGATCAGGATCAGTTCATGTTCTGAAACAAAAGGAAAACGCGGAAACCAACATGGTAACCATATCACCACAAATGTTATTTTTTGGAGTAATTAAATTAACTCGAACATTTACTGAATGCCTACTATACACCAGGTACCAGGCCAGATAGAATAAGGCCAGGCCTTGCCTTTAAGGCATCGGAAAAGATGGTGAGTGAGATATTGTAAATGAATAATTATAATGTAACAGTGAGAAAGGAATTGTAAGCAAATAAATCATAATAACCTGACAGGGATTTTGGAAGAGGAAGAGGTAGCAATGTATTCTTCCTTGAGGGGTCAAGGAGGATGATTTGTGAGCTAGATTTCTATGGATAGGACTTAACTAGGTGGATAAAAGGAGGGAGGAGGAAAAAAAGGAGAAGCTATTATAGGAAAAGAAAAATGATGTATGTCCTGGAGGAGACAGAGCGTTTAGAAAAATTGCAAAATATCTGAGGTGTTGAACATGTAGGCCCTGAAAATGATAAGCAGATACTTAAAGCCTGGCTCATTCTTTGGGGTTAGGAGGGCATTAGAGCAGATCTGTGCTTTTTATCAGCAGAATGGAAAACAGTCTGAAGGAGGAGGGAACCCAGGGGGGAGCCCGCCAAGGAGGCCTATGCTAATCTTATATTCATTCTCCTATATTTACTGTGCTCCAGCTATGTGCCTAGCAGTTTTTTAAAAAATATTTTATTTATTTGTCAGAGAGAGAGCACAAGCGGGGAGAGCGGCAGGCAGAGGGAGAAGCAGGCTCCCCGCTGAGCAAGGAGCCCGACGCGGGGCTCGATCCCAGGACCCTGGGATCATGACCTGAGCCGAAGGCAGATGCTTAACCGACTGAGCCACCCAGGTGTCCCATGCCTAGCACAGTTTTAGCCTGGTGATGGGTGTTAAAGAGGGCACGTACTGAATGGAGCACTGGGTGTTATACGCAAACAATGAATCATGGAACACTGCATCAAAAACAAATGATGTACTGTCTGGTGATGAACATAACATACTAAAATAAAATTAAAAAGAAAAAAGTTAAAGTGACAGGGTGTATCAGTGAACTAGACAGGCAAGACCTCTGCCCTCATTCTCTACTGGGAAGAGGCGATAGAAAAGCACACATGATTAACGAGACTGTGAGGAGTATAGAGAAGAAAATAGGGTGTTATGAAATAGAGTAATGTGGTGGAAAGGTGTCTTTGAAGCTGAGTCAGAGCCGGCCTTTCTGAGAGGAAAATGGACATGCTGAGGAGGGAGACAGACACCTCCGGGCAGGGGATAGAGATGGGAGATAGAAGAGCTGACACACCCTTGAAATTGGGTTGGACATCTGGTTTATATGTGCATTTTCCTGGGAAGATTCTCAGAAGAGAACCTGAGATGGCCTCTCTTTCCCCCAAATGTTAGGAACCAGTGCATTTAGATGCTTAATGAAACATTTTGGGGCTTGAATTTAGATGCTTAATGAAACATTTTGGGGCTTGGATGTTCAACCCAACAGAATGCAATAGTATCATCAGCAAAGGATTGCAAAAATGTCTTCCTCAAATGTCAATGCTTTATTATAAAGAATATCTCTGACATTTTTAGTATTCGTTTACTTACTTACACACATATATCAGTAAGAAATATGTAAGTGTTCACTTACATATTTATGTTATATATGTACGTACATCATAATGCATATATAATAATATATCCATATTATATACGTGTATATATACTCCTTCCTCTGCCACCCCACACACTTATTTCAGGGAACTGAAGTCAGAGACAGGCATTTGGAGGGCAAAACTGGCCTATCATCTACATGTATCCCAGGTAGGAAAAAAAAAAAAATCATCTTTTGTTCTTCCTGTTGTAACACCAGTGACTGATCTGGAACGACCAGAGGTGGGCTTGCTCTCAGCTGGGATACTTTCCTTCTTCCATTGTAATTATTTAAATGGTATACACTATCAGCCCAGACAGAACTGTGCATATATCCACGCGAATACACACAGCTTGCTCCGCCTAGCGCGCTACACGCCCGAGCTCCTGGCTCTATTCGAACAGGGGCCAGGGACCCCCTGGGCGCCGCGCAGAGCTCTCAGCTCGGGGCCAGGGCCAGGGCCAGGGCCAGGGCGGGAGAAGGCCGGGGAAGGCCCGGCGGCCGTGACCGCCGCCCGCGCGCGGCCCCCGGGCGGCCCCCTCCGCCCGCGATGGCCGAGTGCGCCGGGCCGCCGCGGAGGAGGCGCGGAGGGGCGCAGGGGCCCGGGCTCCGGCTCAGCGCCCTCCCCCGGTCGCGTCGCCCGTCCCGCGGGCCTGGCGGCCTGGTGGCCCCCGGGGACCGGTGGGCGCGGGCGCTCGATGGTAGTTGCCGGGCGGCCCGGGCGCGGGGGAGGCCCGCGGAGCCGCAGCCCCGGCCGAGGTTGGCCGCGCGGGGCCCCGCCGGGGTCCCGGCGGCCCGCAGGCCGTCCAGCGCCGAGGGGGCCGTGCTCCCGGCCGGCCGCCGCCCGCTGCCCTCCCTGTCCTCCCGCCGCAGGAAGGCCGGGTCCGAGGGGGCGCCCGTCCAGCCGCGCGCCCCGCACGCGGACGGGCCGGGGCCTCGGGGCGGCAGCGCCCTCGGAGACGACGCTGAGGACGACACGTGGGCCTGCGGCGCCGTGGGGTAAGAGGCCGGCCCGGGGCGCCCCCGCGAGCCCCACCTGCTGCCCCCGCTCTGCGCCCCGCCCCCCACCCCGGCACGGAAGGCGGGGGGGTGCCCGCCCGCGCGCTTTGGGCCGCCCACCTGCACCGCCCTGCTCTCCTGCCCCGCGGCTCCTTTCCCGACCCCTTGTCTCGAAGGCCCCTGTCCTCGGGCCCCTCCTCCAGGCGCGGTGGCCTCGTCCAGGCGCCCGGCGCCCTACTCCGTGGCACACACGTGGATGGCCCCACGCAGCGCCACCTCTTCAGCAAACCCCTCCGCCTTCACCGTTCCATCCCAGGGCCCGGCACAGAGCGGGTGGATCAATACTTACTGATTCAAAACTTACCTGAACTGTACCTTCTATTTCTGCAGGTTACACCTCTCCCTCTAGGAGACAATAAATTGTAAACGATTCGCAAATATACTGATTACCGCGGTGGCTTTAATTTGTGATTCTTTCCGGATAGTCCTACCTTAATGATTGTTTTACCTGTTATCTGATAGTTTTCTGATCCTTCTACCTTAAACAGTAGCGGGCTTAGGGCGCCTGGGTGGCTCAGTTGGTTAAGCGACTGCCTTCGGCTCAGGTCATGGTCCCAGGGTCCTGGGATCGAGCCCCGCATCGGGCTCCCTGCTCGGTGGGAGGCCTGCTTCCCCCTCTCCCACTCCCCCTGCTTGTGTTCCTGCTCTCACTGTCTCTGTCTCTGTCAAATAAATAAATAAAACCTTAAAAAAAACAAAAAACAGTAGCGGGCTTAGATACTATGACAGTTGGGCGTGGAAAGTAATGCTTGGCCCTGCTTGGCCCTGTGGGCCTTTTAGTGTCCCGGAAACACGCATGGGGTGCCTGTTCTGCCTGCGAGGTTAATCCTGCTTTCAAACGTAGCACCTGTTTTGAATAATTAAAAGAAGAGTTCATGGCCCTGCTTTATAAGTTTCAGATAATTCATCATTTTTTTTCTGATTTGTATTTTATCTTTCTGTCTGATAATGTCTCTGTTCTCACCTAAGACCTTAATATCCTCATCTTCTGTCAGATCTTACAATTTGCTTTCTCCGTGTTTTTCTTGGGGGGGGGTCTGGTCCCCCTGTTTCTGGCTGATTTCATATTGTTAGCCCTCCTCTGCCCTCATAGTCCCCGTTCTCCTGCACTCAAAGCATCGTTGGACCTCCTTTAGACAGGGAGCCAAAGCTCAAGCTTTTAAAACAATCGTTGTTCTACCTTACCCATAAATGTGCCTGTCACAACCTGTGTAGGATTTTAAGGAAACAGAGGACCAAAATGGGGAGAAGAAATGGTGAGAACAGTGGTACCAACCCGCGTGGGTCCAACATCTCCCATGAGGTAAGGCTAATGGCTTAACCTGAGCGTTTGGGCCCCTCCCCTGGTCAAGATCTCACTCCCGCTGAATCTGCCCACATCCCTGCTGCTTTCTCTCTTTGTGAGCACTTTGTACTGAGTTTTCCTCTTGGCACATTTGGAATATCAAGTGGGAAATTTCTTTCTTTCTTTTAACAAAGGAAAAATTAACCAGCTTCTCTCCAAATCTCAAACCGGTTCTTATTGCAACTGGATTTCCTGAAAGATGCTGCCTTGCTCCCTCAGGCTGTGCTCACCTTTTTTTTTTATTCTCTCACACATATTCTATGAGAAATGTTGGTAAGGCAGGAGGCGGTATCAGAAAGCATAATCAATTCCCAACCTGTAAGGAGTTTGCAATCTAGCGGACCTCGTGTGTAGTTGATAGCTTCCCTTACCAGTTGACAAATTTGGTTATATTAATCTTATTATATGATCTCAACTGCAGTTTTCATCAGCTTCCCTTTACGTGTCACTGTAAGGGTATTTCTGTCACATGTTATTTTGTACATTAGTGGGCCAGGATCAGAGAGCTGAAAGAAGCCTGATAATCTGTCAGGGAGGTTTTAAAAATACAAATAACTGAGACTTACCTTCATCCTACTGAGTCAGACCTTGTAGTAATTTTTTTCAAGTATTTTTATTTTTTAAAGATGTATTTATTTTAGAGAGAGCGCAAGCAAGGGGAGGGGCAGAGAGAGAGAGAAAATCTTAAGCAGATTCCACACCCAGCACGGAGCCCAACCCGGGGTTCGATCCCACGACCCTGAGATCATGACCCGAGCTGAAATCAAGAGTCAGATGCTTGGGCGCCTGGGTGGCTCAGTTGGTTAAGCGACTGCCTTCGGCTCAGGTCGTGATCCTGGAGTCCCGGGATCGAGCCCTGCATCGGGTTCCCTGCTTGGCGGGAAGCCTGCTTCTCCCTCTCCCCCTCCCCCCTCTCATTCTCTCTCTCAAATAAATAAATAAAATCTTTAAAAAAAAAAAAAAGAGTCAGATGCTTAACTGACTGAGCCACCCAGGTGCCCCTCAAGTATCATTTTTAAAACGCTCCCCAGGTGATTCTCACGTAGAGACTAGACCTAATTATGTATCATCTTGGGGAGCAGGGAATTAACCTCCAGAAAAAGATAATCTGCAGCCTACCTTCCAATGTTCAGCTACCCTTCCCAGCAGGAGATAATTTTCTTGTGGGCCAATTAAATCCTCATACTGTATTTAAGCTTATTCTCCCTGTTCCTCCTTTAGTTTGCGGATGATACCTAACATTTTACTTGTGTAATTTACAAAGGCTTTTCTCTTTTGGAGATAGAAAACGACTGAGTTTGCTCTCAAAAAATTATTATTTTTTTTCTTTAATAAACTCCTCACCTCTTCACTTTCCCTCTTCCAGGATAAATTGTTAATAATCCTCTCCTGCACACACTCCACATTTTTCCGCCACAGCATTCAGCACAATGTCTGGAACATAAATAGTACATATTCGTGCCTTTCCCTATTCATTTTTTGGCTTGCTTTTGAATATTTCCTGAGTGCGTTTCAATGTCTGGAGTCTAGAATGAGTAGTGGGCTGGTCAGTGCTGAGTACAATGTGAAGATTAGAGAATTTTCTTTGGTGGTTGGAAAGATTTTATAGGGTTATCAGATCTGGTGTTCAGATACAGAAAATTTGGCGAATGTGCCATTGTGTACCAGGGACACGCTGAACTGGATATCTTATTATATTTTTAAAATCAATTTTGAAAACCCGTGTGTCATTATTTTTAACAAAGTGAGAACGAAACCGTAAATTATTGTAAAAGCCTATCTCCTAATAGGTGTTATCAAGCTGATAATAAGTTTGATTAGAGAACACTGCATTCTTCTCAAAAATTCTGGTAGTGTCCTTCTAGGAAGGGGAATGTGTCATGAAACTTTATGCCTTTCTCATACTTTAGCCACAGACATGAAAAATTATGTACTTGAGCTTTTAAAGTGTTCTTAACGTTAAGTTCATCCTAAAACAAATATTGTTTTAGAACTTGTCTCACTGGAATTTGGATTCAGAAGTACCTGCTCCTGAAAATAAAAATCTCCCACCTGGAAAGGACAGTGCAGTAGGTGGTAAGAAATCCTAGATGTGTGTATTTATATTTATAAATACTGCAAATTTATGTTCATTCATATTTATAATATGAATAACCACTCATATTAAAGGGGGTTTGTTTTTAATACAACCAGTTTTATGTAACTATTAATTGTCATTTTTTCCATACACATTCTTTCAGGCAAAATTAACAAGGTAAGGATAAATGTTTGGTTTTAAATAATTCACAAAACATTATTTTAAAATTATATGTATGTTCATTAAAAAAAATTCTTTTTTTAAAAATTTCAATTTCATTTCTGTAGAGTTCTTCAAACAAGTCAAAGCCTTTTCTGTTCTGCAGGGCTGCAAACTGGTCATTAAGTTAACATTTTATTATATATTTTTTCAATATAAGAATACCAGAAATGGAAATTAACACTGTAGTGACTATAGTGTTTTGTAGTCATTTCCAAAAGAGAAGTAGTCTCAGCTCTTAAGATATACTGAGGCAGTTAAAATGGTTAATATTTTGTTTTGAAATAGTGAGGAAATTTATCTTTCATCTACTTTTTTGGATCAAAATATAAGACACTTAACTGTTAGTAAAATAAAGATAATCTTAATGATATTCGAGGCTCATTAGTTAACACTGTTGGTATTTGTAACTAGTTCCTGCTGAAGTCAGTAAAAACAAATGATATCTGTATGTATAAACGGGAGTATTTTATGACTTTACAATATATTTACAATATATTTGTTGGTTAGAACAAGAACTATACATTCTTAGAACAGTAACAGGGACTAGAGATGTATTGTGTTTAAAAGTCTTCTGCTGCTTTATAGAACCATTTGGAAATTCCAATAGAGCAACTGATGCTAGAACTAAATTTGTCAGAGCATGCTCACAAAAGAACACAGGTGAGATGTTATTCATCATAATCAAAGTATTTTTTTTAAATGCATGCAGTTACTAAAATGTTGTCCATGGTTTTTCTGTTTCCAGAATAGTAAACAAGGGATATTTCAGTTATGGAGTTATCCTCTTAACGAAGGAAGTACCATGGAGAACAGGTGAGAGAATATCTATTTTCGTAACCCCCTAAATTAGTGAGATGCATTTAAATGCAAATGAGTTAACTACTCATCTGAAAGACAAAGAGAAGAACAACCAGAAGAAAAAGTATTGTGTGCCACTTGTGGGAAGTTATGGAAACTCACCCTAAAATAGGAAGTGGCTGGCGTACACCCCAGAGATCATCAGTGTAAGAAGAATTCAGTTTCCTGTGCCCTTAACAATGAGAGTTTCCATGGATAGAGCTGGGGCTTCTTGTCGAAGGGAAAAGGAACTGTAATAGAAACTGTGATAGAAAAATAACAGTCCATGGGGCAGGAATGATTTCTGTCCCTTGCATATATTAATTCATTTAAACGTCACAATGATCCTATAAGACACTATTGTCAGCATCCCTATCTTACAGATGAGGACATTGAGTCAGGGTGACAAGCTATGTTACTTGCCCAAAGTCATACAATGAATGAATGGCAGAATCAGATTCATGCTCTCAAGCACTACAGTATATTGTTTCTCAGAATTTACTTGGGTTTGAATTCTTATTTTTTGGTTCTTAAACTGAATGTGTGTTAGAACCAGCTGGAATGCTTCTCACAAACACAGATTACTACTATATGGAGATTCCATTTATTGAATACTGGCTCACTTTTACATACAGTGTGTTGTTTAATGGAGATCTTGAGTTCTGGATCAGAACTAGAATTAGTTCCTCAGTTTTGTCCCCACTTTTGACAGTAGGATGGCTCATTGGTAGCAGTCTCCCAGTCAGAGGACTTTACCTCGGTGAGGCTCAGGATAAAACTCAACCTAATGCTGAAATGAGTCCAAGAAGCGCTAAAGGGACCGTAGTGACTAATGTCCCAAAGGAATGTCAGTGTGAGGGGCATAGGAAAGGCTACTTTTACTAGAATGAACTCTGCTGGGAACAAGGATTTCAAGGTAAGAGGTCAAATGAAATAAATTGAATTTTATCATACTAACATACAGCAAACATAAACTGAGTCAGTAGAGGGCAGTGGCTAGGATTACCAACATGGGGTGCCACCACTCAGGTTTAAATCCCAGCTCCACCACTTACCAGATGTGTGACCTTAGCCACTCTGTGCCTCAGTTCCCTTGCCCATAAAAGGTAGAAAATAAAAGCGCCTATCTTATAGGGTTGTTGTGAGGACTAAACAGAATCATGTGTTTGATAGGTATTTATTATTAATCCTGGGGAAGCCTAAGTATGTTGCAGTGTTAGAAGTCCAGGATCAGGGCGCCTGGGTGGCTCAGTTGGTTAAGCGACTGCCTTCAGCTCAGGTCATGATCCCAGGGTCCTGGGATCGAGCCCCGCATCGGGCTACCTGCTCAGCATGAAGCCTGCTTCTCCCTCTCCCACTCCCCCTGCTTGTGTTCCCTCTCTCGCTGTGTCTCTCTCTGTCAAATAAATAAATAAAATCTTAAAAAAAAAAAAAAGAAAGAAAGAAAGAAAGAAGTCCAGGATCAGTGAAATACTCTATCACTGAAATTTTTCTCCTCAGTATGCCATCAAGAATAAAATACCTTTGATTTAGTGTTTAACATTTTGCAAAGTACATTCATGCAATTGTTTTGCTTCTCAGACAACCAACCCCAAGGTTGGTGCTGTCATTACCATTCTGCTCACTGGTGGCAAAGGGGTTCAAACCTAGGTCCTCACCCCCAGATTCCATGCTCTTTTCACTAAACAGCATGGATTCTGTCTCTTATCAATTGTAGATTTAAAATGACTTTCCCATGGTTTTACAAAAGCAAATGAGTTTAACTAATATTTAGCTAAATCAATAAATTTTTACATTTTCTATAGAAATAAAAGTATTTTTCAAAATCCTTCGAGAACACTTTGCTGTCTTGGGCGCCTGGGTGGCTCAGTTGGTTAAGCGACTGCCTTCGGCTCAGGTCATGATCCTGGAGTCCCGGGATCGAGTCCCGCATCGGGCTCCCTGCTCGGCAGGGGGTCTGCTTCTCCCTCTGACCCTCCTCCCTCTCATGCTTTCTGTATCTCATTCTCTCTCTCTCAAATAAATAAATAAAATCTTTAAAAAAAAAAAAGAACACTTTGCTGTCTTTACTGTAAACTGGCATTAAAGGAAGCAAGAAGATAATGAGACTATATATGTCAATTAATGTTTCAACTCTTCCAATGTCAGAATTTCTTTTTTTTTTTTTTAAGATTTTTTTATTTATTCATTTGAGACACAGAGATACAGAGAGAGAGAGAGAGGGAGAGAGCATGAGCAGGGAGAGAGGCAGAGGGAGAGGGAGAAGCAGGCTCCCCGCTGAGCAGGAAGCCCGATGCGGGGCTCGATCCCAGGACCCTGGGATCATGACCTGAGCCGAAGGCAGACGCTTAACCATCTGAGCCACCCAGGCGCCCCCCAATGTCAGAATTTCTAATAAGCTTTTAAAAGAAACAAACTATAAACTCAGTATTCTACAACACGGCTCTTTTGCAGTTTTCATTCTAATATAGTACCTAGAAGCATTACTCATAAAATAAAAGACCCTCAGATGAAAATTACTATGGGATAATTTTTTATTTTTATTTATTTATTTTTTAAAAGATTTTATTTATTTATTTGACAGAGAGAGACACAGCGAGAGAGGGAACACGAGCAGGGGGAGTGGGAGTGGGAGAGGGAGAAGCAGGCTTCCTGCGGAGCAGGGAGCCGGATGCAGGGCTCGATCCCAGGACCCTGGGATCATGACCTGAGCCGAAGGCAGACGCTTAACCGGCTGAGCCACCCAGGCGCCCCTAATTTTTTAAATTATACAGTTTCTTTCTTTTTTTTTTTTTTCTTTCTTTCTTTCTTTCTTTCTTTCTTTCTTTCTTTCTTTTTTTTTTTAACTATGGGATAAGATTTGGTAAACATTGTTTTGCTTCCTTTTATGTTAGCACAATTTTTAAAACCACAATGGCTAAAGTAGAAGGCTTTATTGAGTAACCTAATTACATTCTTTGAGTTTCCTTTTATCTAATCTTGTGTCCGTAAATGTTTCACCATAATTTCAGTTTGAGTTGGAGAGCCCCCTTCTTAGACATCATCACTGCATGTATAATATGTTCATAGGCAAATAGATATAATTAGCCATTTTTAACCTAGTGGCCATTCATAGACACAGCTAGCCCATTTGTGGGTAGAATGATCTCGTCACCTGTGCATGCACAAAGGGGTGTCCAGTTAATATTCTAATCTATACTTTAAAAAATGTATATAGTTTTATATAATTGGCCATATTTGGAAATGAACATATCTCTGTTACAGATAGGTACACATAGGCCATTAGGAACTAAACATTATCCAGTCTTTGATAATTTTGCTTATTATCATTTTAACAGCATTTTAATTCTAGTCAACACACCATTCACTATTTAAATCATTTTTTTAAAGGGATTTCAAGAAGTCTGCAGTGGAAACTGGCTTTAATGTAGCCAATAATCCCATGAGGCTCTTCACTCTGAACCCCGCCCTGACAAGTGCTTCGGTCGATAAGCAAGTTGGTTCTTACTCTGGCCTCCAGATACCATCGGGTCTCTGCTGGCCCTATGCTGATGGAGACTTTTTTCAGGACAGAAATGAGCCTTATGTTAATTTATGTTCAGCCATGGAAAACAATAATGGTGAAAGTTTATCTGCCCCAAATTGGAATTTGAAATATGGAAACAGCAGTGTGGAAGAAAACTTAACAGATGAAAGTGATTTATCAGAAAATGAAAAAGCAAATGATAGTTTGCTCAGCTATTTTAAAAAGATGGACCTGAACTTAAAGCCAGAAACAATAGAAAATGTTGAGGAATCTTTCACAGAGGAACCAAGTGAAGTATTTCCATATCCTGATTTTCTCCCTTCTCCTTTCAATACTCTGGACTTGCACAAATTAGCCCTCTCAAAATCTGAAAATTGGAAAGCGACAGTGGAACCTCCCGAAAGCTCTATTGAACATTTGATAACTCGTTTACTGGAAATGGAAAGGTTACAACACATGACTATACAAAAAGAGAGGCCCAGACTTCAAACTACCTTCTGCACTCCAGCAGCTACTGAGCGACCCTTTTCCTCCAAAGCTATCTCCAAAATGAGACAACCAAAACTTTCGGACTCTTTGAGTCTTCAGACAACTTGTGTAGATAAAAGTCGCGAAAAAAGAAAAAGCAGTTCTGGATCTTGCAAGCTTGAACAAAATGCTTCCAAATGGAATTGGAGCAATGCCGGCAATACATACAAATGGACTTCTAGACCACCGTCTCTAAAAAGTTCATCTGCCACCAAACAATTGATGGCAACTTGTGATGACATTAGGAATCTCAAAAGCTCCATTTTGAATCCATGCCAAGAACTCTCAGCCAAGCCCACTACTTCCCAAACAACTCAATCGTTGGTTAAGATGGTCTCAACAAGATGTCTGCCACCAAGGTCTCCAATACCAGTTTCACCTACACCTCTCTCTTTTCCCGAAAATCACAGAGAAGACATTAAGGCACCAAGGACCAAAAAGAAACCTTATCAAAAAAACATAGAATTGAACAAACCATTCTATATTCAGAAGTTAAACTGTCTATCGCCTTCCTTTGTAGGTAAGGATAAGTGTTCACCCATTGACCAAAAATAACTTTTCTCTCCTGCATCTCAATGTGAGCAAATCTATTTCCAAGAAGCTTGGCTAAAATACGGTTCATCATGCTGAGATACAGGTATTACACACATGAATAACTTGATGTGATGTGGAGTGGAACTTGTGAAAAGCACTGCTGAGATGTCTATATATAAATCCAAGGGCTTCCATCCTGACATATTTGACAATCTTTTGCGTGTCATGTTTCAAAGGAATGTTTCAAAACTATTCAAAAGATTATTCTTTTGTTGTGTTTCCCAGTAGAATTCCATCATCAGTAAATGCTGTAATCGACTGATTGCTGGTGTATTTTGTGTTCCATTATAGTCTTTTTTTTTTTTTTAAAGATTTATTTATTTGACAAAGAGAGACACAGCGAGAGAGGGAACACAAGCAGGGCGAGTGGGAGAGGGAGAAGCAGGCCTCCCGCTGAGCAGGGAGCCCGATGCGGGGCTCGATCCCAGGGCCCTGGGATCACGACCCGAGCCGAAGGCAGATGCTTAACAACTGAGCCACCCAGGCGCCCCCCATTATAGTCTTAAGAGTACATTAGCTCTATTAGCAAATTAATTTTTTTAGTTCTTCCCGCTCTGGTACCTTTTTTTCTTTCCTTTGCTAGCTCTAAAATCTCCTTTGTCTATCATCTTGACCTATCTTTTGAGTATTTTTTTGGCCATTAAAAGCTAAGATACTTGTGATTTTGTTGAATTAATATGCAAGATCCTCTAGATCCTCCAGTGAATCTTAAAAATTTTTCCTTTCCCAGGTCCTTTGTCATATACATGAAAGCGAGATCAGTTTTCTTGGGTCCGAATGATAGTTGTAGGCATGAAACAACCCTCTTCCACTCAGACCTAACAGTTTTAGAATGTCAAAGGAAAAACGAGAAAAGGTTGCTGTCCACAGAGCAGCCAAAAATCTCATGTTAATGGAACTTTTCCCCAAATTTCTTTGTTGCTGCAAGTCTTAACTTCAGTTA
This sequence comes from Mirounga leonina, assembly GCF_011800145.1. Lineage (NCBI taxonomy): Eukaryota > Metazoa > Chordata > Mammalia > Carnivora > Phocidae > Mirounga > Mirounga leonina. The sequence continues at coordinate 6,429,059 of NW_023270709.1, read as the reverse complement.
GTTGAAAAGCAAACAGCTAAAGCTTCTTATCTCATTAATAGAAAGTGTGTGTGTGTAGGGGAGACTATGTGACTGACACATCTTACTGCACCTAATCAGGGAAACAAAGAAGTTGAGTCCGGGGTTCTGTCCCAGGCCCAAGGACACGGAACCCAAGAGTGGGGCTTGGGGACCTGCATTGTAAACAAATATCCCAGGTGATTTTAATGCGGGTGGTTCTTGGATCACACTTTGAAAAACATTGTAAAGGAAAAAGTTGGTGTAAAATGCATAGCTCAGAGTCTGGATGTTTGGGCGGGCGGGGGTAGGGATAGTGTGCTTTGGTTTCAGTGGATGTTTGGTGAATTCAAATGAGTTTTTCTTAAACATTAAAAAAACACAATGAAAACTTCAAGCGTTGCCCAAAGGAAACTGAGAAGTAAAAGGATCCCTACTCCCCAGCCCCCTGCCAAGGCACAGTCAATATTGTGTATCATCTTCCCTGTGGGCGCCCCACCACCCCCACAACCCACCCCCCCCCCCCCCCCCCCCCCCCCGCCCCCACCCAATTTTTTTTTTCCCTCCCCCCCGGGGGCCCCCCCCCCCCCCCCCCCCCGCCAAGCCAGATGAAATATTTGAGATAGGGATGGGGGAGATGAATTAAAAGACAATTCAAATGCATATTGAAGAGAGCAACTGTGGCTTCAGTTCCCGCTATTCTATTTTTAGTAAAAGAATAAGGCTCAAAGAATTAGAAGCAGAGGTCAAAGAGAGTAGGCAGTTTTTAGATTAATTTCAAAGAATTTTCTGGAATTGTATCAACATGGCAATAGAAAAATAAACTTAACTGTTCTTATCGTAGAACAGAACCTTACCTAAATCCCAGTTGGTGTCATTATCCAAAGAGGTAGAACATCCCTTTCACAGAACAGAATGTAAAAACGGACTCATGCTTTCACTCCATCCCAGCTTGCAATGGTCTTTGTTTCCCGTCAACCCCCTTTCCTCTCATTGTTACAACTCTAACTTGAGTCCCGAGCCTTATTTGGCAGACCTCTTACCCATTCTCATTTGTGCCTTCTTCACTTGCTTGGATTTCACCCCCTCACCTTTAGGTTCGTAATGATGTAATTTTTATCTGTAAAAGCGCCAGGAAAGGGACCTGCCTGTTCAGTTCACCACTCTTATTCTGAACAACCATCGCCTGGTCTGTAGATCCCTTCCAAGTATTGGATTAAGGAAAGGACTTGGCCCAGCCTTGAGGCCGGTTATGTGGCTCAGCATCACCGCTCCACAGCCAGGCTCTGCCACTTAACACATCTGCACCTCGGGCAGGTTCCTTAACCTCGGCTCGGACCTTTTCTCTCATATAATCATGTGAGGATTGAATCAAGCGCCTGACAAATTAAAAAAAAATAGATCAGGGGAAAAACCGGAATGACACAGGAGGGCACACTGGATGGAACGAGCTGCCTCAGCACTGAATTAACTGTCACTGGAGTAACAACTCCGATGGTTCACGTCCTGCTTCTTGCAAGGCATGTGTCCGGCGTCAGGAACATGCTGTGGAGTGATGAAGACACAAGCCCTGGTTTCCAGGAAGACCAGGAGTGGGAGTGGACATGGGAGACGGGAAACAGGAGGTAGGGAGTAGTACTACAGAGGTAGAGGTAATAGATCACTGTGTCAGCAGTTCCAAAAAATACATTCCTGCACTGAAGGATTGCTTTGGGGGGGTGGGAGGAGACGGATTCTGGGCTTCGATGTCTTAAGAGATAGGTAGGGCAAATTTCTCACTGGAAACATAACCAGGCTACTTTATTTAGGATGCCATTAGACCTAAAAAAGTAGTTACTGACACACCTACCAGTTTTCAATTAGTCCCAAATTGCTTTAAATATAACTATGTAAAAAATGCATTAGCAGCAATGCTGACTTCAATTATGAGGCAAAGGTACTTATTTTAATGTTATGATCATTAGTAAAAATAATTGAAAATTTTTTGTTAATCCCCATACATTACATCATTAGATTTAGATGTAGTGTTCCATGATTCATTGTTTGTGCATAACACCCAGTGCTCCATGCAGAACGTGCCCTCCTCAATACCCACCACCAGGCTAACCCATCCCTCTACCCCCCTCCCCTCTAGAACCCTCAGTTTGTTTCTCATAGTCCATAGTCTCTCATGGTTCGTCTCCCCCTCCAATTTCCCCCCCTTCATTTTTCCCTTCCTACTATCTTCTTTTTTTTTAACATATAATGTATTATTTGTTTCAGAGGTACGGGCCTGTGATTCAACAGTCTTACACAATTCACAGCGCTTACCAGAGCACATACCCTCCCCAGTGTCTATCACCCAGTCACCCCATCCCTCCCACCCCACCCCCCACTCCAGCAACCCTGTTTATTTCCTATGATTAAGAATTCCTCACATCAGTGAGATCATATGATACATGTCTTTCTGTTTGACTTATTTCACTCAACATAATACCCTCCAGTTCCATCCACGTCGTTGCAAATGGCAAGATCTCATTCCTTTTGATGGCTGCATAATATTCCATTGTATATATATACCACTTCTTCTTTATCCATTCATCTGTCGATGGACATCTTGGCTCTTTCCACAGTTTGGCTATTGTGGACATTGCTGCTATAAACATCGGGGTGCACGTACCCTTTCGGATCCCTACTTTTGTATCTTTGGGGTAAATACCCAGTAGTGCAATTGCTGGATCATATGGTAGCTCTATTTTCAACTTTTTGAGGAACCTCCATACTGTTTTCCAGAGTGGCTGCACCAGCTTTCATTCCCACCAACAGTGCAGGAGGGTTCCCCAATAATTGAAATTTTTTAAATGGAGTCCCTGAAATGAGGCTAGAAGAGACATCTACATAGGAAGTAGATAGCCATCTTCAGTTTATCTTGTGAAGTGTTGGGAGTAAAACAGGAAACATTTGGCCAAGAGAAAAACTTACCATTGGGGGGTGGGAACACTATAGTTACCAACAAATTTGAAAGACTCGGCTGTTTTTCAAACCTGTTGGAAGCCAACTTCTACCACTATTTTTGAAGAAACACTTGGCAGCTTCTAACAGACGCATATAAACTGAAATAATTCTGTTCAGGAAATTTTAGTTGAATTTGGCTCTCTGGCTTGCTTGTACATTCCCCATGTTTTGGCTGTCCAGTACGGACACCTTTTCTTAGCTCCTTTTTGGATCTTAACCCGAGGCAGATTCTGACTTTCTTTGCCGTGACCGCCTCCCAAACCCAATGCACCCTGCATACTACCTTCCCTAACAAAAGATGATCTCACGACCCTTGTCAGTTGCTTTAGACAGACGAGTATGTAGTTCTTAATCCTCTGCCAGCCCAAGTAGAAAACTACAACTGGGGCCTTTGCAAGGCGGCTGTCCAGGGCCACTGCCTTTACGGCCCATCTCTTACAAAAACCAGGGCTCGACAACTAGGTAGAGAAGGTGGCACCTGCTTGGTCAGGTGTACCCCACACAGCCAGACCCTTGGCCCTGCCTCCTCCAGTCCTGCTTTGCATTAAAGATTCACTCAATCTCCCCATTCCTCTTAGGTATTTTACAGGTTTTTTGCTTGTTCTAAGCTGAGAATGTTTCCTTAAAAGAAAATGAGGAGCGGACAGACCAAGGATACAGTCCAATTATTTGTCAGGCTTCCCCATCTATAATGAACCAACTGATTTAAATCATTACAGAAAAGAGTGTTATCTCATTATTAGGTAACCAAATCAGAAATGTATATAACAAGAACATGAATACCACACCCTTTGGCATGTGTTCTGTACTTAGTTGCTAGGAAAGATTTTGATGTTTGTAAGGAAGATCATACTAAATTAGCCGTTTCCATGCAGCAGGTTCTGCCAAGTGGTTTGGTAAACTTCTCTCCACACCTTTCTCCTTCAGAGGTTCACAATGCACATCAGATATCTTCTCAGAAGTTTTAACATAAATATCTAACTTTAATCTGGCAGTTGCCAATCATATTTGGGCACAGAATACCCTTCAAAGCACATCTATGAACACCAGTGAAATAGCATCTAAGAAACCTTAGGTAGGAAATGGTGAACTTAAAACTAAATGTAAAATAGCAAACTCCAGCAGAGGAAAAATCAGGAAACAATATGGTAACAAGAGGCATATTTTATTAAGTTTTCCCAATAATTGGAAACATTGCTTCTAAAATGCAAGTTACAATTCAAATGATACCACGAGTAACTGGGATACATATTGAGTATTTTCAGAGACCAGCTTCCATATCTTGATCACTAAATGGAAAGATTCTTCAGAAGAATAGCCCCTTACCCTACATACAGAAGGAGAAAAAAAAAATTAAGGATGCCATGATGATATCTATCAAATAACTGGAAAACATTTTAAAAGTCAATTTAGTGTACACTATTGACATGTAAAAAAACACAAATGAATTTGTAGTGAACATTTCCATAAGGAAGATATTCCATCTAGGAGGATGATAAACTCATGTTGAATATATGCTTGAACTACGATACTACAAGGAAAGAAACACTTTTTATGAAGCCCAATTTCTAATGTCATTATAATTAATGAAAGGAAATTACTTGAGTTATCTCCAACATTTAAAAGGGCATTCTTTAACTACTTGGCCTAAATTTGAAGATATGTGATTCCTCTGTTTCACTCCAGAGATTTATTTCTACCTACCCAGCTAGCGTTACAAAATGATAAAGAACAGGTAAAGCATAGTAGGAGGAATGCAAATATGAAACAGATCTGAGAACATTACACGTTTCTCTGCCTCTACCACATACCATAAAACATACATTTTTTTGTATTGTAGAAATGTCCTGAGTATTTGTTTTGGAGAAAAAAGGTGGTTATTATAATGGGAAAAAAATTACAGTATCTTAAAAACAAACTTATTTTGAAAGTAGTAGAGTGGAATGAGTTATACATTGGGGAATAAACAGGATGCAACTAATAAGGACTAAGGGGTGAATGGGAATACTGGGAAGGTCTTTAAAATTAAGATGTTCCCTTCCTTCAAAACCTCGATAGTCCAACCTGATACTCCAACCTTGATACTCTAAACCATGACTTTGAAAATAATGACCCTGTTGAAATGAAATGAAATGAAATGAAAACCATGACCCTGTTCACATAGAGAACAGGGTCTACAGTGTATCTGCATTCTGGATCTCACCTGCCCCGACTACAGAAAAAACTATGATCTTTTTGAGGGTTAGATCCTAAGACTTAGGAACCCTGACATCTGACAATCACGGGATATTTTTGCTGTGAAGTATAATAAAACAAATGCTTCATCAGAGATTAACTTATTTGAAAACTATACAGCTACTCTGAAATATGAATGCAGGCTAAAGATAATTCACTAAATTATGACCATCATCTAATAGAGGTCTTACAAAGTTCCAAATCTCTGCCTCAGCAAACTTATTAATTCTAATAAAATCATGTATATGTACATAAAGAATGTTTATGGGTTTTTAGAATAGACAAATCTAGGAATGCTAAATTTGGGAACAAAGATCTACTTCTCTCACTTAAGAAGAAAAACGGACAGTGGTTCTAAATATTTTGTCTATCTTAAGACCATGACTGGAGCACTCGCAAAAACAGTTACTAAAAGGGAAAGTTGGGGACTAGAGTATTAAAGGAGTTGAGTAACAGTGGTCTTAAAGTTCCACTTTCTATTCTTTTGCATCTGCCAAGGAGATAAGATACCTAAAGCTAAAGACTACTTTTTGATACATGTGATTTTGGTGGTTTCTATTTTTCTAATAACCCCTAGGAACCAATTTTGATGGCCATGTGTTATGTGGAATCTCACCATTCAAGACTCTTTCATAAAGAGTCACTAAATTTGACTACTGTTTTTACTGGGGGGGGAGGGGAAGGAGGCAGGAAGCATGATAAAACAAGCACTTTACAGATGTGCACCACAACAGCACTACTATTCTAAGTGCCAAACATTAACGAAACCCAAATCATAATGCTGAAAACTAAAAAATTAGACAAAAATTAAATGGAGAACTCTTTTTTTCTTTCTTTCTTTCTTTTTTTTTTTTAAATCTTTTATAGGACAGAAACCTTAGCTCATGTCTTCTGGCTGTCATCATCTTCCACTGAACTGCACCTAAAACACAAAGAACAAGTAACAAGCAACTTTGTTTTTTAAAGAATAGGTAACAGTTTTGAAGGCATAAGATGAACTGTTTCTAGTGGAAGTTAACTTACTTATTAAATAATTATATAAAATGAAGTCACGAAAATCACCAGAAGCATCAAAATGTTAACTATTTCGAGTGAAAATAACTACCAAAGACTTGAATATGCAGCATATTATCACCAAAATAAAGTAAGTCATGGTGGGAAAATCACTACCCATTTTGGTAAGGTAGACAGCTGCACCTGTGATGCCTTATTTAAAAGGCTTCACTCTACCTGAAGATGGAAACCACCTTTTATTTATTTTTAGTAAGTCTAAACCATGAAGAGACGGGGTGTAGATTCAAAGTTGGCTTATTATATCATCTATCACCTTCCTGGCTGTAGTTCATTTCATGTCTTTAAATGGAGCAAAACCCACCAGAAGAATGCTGCTATTCTGATTTTCCATTCTTGAATGCACCAAAATGTGCATGCTTGTTGTAATTAGGTGCCTGGGTGAATAAAAAAATCCCATTTACAATTTAAAAATATTATTTAAACCCCCAAAATCTGGTTATTTTCCACAATGCTCAGGAAGACAAGCATTAATTTTACCACCCAAACAGAAAAGATGTACATACATTTCTGAAAATGCTCTCCTACCATGTTAAAAATACAAATTCCTTTGTGTTGCAAAACCAAGCTGATTTACAGGATTTTGTTTTAAATCGTTGCTAAATGTTTAACTACACATGCTGTCAGAAATAACCTTGTTAAGAAGGTGAAGCTGGTGTCTCAGCAAATCAGACCCCTTGGAGAAGGCGGTGAGTGGCCTGTGCCCCGTTTTCCTTTTCTCTTTCCGCACCATCAAAAGGAAAAGTGAGAAAATAGCAGAAACATTAGTTAAATCCTGAATTACACCCTGTAACCTACAGGAATTATCTCACTACACTGAAAGCTGACAATATCTGTAGGATTTTTTTTTTTTTGATGAAATAGTTAGGATCCTGATTATTAATAAAATGATCAACTTGTGGCTAAGCTTACATCTTTAACAAATAAATCTTTTAAAGACTTAAAGGAAGAAATGAAAGATTGCTTTTTAACTATGTATGGTTTACCTGACTTACCAGCACTGAAGACAAAAACTTTTAAAAATGGCTACAAATGCCTTGTTCACAAAAGACTTTATTATCTAGTGATGCATACTGAGAACATACAGAAATCTGCATGGTCCACTTCACATGCAGGAGAACAATCTTCACTTTACAATAAGTGAGTGTCAACTGTTTTATGCAATAGACAACACTTTAAAGTCACATTCTTAAAGAAAAGCTTCATTTACAAAAGAAATAAAAGGTAAAGAAGCAATTACCGCTTTTAAAAAGCAGCTGCTTTGTTCAAGAGTGGAAGGTTTATGCCTGTATTGAAAGACAACATGATCACAAATAATGAAAACAATGAACAAATGAAAAACACTTTTACCATAAAGCAGTACACTTTCAAAATGACATACAAATAGTTAAAAATTTCATTATGTTGTCTAACTTTTAAATATGAGGACTTTCAGAATTAGGCCTCAACATGTGTAATTAGTAAAGGAAAACTATGCCTTGTTTCTACGTCACTACGAACTGTATTTAACAAAATGTATATAAAGTCTATAGCAAGTTGATTTAAAAAAATTAAAGTTAATAAGAAACAGTACACTGAAGGCGCTCTATCCATCAAGCGCGTACTCTTCCAATTTTAAATGTGATGAACAGAACAGAAACTGTAACTATGCCACAGTTGCAATGCCAAAAAATAAAACAAGATCAGTTACCACACATGCAGGGAATTCCGCCACAAAGCTAATATCCCTCATTTGTCAACTGTTCCAGTAAAATAACATCTTAAAACACCAGTGATGTTGATGGTTTAGCTTACCTTCAGTGTACTGAATGTTGTACACAACCTGCTTTAAAAGAGGAGACCATCCCTGCAGGCAGGCTCAAGAAGGAACAGACCCCTTTCGGCACTGACTACACCAAGGGCATGCTGCTGTGGCCTGCACACACACACCTAGGAAAACGTGAATATAAACAGCATTTATGCTGGCCATTTTATCTGAAGACCAATATGAAGCCAAGTTTGCTAAAAATAAATCAACCACCCAATATTACTACTCATTTTATAACAGATGCTTTTTGTCTTTTATGTGAACTGCAACCATATACATTAGCACTGTAATTTTGTGCAGTCTTGGCAATTAAAACAGTTCTACAGTGAAATTTCACATAAGACACAAAACAGATTAACTAACATTTCTAAAAGAAATATCACCCTTGGTGTTAATTCAAATATATCATGCTTCCTCAAATTTGCTGGAGAAATATTTATAAGTTTATATACATTAATAAACTGCTGTGAAATTTCTTCAGTCTTTGTATTTAATTACTCAAACCCTTGGAGCTTCTTTCATCTCGTTTAAATTTTTTCCTGGATGAAGGCATGCTGTAGGGCCTGGTTGATGCTAATTCGTTTAGCGGGGTCCAACATTAGGATCTGGTCCAACAAGTCCTTTAGCTGGTGTACTTTTTTACGTTGGTCTTCAGGAAGTCGCTGGCACCCAATCAAGTCAGCCAACAGGTCCTTGGTTGGATTAATGGTGCTCATGACAGTAACTTTCTCCTAAAAATAATTTTTAAAAATGTGTATGTCTACATGAGTTACTAAACATATGTACCTTAATTTAAATCAGACTGCTTGGGCGTCTCAGAACTTCTAATATATATACATATGTGTGTGTGTATATATATATCATATATATATATTATCTACTCATTTAAAACTTCTACGTGACTTCCTCTATTCCCTACATCTTTTTAAGAAGTAACCGAAAAACCTGAATGAAAAAAAATCAACCCCAAGTTAGCTATGATAGTTTTTAAAAAACATATTCCAAGTTTGTAAAAAGACCAAACTGCTAACAGAAAGAAGTCTATGAAAATCCCCACACCGTTAAGTAATTAATAATAATTAACAGTAAGCACTTCCTGTTTTAACTGTCCTCTCCCTACCCCGAAGTGGTGACAGACAGACATGGAAGTGTTTGTTAAGGGCTCTGACAAAGTTAGGAACAGACAATATAAGGGGGCAAAAACAGAGAAGTCCTTACTTCAACCTGGAGGATTTGGAAAGGCTCATAGAGAATGTGTATTTCCCCTGAGGCTTGAAGTTGGATAAATTATTTTTAGGGGATGAGGAAGGAGAGGAGGCAAATAAGGTCAGGATGGTCTGTGAACAAAGGCAGAGAGGTATGACACAGCTGCCTGCCAAGTATGGACCAGGGGTGGTTTACAGAGTACCATGAGGGGGTATGCAAACTGCTCAAGACAGCAGAGGTAGAGTTCATCAGAGAGGAACCCAATGAAGGGATTTTAAGCACGGAGAATAACATGATCAGATTTGTTTTCAAAAAGATCACTCTGGTAAGCAGTCCAGAAGCTGGATGGGAGGCCAGAGAAAGAAAATGATCCAAAGAACAGAGGAAGAGGGTCTAATTATGACCTATGATAAAAACAGACTCATTATACTAGACAAACATTTTAAAATCCTTCCTCTTTCTCATAACCTCATTGTGTTTTATTCAGGAATTGGCCACCAGCAAAAAGGATTTATTTTTAGTGTTTTAAATATTCACAGCTCCTACTACCACCCAGTATTCAGCTCATTCACAATAAGAATCATTTACTGTAGCACAGTTAAAAGAGACTTACCCTCTCTGTTACTTTATCAACTTCTATATACATGAAGTTGAGGTTTTGATCAAAATGTTGGTCTTTGAATACACCTTTCCGAATCATCTGGCAATAAAGCAAAATAAAACTTGGGTTTTGAACTATTATAAAACAGTCTGGCCTACCAACAATTTGATACATAACAAGTCACAAATAGGACTTATTTAGTCTCTTCATTTAAGGATTCACTTAGATTCCTTGCTCTGGAGAGTCTAACATCTTTGAAAAAGCTAATATAAATGCTGTGCCTGAAACTATATTTTAGTAACTTGAAATTATATTTTCCCAGGCAGTGACTTAAACCAATTATAATATCACGTTGTGCTTTCACTATTCAAAATTGAGACTCAAACAAAACAAAAAATCATTTGTTCCTAGGAAAAATATTACACAGTTGGGGCCTTTTTTCTTGGCAGCTTAAGAAACCCGATGACGTTTTACAAATTATGTTCCAATAGCCCTGAAATGATACAGGTCAGACCTCATTAAAACAAATACCAACATAACTAATTTCTGTGTAACTTATTCTAAACAAGTCCAACATGAGAGAATTTGGACAGTACCTAAAAAACGTAGTGGCTTCTGACCTATATGGGGAAAAATCTGTATAATCTCTCAGAAATTCAGCAAATAAGCTGAAATCATCAAAGTTTAAGATATGGCCCTCAGGTTTATAAATGCCTAAAGTTTCTGCTTCATTTCTGAAACTAATTATTGTGGCTGAAGCATTAAGGGTGAGTTTTATGTTAGAAAGATGTCAATTTTAAGGGAGTTTTTCTTGGTATCTTCCTATCCCAAATAACTTCCAATCTTTAATAAACTGATTGCCATCAAGCTCCTTTTCCAATATTCACCCGTCATTCTCTGACAACTGAGCCCTTCTTCACATCTGAACTAACCTGACCTGCATCTTTTTTCACTCCACCTCTCAAGCATGTTTGGTGCTGTTACCAATAACGGTGTGCTCCCAAGGCTGCTTCTCTGCCCATCATTAAAGGATAATAAATGGAACAAGGGAAGAACAAAGATATGAAACAGTCAAATATACATGTATGTTGCTTAACAAATTTATGCTCATCAATCTCTCTTCCTCAATTCCAACTCTAAACTACGGCCCCCTACCCTCCTGCTTAATTTAAGAGGGTAAAGAAAAGCAAAGAGAGACATTAGAGGGGAACAGGAAAATGGAGTTCTCTTATTCACTTCTGATAGCTCTTGGCTGGTTAGACCCACTACTTTTTAAACAGCAGAAATAAACAAAAGCTAAGGAATTACAGTAGCCATACACTGGCCTTTCTGAAATGGTTTTACAGCCATTAGTGATGAGTAAAGTGTCAGCAATCCACTGGTCTACAGTAAACTATTGCTAAGGCCTTGGGGGGGGAAAAAAAAAAAATAACAGCTCGCATTAATGTCCTACCTTATTCGGCATCTTTCCTTTGAGATCCATGGCGAGCTTCAACATATGGTTATTGGTTTTGCCAGGAAATAAAATTTTTCCAGTGTAGAGTTCATATAAGGTACAACCTACAGACCACATATCTATACCATAATCATAGCTTTTACCTATAACTGAAAACAAAATGGAAGTTTAATACATGATGTCAGAAACAATCAACTATTTATTTTCATTAATAGGGGATTAATCTAGCTTGGCCTACATAACTGCAATCTTAATACCTCGCTTTGGCATTAACCTCATGTTTTTCCCCCACTAATTCTTAACAGACTCTTAAACTTAAAAACCTTAAAAAATGAGGGAATGCGGAAGGAATGGGGGGAGGGGTAGAAGGAAATGTGTATTTCTTTTCTCATTTCACCTTTGGTGGAGGTGCTAACCAGCCTCAACCAAGGCAACAGGAAGAGCAAAAACAAAGGTCCCATACAATCCATAAATTTGATAATCAGACCTTGAGTAATCAAGAGCAGTCTTCTAAAGCCGAGGATTTTCCACAATTGTTTTGCTACTCTTGTCAGACATGATCAAGACTCCTGTCACAACTACCACCATTCCACCTGAGGAGGATGAACTTGCTACGGTTCCCTTCCTCATCAATGACCTCGTGCAGCTGCTGAAGTGCGATGGAAAACAGTACTTAGACATTACATATGCTGTTTCCACTGCATATGATGGCCCAGGTCAAAGAACATTTGAAGAAACTTACTGATTTCAGGAGCACGATAAAATCTACTGACAAGATAAGGTGTTATGTCATTATCCGCAACATGTGAAGCCGACCCAAAATCGCAGAGCTTTAAAATAGTTTTTGATTCATTAACCTGCAAAACATTTTATCATGGAAGTTTAATTCATGCCAGAAATAATTAAGACAAGTAATCAGATAAAAATAATTGGCTTTGAGAAGTTACTTCCAATACTGAAAACAAAGTTACCCATTTATAATTCCTTTTCTAATTATAACTCAATTTCCTAATTATAAAAAATTAAGAGCTATCAAATATTTGATTATAATTAGTAAAATAACTTTTTCAGTGAGGAAATATGGGATAATACCAAGTACACTTAATTTTAACCAATGCTACTTTGAAAAGGGAGGGGTAGTAAGAGAAAAATCTTATTGAAGTAAAGCATCTTCTAAAAATCCCCAGAATACCTGAATAAAGTCGAGTTACTATTTAAGGGAACATGAAGACAATTCATTAATAAGGGATCAGACTTAGATTAACTTTCAATTAACTGAAGGTAACTTTCAGTTGCCAGAAAATTACAATAGCAATGAAAGCAGAGGATGATTCAGATTAAATCTGGACAAAAACGGAATAAAAACATTCTTCATCCGAAGCTGCTAGACCATCCCAAATTTAGCAATCACTTCAAGTCTAAAAAATATTAAATCCCTTAAATATAAAGAAGGTATTAGTCAAGAAAATGTTAAATATATTTGGCACAACTGATAAATATGAACTCTATATTAGTCATTTGTTTCTTTTTTTCCTTTGTAAATACTTCAACATACACAGTAACAGTGACATCTGCTGAGAAAGGCTGGAGTTGCTCCCATGGCTGCTGCCACTCATGAGTCAGAAGCATGTTCAGGATTAACAAGTGAAGGTAATTCATATTCCAGAGTCCCTTCCCCCCTTCAAAAGAGACACACACAAATTCCGAGTTGGGACTTGAACTTGGCCTACGGTTCCCACCCCAAAGAAACTTAACACTTTAAATAAATAGTCCTAGCCACTTTCTACTGGGATATCATAAAGCTTGGTCAGTGTTACAGATTGGCCCATTACAGAGGATATCCACAGAATTAAGCTATTAATGGAAATGATTATTTTTCACTGCCATATTCATAACCATTCTCTTCACCTGGGGAATCAAGAAAATCGGTATCTTCAAATGCACAAGTACTTCCGAAACTTTTTAAAGTCTAAACTGCATTCAGCTATTTAAGGATGCAGTTTAAAACCCAGAGAAATCCCAAGACAATTTTAAAATTAAAACCTATCAGTAGGACTCTTGGGCTGGCTAAAATGCCTTCAACAACCTCAGGGTATCCACACTTATACGCACTCCTAGACAACATTTATCCTCCCTGAGGAACATGGTGCTCCTACCACACTGATGGTTGAAATCCTGGGCTAAAAGCTTTGGATTTTCATTCACAAACAGCTCCCTCTAGCTTCTGATGTCTACTTCCTCCTTTCTCAGGAAGGAGACAACATTCAATGTCTGAAGTCCATGTGTAAACTTATACTAGAGTAGCAGTAACTCAAGGAAAATAAAGTTTTAAAAATAAGAGCTCCTAAAATACTGGCAAATGTTTTACTCTAACTTCTACGGTGGTTACACAGATGTTCACTGCATAGTTACCTTTACATTTTACGTATTTTATACGTTCTTTGATACAGATGGTATACTTCACAATTTAAAATAGAGAAACAAAACTGAGGTAAAAATTAACTATGAAGTTGAAAAGTCTACAATTCAATCCTAACATGAAGTCTACAATTCATTTATTTCACTGTAATTACTTAGCTCCTCTAACCCCAGGTTATATTAGATGTGTAACACACTGTAAAGTCAAACAAAACCTATTAAGATGGAATGTCTCATTATTAACGTGGTAGTCTGGAAGGATATATTTTAAGATATTAAAAAAGAAGAAAAATCTGAACTAAGAGCTAAGCTACTGATGAGGAGTCCTTAACAAACTTTAATGGCATCATAATCTTCTAAAAGTGGTACCTGGGTGGCTCAAGTCAGTTAAGCATCTGCCTTTGGCTCAGGTCATGATCTCAGGGTCCTGGGATCGAGCCCCACTTTGGGCTCCCTGCTCAGTGGAGAGTCTGCTTCTCCCTCTCCCGCTGTCCCTCCCCCCTGCTTGTGCTGTCTTAAATAAATAAAATCATTAAAAAAAAAAAAAAAGTGTAGAATGTTATTAGCAGACAAGGTAGGAATTCCCCAAGTTGTGAACACACCCCCAACTCTGAATACCTCAGAACAGGGGTGAATAAATGGTGCCAGGGAAGGAAGCGGTATGTGTGTATTCATCGCTCCCCTATGATAATGTATTACTTCTAAATTTAAAAAACACAAACCCTGTGAAAGCTGCATATTACCATCCCAGAAGTCTTTAGTTAAGAGATGAAGAATGTGAAAGGAACGCCTTTCAACGTAACATCTAATCACAACCTAGCTCTGCTGTCTTTGGGCCCCTCCTGGGCACCTATAAAACACTACTCCATACCTCTATTTAAGAGATAATTCCTTAAATGTCTCTAAGCCTGTCAGACCACAAATTAGAGAACAAAGACCTGTGAACACCATTTCAAAACAGCAACATGTGCATTTTTGTGTTTAGATACCAGAGGAAGCCCATCATTACTACATTAAGGCACTTTTGGGATTTGTGTGTACTCCAAATCCATCAATCTAAGGGAAAAAATTGAGAAAATAGCCTATTTCCTCTTTCTTTATACTTTACTATAAAATTTCATGGACCAATTTCCAAAAAAGTAAACACTGGTTAAGTCCTTTGTAATGAGTAATATGCTGAGTTATTAAGACATCATTTCTAGAATAATACAGTGGTTATCACATTACTGGCAAGAACCTATATGGATATACAAGGTGGCCTGATTGATTGACTTACCAGGATATTGTCTGGCTTGATATCTGCATGTAGGATATTGCATCTTTTAAGGAGTTTTAATGCCAAGAACAACTGCTGACTGTAGGATCTTACAGCTTTAATATGAAGACCAACATCCTTACCATATTTTTTTAACACCTCTCGTAAATTCATACTTTTAGGAGAGAAAAAAAAAACCCACAAAATTAGGGCTTAAAATGCAAAATGGAAATAAAAAAGGCAAAACCATGTTCAAGCATGAAGTAAAATCAAATCCAAAACATTAACTAAAATGAAAGTATCTGTTCATGAGCCCAGATGTTTAATGAATTATTCTACACTAAAATGAGAGCACATGAACCTGTATATAAATAAGACAGTTTTCCAATAAAACTCAATTTTCAAAATAAATGGAAGGGAAGACACACAATGGTAAAATTCCTATTGATTTTAGAATGGGTTTACATTTGAAAGCCCAAAACTGAAGCCATACTTTTGAAGATCAAAACTATTTCTACTTCACTACTCCCATTTCTTTTTATTACATTGTGATCCTTCCTTGGAAGTATTTAACTTTCAGAGAATCTCTGTTGAGCTGAAGGCTACATAAGGTTACTATCTGACACATAGTATGTGGTCAATTACGGTCTTTACATTAATGATTGTCATGAAGCTAGTTCTTAACCAAAAGTAAAAAAACAAAACCAGAGCTAACTGGAAAAAATAAACATCCAGAAATCTGTCATGGTGTTTATCTAAATTTTTAGTAATGTACAGGTTTGACAGTGTACCTTAGAGGCTCAAATACGAGACAGAGATGCTGTTTGTGATAAAAGTGTCTGAAGAGTCGCAAACAATGAAATTTGTCATCAGGATCAGCATCATTAAGTTTTTTCAGGAATTCTAGTTCTTTTAAGCCAGTTTTTTGCCTGAAAAGAAAATTAGTTCAAAACTGAATACAGAATTTAAGAAAACTAAATATTTACCAGTTCCAGTCTGATTTACCATAGGTGATAAGTAGTTTGGATTTTTAAGTACTAATAGTAAATCTGTTGAGGAATGACAAGTCTGTAGGTCACTCACACAATACTTTATATTTAGTGAAATATGGTTTCCACGGAGCTTATTTCCACAATAATTAACAGAAAAAAACATTGGAGGAACAAACCTACCCTGCCTGAAGGGAATTCAATCTTCCACATTTTCTTTTTTCTCTGGGGGCGGGGGGGTGTGGGTGGAGGGAGAGGGAGAATCCTAAGCAGGTTCCACGCCCAGCTCAGAGCCAGATGTGGGGCTCAATCTCACAACCCTGAGATCATGACCTGAGCTGAAATCAAGAGTTGGACGCTCAACTGACTGAGCCATGCAGGTGCCCCCAATCCTGCATATTTTTATTTAAAAAATGTCTTGATGTAAATGCTATTTTAACAAAAATGGAACCACACTATATAAGAAACTAAGAATGGATGTCTTACCAAGTATTAACATTTGGTTTTCCTCTAAAATTCTAGTTATAATTTGTCAGTAGGCCATATTTTTAAAATGGCTTTAAAATATTTTCTAAGCCTAGGGCAGCTGAAGATGTTAATATACATCTGTAACATTATGCCCAGTGTTTTAAAGCCGATGGCAAGTTGACTTTAACATCAGCTCAGTGTGTGGTATAGACTGTGCTTATTAAAACCTATGGGTATGGCAATTACCTCTATTGTATAAAAGAAAAAAAGGCAGCAGATTCACTACCAGACTTCTGTTATTTTATAACTTCAATACTTTTACAGATTGTGTTACTTTTTAAAAATGTTCATTTGTGACTACCTGTGTTTTTAGGTTTCATTACATAGGTCTTCTGAACTTACATGAGCTCATTGTTTCTGATGATTTTTACTGCCACTTCTTGGTTGGCTCTTGCATTATCTCTGGCTCGTACGACATTACTGAAGACACCCTGGCCAGTGTAGCCATATACATTGTAACGCTTATCTAGGACTTCACCTATGTTCACACCTGAAAAAGTAAATTAAGAAACGGGAATTTCGACCATAGTAAATACTTACTTAACAAAACTATGAGATACATATAATAAAGCAAAAAGAAACACAGCGCAGTCACTTAAAAAAAACCGTGTCAAATCTCTACTGTGTGCCTGGCTTCCTAGACACCACGGAGAATCAAAGACGAGCCTCCATCAGTCACTCTTTCATAATGTGGTTCAAGCTGCATGCCCACTTCCTATCAACTGCTAAGGATTTTAACATTGAGTAGGGAAGAAATGTGCTCACTGAAGTGTTTCCAACTGTAGTCCTGCATGACAAATACTGCATGATTGGCATCCCAAGTTCCTGTATGTCGTTTTTCTTGGTTTCAGATCAAGACGAGCAAGTGACGTTCCCCCTTCCTCCTGGAGGATTATCTCATGGCTGAAAACAACTTTGATTAGATTTAAGTTGCACATCAAGTCTTCACCTCACTTCTATTCATGAAGCTCCTGAGCTGCTTACTAAAATACAACATGGGTTCATGCAGCTATTAGATGTGCCACACATTTTAAGTGATGGCACTGTGACGTGACTTTCAGAGTTCTCCAACATGTAACTTCATCAAGCAACATACTTCTACAAAATGTTGTAATGAACCCTAAAATTAATCAGAACTGTGAACTTACGGTAATAGCCTTCTGCATCTGTCCAGTTATCCCTGAGGTTGGGATTCTCTTTGAAATCTTTTCCAATGCCAGCAGCCCGAAGACGGGCACTCTGAAATGGAGGAGGCAACAAGAGAGCCATTTATCTAACAGCTACTACTCATCAGGCAGATTCTTAAAGCACTTCCTTTAAAACCAAAATGGGGAAAACCAGCTATAATTTAATAAAAACATTTTAGCCAAATTAAGTCAACTCCTACCGTCACCTACGTAAATGCAATACAGCTGAAAACATGACTGATTACCAAAGTCTCACATCACAGTAATGCTCAGGAAAAAAATTAACAAAGTTACCTTCAAAAACTCTTAGTAATATGACTAGGGGATTATAAATGAAAATAAAAACTCAAAACCAGATCTGGTTTTTACAGTTATTAATAGACAGAGGAGGACAAAAATTATAGATGGGCACTCAGTTAACAGCGTTCAACTCTCTCTCCTACAATTTTCACATTTCTTTTACTGCTTTGTCCACGAAACACCCCTTGATTTCTCTTCCCATATATGCTGCACTAACAGTTGGTGTGAGAAATTAAGAGTATGTGTAACTTCTGAAGAGCATGACACATCACTTTCCGTGATACCCGGAAGACCCTTCACTATCATCCAAGTAATGATAGGCGGGGATACTTTCACTGGCTTAATCATTTCATCCTCTCTTAACCTAGCTTTGTTTTGGTGTTCCGGTTGCAAAATATAGATACATTACTTAAGCCAATGACAATGTCCTCAGGGTCCTAGACACAGACTGTTTAATCTTACTCTATTTTTTTCTCTATTTTATGTTTGGCCCTCCACCTTCCCTTGCCAAAGCCTCCTTATTTCTCATGTTCTCTTGAATTTATAATGAAAATGGTCTCATACTTTTAAATATGTTAAAACTTTTTCAAGAAAAGTCATTAATAGCTAAAAAACCAAAATTTCTTAACCCCTTCTTTGTAATAACATTCCCAACTCTTCAGTGAATGTATTAGGATCCAAATCCCAAGTTCTCATTCACCCACAATATAGAAGCCCAAAGTGGACTCTGTTTTAAACCAGGCCTGGAAATTACTGACATCATCTTGTCTCAGCTAACTATGTATCCCCGCCCCCCTGCCCCAGTTTGTAAATCCAAAAAAAAGTTGTTTCAAAAAAATAACTACACGTTTAAGTCATTTGGTGTTTAACTTTTCGGAAGCTCTCAAATCGTTCTGCCATACTTTTTAAAATCTTAACCTAATTTTAGACTTCGAGAAATGCTGCAACACTACTACAAAGAGTTTCCAGATACCATTCATTCAGACTGTCCAAGTGTTAACATTTATTAATTTGCTTTATCCTTTTCTCTCTCTATATACAACACACATACTTATTATATATATGTATAATTATTTTTTTAATAAAGATTTTATTTGACACACACGGGGGAAGGAGGGGGGCGAGCAAGCACAAGCAGGAGGGAGCGGCAGGCAGGGGAGAAGCAGGCTCCCCACTGAGCAAGGAGCCCGATGTGGGGCTCAATCCCAGGACCCTAGGATCATGACCTGAGCCAAAGGCAGCCGCCTAACCGACTGAGCCACCCAGGCACCCCTATATATATTTTAATAGTTATGTTTTTATGACTTAAAATTACTTACATCAAAGTAGGCAGCAAACATATCATCAGATTCGGTAAACATATCAGGTGCCAAGAGCTTTTTCTGAGATGAACCTTAATGGAAATTAACAGTAATATTTGAAAAATGAAGGGATACAAATTAAAACACAAATAAGTCATTAATGTAATATCACTAGCAATTCAAACCTGCACATCAGTTTTTCACTAATACCCAACTTAAAGTCACTTTGTAACACTTAAAATCTAGAAAGCTATCCACTTTTTACTAAAAGGATGCATTTTAGAAAGTTGAAAGACCTAATGTCAGTATTTTCTCCACTGTTAA
Source organism: Mirounga leonina (assembly GCF_011800145.1). Classification (NCBI taxonomy): domain Eukaryota; kingdom Metazoa; phylum Chordata; class Mammalia; order Carnivora; family Phocidae; genus Mirounga; species Mirounga leonina. Next base: position 6,409,390 of record NW_023270709.1, on the reverse strand, counting down.
ATTAATATGCTAATAGCTAAATTAATTATGTATTACATTCAAAGTTCCTCTTCAAAAGGTTAATACCCCCACTATAGATCTAGATCTCTATGTATCTCTCCCCTAAAAAGTCCAATAATCCCCAAGAAAAACTGGGCAAAATAAAAGGAGTTCCTTAAAAAAAGAAAGGAAGAAAGAATGCAAGGGCTTTAAGGATATGAACACACACCCAATCTCACTTATAGTAAGGGAAATACAGATTAAAATTATAAAGAAATACCCTTTCTCTTTTGAGATAGGCTAAAAAACCTGAAAGTATGATAACATCCTGGTAACAAGGCCCTGATAAGCAAGTACTCAAACATTACTTGCAGGAGGCAAAACTGTGCAAGCCTTACAGAGTGAAATTTGGAAACATAGCACATTATACTCTTTTGACCCAGCAACCCCACTTCTAGGAAATTATTTCAAAGATACAGTTTTAGCATTAAAAAAATGACTTAATGCACAATGCCATTATAATTAATGCTCCAATGAATAATAACAACTGGATACAACCCAAACATCCACCATTAGAAGACACAGTGAATAAGCCGTGGCACATTCATTACACTGGAATAGCACAGAGCTGTAAAAAGGAATGAAGATCTTTTCATACTGATGAGTGTGTATATATTTGTGTGTGCTTGTGTAGGCAAAATACAAATACACATGTGAAAGACATTTTAATAATCAAATAGAAAATTCCTAAAAATCAAAAGCAATTAAAATAAACCCAAATCTATCAAATGGGTGGTATAACCATACCAAAGTATTTCAAATGACTTTACACCTTGGAATGTATCCCAAGGATAAAAAGAATCATTAAATTTTCAATTTGCATTCACTACATTGAATATTGGTGATCATACTGGTAACTGTAAATAAAAGCTTCAAAATAACCTAAATAATCAATGTTATTGGGAATCATGTTTTTCACTATAAAAGAAGTAAGTCAAAAATCAAAGAGGTTAATAAGAACCCTGTAATCTCAAGTTTGAATTGGCAATTTTTCAGTATGAACCTCCCCTTTCCAAAAATGCAGAAATGCACGTCCTAGCTTGGTCCACTGAAAAATCCCATGAATAATGGGCACTCCTAAGTGCTTTGTGAAGTCTAAATGGCATTTCCTATTAAATGGAACCCGGGTTCCTTGCAGCAATAGCTGCTTCTATTCTGGGACAAGATATGCACAAGGTGAGCCTGTGATATCTTACAATGTGGTAGAACGGAGTTTGCAAATTACAGAGTGGGGCAAATTTGGTCCCCTGCTTGTTTTTATATGGCCCATTTTTACATTTTTAAAGGTTTTAGGGAAAAACATAAGAATATTTTGTGACATGTGAAAATTATATGAAATTTAAGTTTTGATGTCCACACAGTTTTTTTCGGAACACAGCTGCTTTGGCATTACAACAGCAGAGTTCAGTAGTTGGAACAGAGAAAAAAAACGCATAAATTACAAAAGCCTAAAATATTGACTATCTGACCTTAAACAGTTGCCAGCCCGTCCTAGAAAGAAACATAATATATTAATACCAATAAATCCTGTAGGGTTTAGATCAAAAAGACAATGGAAACCAACTTAAAAATGCTCCCTCCCTCCCCATCTCAGTTGGAGAGAGAATTTTAGTACATAATGATACCAAATAATAAAAACCTAACAGAAACAGCCCAAATCTCACTGGTCATCTCTGGAGGTTGTTAATGTACCAATTCTATTCTACCCTAAGTTATCAGTCAATAAAAGAAAATAACCAAGCACTTATCCTGACTTTCCTGTACAAACTATATTTCTTGGTTAACGAAAGAATGGAAACCTCTTCTTTTACAGAATTATAGCTAATAATTCAAAAGGAATTATGGAAATTTAAGAATCACGGCTTCGGAGTGTGCCCACCTGCCCCCACCCCTCATGAAACAGTGGATCTAAGGAATGATGACCAATGGCTGCTGAAACTGCCAGGTGAACAGCTGAAGGGCAACTTCATGTTAGACAGATGTGATCATCTTATCTAAACACACAATCTCAATATCAATAAAAATAGGACAAGCACACAGCACATGCCACTTGATGCGATGCAAGTACACACCACCACTTAGGCAGTATTCTTGCCAAAAAAAATTAATGTAAATGTACTCAGGTCTCTTACACTTATACTAGTTTATAAGAAACCTGGAGAATAGAAGAAATAAAGATAAATGAAACAAGAATGTGGCAAAATCACAAAAGAGAAAAGTTTATAGGACACATGGCCTCAGCATCCTCACAAGAAAATGGGAAGGATGAGAATAACTACTAAAGACTTGGAGATTAAAAGATGTGCATCTTATTTGGATTTTGATTCAAACCAACCAACTGTAATTCGAAAGATATTTAAAAATGATCAATTCTTTAGGTATAATGTTTTTTATTTTTAAAAGATTTTATTTGTTTACTTAGAGAGAAAGTGCGAGCGGGGGGAGAGAGAAGCTTCAAGCAGACTCCCTGCTCAGCATGGAGCCCAAAATGGGGCTCAATCCCAGGACCCTGAGATCATGACCTGAGCCGAAATCATGAGTTAACAGTTAACTGACTGAGCCATCCAGGTACCCAAGTAATTTTTTTTTTTTTTAAAGTCCTTATCTAGAAGAGATACACAATTTCATTTATGAAATGAAATCATGGCTGTGTTTTGCTTTAAATGACTCTAGCAAGCAAAATAGAAGGTCATGACATTTTTTTTTTTTTTTAAAATAAGCTCTATGCCCAACACCGGACTTGAACTCACAAACCCGAGATCAAGAGTCACATGCTCTACTGACTGAACCAGCCAGGTGCCCCAAACAGAAGGTAATGAATACATGAGATTCAGTACAATACTGTTTAGGTTATGTGAACTAATCAAAACATTTATAAAGGACATTCACTGGGACACATTTAACATTGTTATTACCCTAAAATTTAGGAGGGGCAACATTTCTAATCCCTTTCACTTTTACCCATTTCAAAACAATCTTTTTCATTATTTACAGAGCTAAAAATTCAGAGAAAAGCATGTCAAAACAAAAATCTAACTTACCATTATTCTGTTCAACAGTCATTAGATTATGCTTGGCTTTTACTGAGGCCTCAAATGTATCAACGTTTTCCCGTTCATACTCTTTCACATCAGCAGCTACCCTTTCCAGAATGTCATCCGGAGAAGGTGACCGTGTACAGATACTGCTCTGAGGGCTGCTTGGTTCAGATGGCACAGACATATTGCTATCTTCAGCAAGATATTTGTATTTCTGTAACAATAATACAACATATTATTTTCGTAAAATCTGATGCATATCTGCTAAGAGATATTGCACTGAAAAGACTGTCAATGTTAAAAACTTTAAAAAGGTATTGATGTCTTGATTGAATCAGATCCACAATCCCTTACATGTATTTCCAAAATCCACAAAACTCTGAAGAAGTTTTTCTACGTTTGGTGCACATTCATTAGGTGACAAAACCTCACCTGAACAGATGCGATACTATTTGTAGTCTTATTTTTATCTCCCCCAGTGTGAACATAGTATGTTTCATTGCAGAAATACTAATGTGTTTGATAGTGGGGTGCTGTTCTAGACCCCACTGATGGGGCTAAATAATATACACAGATGCACCATATTACCTTTCTAAAATTCAAATAGTTCTGAGTTCTGAAGCACATCTGGCCCCAAGGGCTGGAGATAAGGGATTGTGGACCTGGGCAAGAACAAAAAAAGATTCAACCAAGTCTCTAGGGATATCAGTTTAATAACAACAATTTCAACAGTGCCCCAGAAAAGCAAGTTTCTCTGGAATTCCAGTTTTGCCCTACATCCTCTGGTGATTCAAGTTCTTTCCTTTGCTCTGACCTCCAGTGCTAGATTTATGATTTGCTATGTATGTGTAAGCTGGCACAACTATTCTTTCCTTTTGCCTGCTATCCTCCTTATAGTATCTAAACATTTTTCACTTCTTCCAGAATGTGTTCTTTACTCCATCACTCACCTTCCCATGATCAAGAGAAAGTATTACACTTTACAGGGACTGCCATCCACAAAGGATCTAGTGGTCATGGTTCTATCTCAGGATGCCCGAGGCACAACGGACAATCTTCCAAGGAAGGTAATCTTAAATGACTACACAAAGACTTATATACAACACCCTCTCCCCACCCCATTTGCTTAATCACCTACCTCTAAACTACTTTTAAATTATTTTTGAGATGTCCCATTTAAGCAATCACATTTACACAAGAAAATCTGTTATTTTTTTAGACATTAAAATGGTTTCCCCCCCAACATAGAAACAGATGTAATTACATAATTTTTTGCTAAATGAAATTCCAAAAAACAAAAACAAACCAAAAGAAAAAAACCACTTCAAATTTTGCCTTATAGTTTATATCTGAATCCTAATATATAACAAAAAAAGAGCAACCATTTCAACTTAAGAAATTATCATCTTTTCAAATCTCATAATCTCACATATACGTTTCCTTAAGACTTAATCAATTGCTACTACCATCGATTCTTTATTAAAGTAAAAACCTTTTTTGCTAAGAGAGTAATTATTTAAAAAGATTGCTCAAACTTTACTAATATCACATACCTGAACAATTGCCTGCCTCTGTATTCTTCTCTGTTCTATTAGGGCTTCTTCATCTTCTTCCTCTACATCAAAGTCTTCAAGGCTTAAAAAAAAAAAAAATTGCACATATATACATACAATTTCAAACATCCTTAGACAGTCACAAACCATAACTATTACACAGTTTAAAAATAAAAACTAGAAAACATAGGTCATCCGCAAGTTCCAGCAAATGTCTTAAGCCATCTTACTCTCTTTATCCTGTTTCTAAACTCTCTCAGTTGCCTGGTTTGGAATCCTGGCAAGTAATTTAACCCTCTGTATCTCATTTTCCTCCTCACTTGTTTCATGGCACCAAACTAGGGAACAAAAAGATCCTTAAGTTCAAAAAAGTGACCCCTGGCTCTACCATGACCTTGCTATTACTAAAGTCATTTCACCTAGCCAGCCTCAGTTTTAACCCCTAACAGAGTAAGAGACACGTAAGAAAACTAGTACCTTCTCTGGGTCACAGAAAGCTACAGATCCTTGGAAAGCTATGGATCCTTTCCCTATCAAAAATATGTATGTAAATATTCGCATACAATCTGACGAGGAATGTGGCTCTACCCGCAGACACTGCCCCACTGGTCCCAATTTCCTCCCGTAAGAACTCCGAATCTTTACAATCCCTCCCCGCACGGCCTCTTTTATGATCTGCTGAATGTTCACTCCACACCAGTAAGCAAACTGCATTCTCAAGGTATCAGGATCTATGTTTAACACCCTTCCCTTAACTTGCATATCACCTAGCTCTGACTGGGCTTTCTTGACCTTAGCACTACTGACATTTTGATAATTCTTTGTTATGGAAGAGGGCGTTGTCCTGTGCATTAGCAGATGCTGAACAGTATCTCTGGTCTCTAGCCACAAGATGACAACCAAAAATACCTTTAGAGATTGCCAAAATGTCCTCAGAAAGGCAAATTACCCCCAGCTGAGGACCACTGCTCTAAATTATCTTATTTTTTGAGATGTTCTATCTAGACAACTAAATTCACATTAAAAAAATTTTATCCACTAGACAGTGAAATGTTTCTGTATTTTCCACACTGTAACAGGCATACCTAACACCAGATAGCTTCAACTGCAAAGGATGTGTCATTTTACACGAACTGAAAAGTTTAAAAATTACTATACCCCCCACCCCCAACCACTGTAAAACTGGTAATCAAGATTGGTAAGGCTATCTAATAGATCTGCTGTCTCTAACAAAAATGAAAAAGGGAAGGCTCATGATATTCATTCCAGTCAAAACTGGAACCTCTAAATTCAGAAAACCATGACCTCTGCCATATAATTTTAACCTATAAAATATACACAAAAATTAATTTTTAAATTCAGGACCTAATTAATAGATTCACTTACAATATCCAGGTGGAAATTAAAAGATTTCCAGGTCAAACAGTACTTGTCTAAATTGGAAAAAGGAAATTATGGGAAATTCCATTCTTACTTATCATCAGATGAAGATTCTTGTTCAACTTTCATTCCTTCAGAAAGACTTCCTTTAAATTTATCTTCCTTTATTTTGCTTCTGCTTCTACGTCTACGACCACCCCGTGATCGAGACCGCCTTCTCAAGCGTGACCGGCTCCTCCGACCTCTGTCCCTATTGGGGGGGGGGGAACATACATACACACATTTTAAAGGTCAATTAAAGGTAGAGAAGCTGTGGGTGTGTTGGGGGCAGTAGTATACAGAACTCTTTCTACTTTTCAAAAGCTCAATTTTGCTGTGAACCTAAAGCTGTTCTAAAAATGAAATCTTTTAAAAAGGGGTTAATTAAAAATTTAAAAGTAAAATAACATCAGAAAGATTGGGTTAATCAGCTTAATTGAAGAGAACTAAAATACAGGTATTGTTCTTACTGGACTGCAAAGGGGCACAAAAGAACTCTGGGGGCAACAGAAATGTTCTTGATTATGGTGATTATGTGTTTGTCAAAACTCATATAACTTTACAGCAAAAAGGGTGAATTTATTTTATGTGAATATGTTTCAATAAAACCGAGTTTAAAAAGAGATCACTGCTAATAAGATATAGAAAAGACAAATGTGACAAAAATTCCAAGTCTAATTAACATGCCCCTCAGACATTTTTATAAGTGCATAAAGATCTTGCCTCATGTGTAACAGAAACTGATATTACAGCTCAAGCATTAAAGGTGAAGTTTATGCTGGAAAGATGCTATGGAACTCCAAACAAAAGGCTGCTAAGTCTACAAAGAATTGGCAAACTCTGGTTAATGTCACATCTGTCTACCATGCTTATGTCACATTTCTCAAGAAACCTTACTAAAATAACATGAAAGGAACAACTGAAAAGAAAACCCTCAGGCAAAGAGAATGAGAAGAACTATGACAACAGAAATGTCAACAAAATCTTGATGTGCAAATTGGATAGAATAGCAATAAATCAAATTTAAATATCAGTCCAACAGGAATAGACAAGGTAAATAAGAAAGAAGTAAATGCATGCCACAAAACCCAAGAAAGCCTCACGAACTGGAGACACCATATTCTGTTGGATGTGGTGTGAGGTAAAAGCTAAAAAGAACTGGTTGAAAGCCTTAGCAACAACTTGCCTCTGTATAGTTCAAATGCCAAAAACCCCCCTTCACATTCTGGCATAATACTTAAAATTTATTTTATAGAGAGGTGTTGGTTGTTATAAAAACTGACCCAAGGTAGCAGGGAGGCACAGTACTGAACATTAAAGGATTAAGGGAAAGTCTACATTATGAAGAACCACCACTCTCCAGGCAAACATGACAATATTCTCCAGCAGATGAGAGGATTCTGGAAAACTGCTAGCCCAAAAGAACAGGACTATAGTCATTGATATGCTAAAGAGATTTAGTTACACTGAAGTGATACCCACTAATCCACAAATTCTACATTCTCAGAATGGAAGAAAGCTTCCATTCAGCTTTCACAGTGGCTAAGTTTTAAATGAGAATAGGCAACAAGAAGGATCCAGCTGTTTATGAGTAAAGTCCTCAAATGAAAAAAGGTAAGGAACAACAAAAGGAATCTGGGAAGAAACAAAGTATAGGTAAGGAAACTATCAAGAACAAAAACTCCATAAAATAAATTCATTATCATCTTTGACCTAAGAGATGCTATTTCTATAAAACATGAGTAAAATGTCATAAAAAAAATTAAACAGCCAACAAGTCTTAGAAATAAAAATAAATATACATGAGCACAGGGGAAAAAAATCAATAGAAAGGTAAGAAGGGTGAATGGGAAAATCTCCTAGACTGAAAGTAGAACAAAAGGACAAACATCAAAGATGACTGTGTGTGGGGGGAAATCAGTGGAACAATACAGAAGGTCCAGTGGGGGGGGGGGGGGGGAGAGACAATGGGCAAGAAGGAAACCAAAACAAAAGAGAGAAAACTTCCCAGAATAGGCAGCCATAATATTTCTGCTTTAAAGGGCCTACTTAGTGCCCAGCAAAATCAATGGAAAGAGACATGCACCAAGGCACGTTATAGTGGAATTCCAGAATGCAGGACATTTATTATAAAGAGAGGGAGAGAGAAAAAGCAAGTCCTCTAAGAAATGCCCAGGCATCAGAACAGGACTTCTCAATAGCAATCAATATTGGAAACCAGAAATCTGTGGAATAACAATTTCAAAGTTCTTAAGAAAAAAATTATTTCAACTTGCAATTCTACTCCTTGACAAATCAAATCAGCAATGGGGATTTAAAAAAAAGGGGGGGCTTTTAAGAAACAAAAGTCCCCAAAAATGTCCTTTTCATAGGAAGCTGTTGGAGATGCATTAACAAAGCAAGGAAGTAAAACCTGAAGATGCTGGATACAGGAAAGGGAACCACAAAATAAGACAGAAACAAGGGAATATCCAGAGGACAGAAAAGGGAAAAAAATTCTACAATAACTGTACAAGCAGGCCTATTAGTCAGTTTGGAGACAGAAGGCTAGAAGCATTAGGAGGAAGGTCTTTCCTTGCCCCCTTCCCCTGACTACTTGCTCAGCAATGAGCAATAGGCACAAGAGCATAATGACTGTAACAACAACATAGAGAAATGTGATACAATTAGGTAGAAAAGAAAGTGTGATGGGTGGAATTAAAAAAAGTAATTGTTGGGGTGCATGGGTGGCTCAGTTTGTTAAGCATCCAACTCTTGATTTCAGCTCAGGTGTTGATCTCAGGGTTTTGAGTTTAAACCCCATACTGGGCTCCACTATGAGCGCGGAGTCTACTTAAGAAAGGAAAAGAAAAGAAACTGTCCAAAGTAAGATTGAATCAATAGATAACATAGCAATAACTTCAAAAATTTAAACATACACAACCTCAGACAAAGCACTTCTACTTCAAGAAATCTAGTATACAAAAATACTCAGAGATAATGTAAAGATGTATCCACTGGTTAGAATATAAGCCATTGGTGTGCTGTCTTTTTAAACTACATTCATGTATTAGCTCAATTAAAAATGTTAAAAAATTGGCAAATTAAAAGTCCACTTATGTTTGAGTTAAAATGTTTAACACACAGGGCTGTGTGAGTGGCTCAGTCGGTTAAGTGGTAGACTTGGTTTCAGCTCAGGTCATGATCTCCGGGTTGTGAGATGGAGCCTGAGGCTGGCTCTGTGCTCAGCAGGGAGTCTGCTTTGAGATTCTTTCCCTCTGCCCTTCCCCCCACTTGCATGCATGCTCTAAAATAGATACACCTTTAAAAAAGAATTTAATGTGTATACTTTAAAATGATTCCTGCTTTACAAACCAACATTTTGATTAACCAATTCACTACATGTGCTTTACATAAAATAGTTTCTACTACTGTGAGTTAAAGAGGTTTTTGCCAAGAGAGTCTTTCACAACTACTGAGGCTATCATCTTGAGGTCATGTTCTAGGGGACCAAATACAAGTTAAAGAGGTTTTTGCCAAGAGTCTTTCACAACTACTGAGGCTATCATCTTGAGGTCATGTTCTAAGGGGACCAAATACAAGTTAATAGAAAAATAGAGACCTGCAATTACATAATGACTGGAAACTGGGCTACTTATTTATTACCTTACGATCTATCCTGCTTAAAACAAAACAAAACAAACCAGTAAGCATAGCTCACGTAGTATTTCTTTCTTAAGAATTAGGGAAAAAAAAGTGTTCCCTTTTCAAAAGATTGAGTTTTTAATGAACCACTGATTTAAATTTGAAAAAAAGATAAAGAAAAATCAGTGTGTGTGAAATATCACATGTTGGTAAAAAGGAAACTATATGGGATCACAGCTTCAATTTTTCAGAGAAAAATGGTCTTTAAGGAAACTCACCTAATGAGCTAATATGAAGCTTCAGAAGCATACAGAGTTTAATGAATTAAAAAGGTCAACATATGTAACATATCTCTACCTCCTCCGAGGAGACCTGCTTCTTCTCCTGGGTGACCTACTACGTCTGAGTGGGGAACGAGACCGTCTTCTGATGGGAGATCTACTTGCTCTTCTTCGGGTTGGAGACCACCTATTGATCGGGCTGGCATCTTTTGATCTTTCACGTCTACTGAGGATATCATCTCGAGGTCGTGTTCTTAAGGGGACCAAATACAGGTTAATAGAAAAATACATTAAATTAATGAATTTGTTTTGCACATAAAAGACATCTTAAGGGCACACTAACCTGAAGACAGAACACACAGATTAACATGTTTTGCAACAAAACCTGAATTCAGAAAATCACAATGACATTTTGGTGTTATGGTATGCACACAGTAGAAGGTCTACTTCCTCTGGTCTCACAATTTGAAAAATTATAAAGGTTATTCACGTTGTTAAACCACTGATTCTAATTCCAGATAAACAACTCAAATAAAACTTGTCTAAGTGACAGTATTCCATTTCCTCAGTTTGAAGACTGTTTTCTTCCTAAATCTTGACATTTTTGTAATATAGTCTTATTTTTAATATATTACATACAACAGCATCTTACAATTACTGTTACCCTTACAACAAAGAAAATCAAAGTGAGGGTTTAGAGAAAGGGACAGTCTATCTAGTCAAGGAAATACATATTGGTGTAACTTTCCTGGAAAGACATTCGACGGTACTTCATAAAATGTAAATGTACGTTACCTTAGACTTTGCAGTTTCACTTCTATGAATATATTCTACAAAAAACTTCACATATAAACAATGGACATCTTTGCATACAATCCTGAAAAACTGGAACCAACCAAAATTTTCATGTTTCAGTGAGGGATTGATTAGAGGTGACCCCTGAACATGGGTTTGAACGGCACAGGTTCACTCACATGCAGATTGTTTTCACAGTACAGTACTGTAAATGTATTTAGTCCTTAGGATTTTCTTACCTCTAACTTACTTTATTATAACAATACAGTATATATGATACTAGAGCATACAAAATACGTGGTAAGTTATTGGTAAGGATTCCAGTTAGCAGTGGGTTATTAGTAGCTAAGTTTTGGAGGAGTCAAAAGTTATATGCCGATTTCTGACTGTGTGGGCAACTGGTGCCCATAACCCCTGTGTTGTTCAAAGCTCAACTTTGTATATCTATACTGTGAAATGTGGTGCTGCTATATAAAGAGCTAAAAAAGATCTTTGCTGTCACAGAAATGTTTCATGAAAAAAGCAAATCACATTTTAACATGTAGGACTCCATTTCTGTATGAAAGAACATTCATATAATTGTACGTGCATAAAAAAAGAACTAGAAGGATGTATTCTTATGACTGGTAGTGGAAGGATGAAAAGGTAAAGACTTTACAGGCTTCTGCCTTATCTGAATTTCTCTTTAATTAGTATCTTTTCTGTAATTAAAATTGTTTCAAATATTCAACACTAGTCCTTAATAAACTGCTCTGAACTTCCTTTTCAAAGGGAAGACAAACTGAAAGAGACAAAGATCACTTAGAAACACTTTAGAGGACATAATCAGCAACACTAACAACTGTCTCAATTTAGAAAGCTAAAGGAAGAAGGGGCCATTTAATTACAATGCTACTTAGAAGAATTAAGAGTATCTAAGATGCAGCACTTTGTGAAAACAGCATTCTTGAAATTTTTCAGAAAAAACGATTTAAACCTCAAGGTCAACTTGTATTTATACTCACACACAATACGTGGCTAGGAATTTATATCTTTACATAGTATAAGCCAACCTTCTTTTAAGCTAAACCTGGGTGATAATTTCACATGTCCAATTATTCAACATAAGGATACTAAAAAAAATCAGTTTCTAAAATAGTTTAATCTAAACAATCCCCACCCACTCTGCTAAAATCCTTCATGTGCCTTGATTACCTATTAGTTCTATGATGCTAGGTAAATGGAATAATCTCTCAATCTATTTTCTCTTTTATAAATTGAATATGAGAGTCACTCCATTTTATGAGGAGAGATAATCAGGAGAATTTGAGGAAAAAAACCGATGGGCTAAAAGCATTATACAAATATGAATTATTTTCATTATTATAGGTAAAAAAATAAAATCATTTCTTACACTATTCTTCTTCCTAAACTTAAGACATACTACTTTTTTTAAACAATGAGATTATAGGTATATGAATTAGTAACAAAAAAATGTCCACTTTCAATTTAATTTTATTTTTGGGGCAAAAAAAAATTTGGTAGTTCCAATTTACATTGTTGGAATTCAAAATCATGCCAATTCAAATGAATGGATACATCACAATCCTTAAATTGACACCTCCTTTTTTAAAGTTAAAAATTTCAGCCTATACTGTTCAATGAAAAATCCCTGCTCTAGAAATTCCCCTCACTTCCCATAAATGGGAATACATGAATGGGTATACATAGATTTATCAGCCAAATTACTTGGATTTAAAGCAGTGATTCTGCAAAATTGATACTAAATTAAGAACCTGGGGGAAAAAAAACTGATTCTGTCACCAAGTTCAGTATTTGTAAATCTTTCAGTCAAGCTACTCACTGAAAAAAGTACAAATATTAATTTAGTTAGTGGACATGATCTACTTAAAACTGTAAGACTGATCGCACTACCTCATTTTTTATTGTCCACAAGTTCTAGTTTCTCCTTTTTAAAATCCGGTGCATTGGTAAAAAGCATTAACATTTTGAAAACAAGTTACCTTGGAGAAGAAAGTCGTCTCCTTTCTGGTTCTCTTCGTTTTCTTTCCAAGGATCGGCTCTTGGCTCTTCTACCAGGAGACAGAGTTCGGGAAGGTGATTTGCTTTGTTTAGACCTTCTGTCATTTACAAGTGGAGATCTACTTCTCCTTGATTTATCCCGTTGTTTTGGAGACAAACTTCTTCTTTTAGGACTTCGACCCGGTCTTCTACTGGGTGACCGATTTTCTTTCCCAGAAGAAGCATCTTTAGAGGGAGATTTAATTGGCTTCTTTTCTTTATCCGTGTCAGACCGTTTTGATTTTCTCTCTTTGGACCGTGATCTTCTGTCTTTGGATTTACCTCTTAAGTCAACTGGGGATCTGGATTTTTTGCCTCGATCACGACTTCTACTTTCATTTATAATTGGGGATTTTTTTCTATCTTTTGACCTACTTTTATCTTCAATTTTAACCTTGTCATCAGTAGGAGATCTGGCCTTCCCAATTTTCTCTTGAGATCGCCTTCTAAGGGTAGGAGATTTTGATTTCCTTGCTTGATCTTGAGACTTACTTCTCTTGGATGGACTTTTGGACTTTTTCCTCTCCTTTGACTTGCTCCTAGTTGTCTTCTCTTTAACTATTTCAACACCTCCCTTACTTTTCTTTTTATCACTCCTATGTCTAGTCCGTTCTTTGGATCTGCTTTTACTTCGCTTTTTCGTACTATTTTTATTGTCCATTAGTTCAAGTTTCCCCTTTGTACTTGATGATCTGGTACTAGACCTATTTCCATTTCTTGCTTTTTCATGAATCTCCCCCTCTTCTTCAGAGCCAGACTCATAGCCTTGCAATATGAGCCCCATCCCAGATTGGACCTTTCCTTCCATTAACTCATTATCAAGTTCAGCTTTAATCAAGGCTCTCTGTTTTTCCAAGTCTTCCAGCAAAGCTAAATCATCAAGTTTAGTTCTTTTTGCTGGAGACATACCTTCTTTGTCAGAAGCATCAATAACCTCTTTTCTTTTGTGTTTCTTATGTTTATGCTTATGTTTATGTTTTTTATCCTTGTCTTCTTCTGAGGAATGTTTATGTTTCTTATGTTTACTTCTGTGTTTATGCTTCTTTTTTTTGTGACGACTGTGCTTATTTTGAGACTGGTCTTCTGATACTTCTCCATTTTCTTCATTTACACTCTTTTCGGAATTATCAGCATCTTCCATCCTATAAATTTATCAAACACATTTTAAAATTCCATCATTTATCAAGCATTTAGTCATAACAAAATAATGATAAAACACATCTCAATGTAATACATGAAGTTAGTCACTGAAATATTTTCAGAACAGCTTCAGACATTTAATTGCAAAGATATATGGCAAAAACTGACTTAGTGATTTAACTTCAATTTGTTTCCAATGGTTGAACTCAAATACACAGAATACATACATAATGAGGGAAGTCAAAATAATCACGCTTAATAAAAAGAAAATCCAAAACCAGTACAGTAAAATGTTAATATTGATTTAAAGTCACTCAGTAACTTGTTTTTAAACCATAATTTCCCACACAGACTTAACACCAAAGGCATGCCCCACCCCCTATTTTCTTTTTCCAGAAAACATACTGCCATATATTGGGAGACTAATCTCTTTCTCCACTTTATATTGAAAAGTATACTTTTTCTTTTTATAATCTTTACAACCAATATTCAGCTATATCCAAAAAAAGCACTCTAAGTGTGCACTGGTGGCTGATGTTTTAACCCCCCAAAGGTTTAAAATTTCAAAGTGAGCTGACAAGGAGTTAGGATGCTCAGCCTGTAGTGGCCACTGAGCAACCACTGAATCACATCAAAGGGTCTCCTACAGGTCAACAATAGTCCAATATCAGCAAAAGCCTACACAGTTCAACCAGTATTTGTTCAACAGGCTATTTAGTCTCTTTAAATTTCAAATGAAAGATTACTTTCCCAAAATACACTCATATTGATTGGTGCCATGCAAAAAAAAAATATTAATAAAATTAATTACATCAAAGGGGTAGCTTTTATGCTTAAATGCTTAGACTATGCTGAAAGAGTTTATGATTCTAAATTATTTTGCTAAATCCTTGCTGTTCATTAATCCCAGGTTAAATACAGACTACAATAGTATTATTTAACCTTCTCCTTTAAAATCATTCCATACTAAAACATCACATCCCAGAATGTGAGACTAACGTAAGACTTTAAATCATCTGGATTCAGACACACTATTTTTGGAGGAAGATATGGATTATTTTGTCCAAGTCCTTCAAGTTATATACTCCTGTACTTTTACTAAATTTATTATTTGTGCCAAAATTAAGAACTAAGGAATTCATTTTTTTTTTTTTTTTTTAAGAGAAGGAAGGGGAGAAATGGGAGGGGGAGAGAGAGAATCTTAAGCAGGTTCCACACCCAGCGTGAAGCTAGATGCAGGGCTCAATCTCATGAACCTGAGATTATGACCTGAGCCAAAATCAGGAGTCAGATCCTTAACTGACTGAGCCACCCAGGTGCCTCAGAATTCAATTTCTTTTAATATTTTTTTTTAAATCACTACACTTAACGCAGGCATTAAGAAAGGTAGCAGGAAAACAAAGATGTACAAGACCTGTACCTGCCACTTCAAGGAAATTATAGTTCAGGGGAAAAGAAAGTCACATGAAACACTGGAAGAATGCAATGATAAAGTCACAAATAAGGGCATTACGGGAACACTGAAGGATCAACTAAAATCATTCTGAAAACGGTCAAGGAGATCACAGAAAAGCCCCAGCTACTTGTTAAGCAGAGACTTTGAAAGGAGAGAAGGAATGTTTATTGAGAAGGTACATAGATTATAAAATAAAGGTTGTGTAAAAATGTCCTAGAGAATGAGTAAGAAATTAATGAGAAGGGAAAAGAGTACTTTAGATAGGAAAAAAGAAAAAGGTGACAAAAGGTACAGTTATAGATAGCAAACTATAAGCAGATCAGTGTTGCCAGGCATCAAACTTGTGAAGAAACTGGTCTAATGGTTAAGATCTCAAATGGACCAATTCCAGGAGATGAAAAGATATTGCAGGAGATTCTGGGAGTGAATGGCTGAGATAGAGTTAGAGGCTCACTGGGGTCGGAGGCCCAGGAACTGCAGGATTAGGCTGCCGGATAGTGGTCTGTAAAGACACTGCCATTATGGCAGGAGTCAGAGGAAAATCTGGTCCTCCAGTCAGGTCTCAGTCTTCAGTAAAGTTGGAAGGGCTGAGGAGGGAGGTGACATACTAGAGGTATTTTTGAAAAGTTCTTAGTTGATAACAATGAGGTGGTGTGGAGAACATGAAGAACATACAACTACCCCATGGCAGGAAATTTAAATTTTTGTCAGACTGCCAATCCCCATTTTGGTACTGTGGACTGTGAGAAAGAAGAAAGTATTGAAGACAGCTGCAGAGAAAGCTGTATCTTCTGGTTGAGAGGTTTTAGTTTGGACTGACTTCTCTCTAATGGGGAACAAAGGCGACAGAATAAATAAACAAACAAAAAATAAATATATAACAAAGACGACAGAATATACATATATATTTGCATCTTCCAGTGCACTTTAATCAAAATTCCGTCATCAGAAGAGTTCTTGTAGCATACAATGTTAAGATGGGCATGTCAACTTGGTCCTACAAATGGAATTTCCACAGACTTGCACTTCAAACACGTATGAAAAATAAAATATATAATATTTAGCTTTATAAATTTCCCCACTTCATCACTTTGTCCTTAAAATAAATTACTACCTCTGTCCAATAAATTAAGGAACCTGGAGTCACGAAGCAAATATCAGCCAAATGACTTCCATTTCCTGAAAAAGTTCTGGGGGAAATACTTGAGACAGTCAAATGCTTACAGGAATCAACATGAATTAAAACTAGCACATTCCTCACAGTTGGGCGAGACATCAAAAATAGAAGGCTGCTAATGGTTGTTCTTCTCTGTTGGGAAAAAATAAATCCCCCCTGACCATACCGAATGGTTGCAGAAGCTGCAACTGAACTTTTGGCACTGGTGGAGAAAAGAGGCTTTGCAAAGAGGCTTTCCAGGGTTCTCTGGATCATCAAATTTTCTCAAAGACTTAGAAAAAGAAAGTGTAATATCTTTATGTGAAAACAAAAACAAACAAAAACAAACAACATGGTTCTATTATGGTGGGAAGAGGGGGGAAACCACAGATTTAAGTAGAATACACAAAGACATTTCTTTCTCTTTCTTTTTTTTTTTAAGGTTTTTATTTGACAGAGAGAGAATGTGAGCGCACCCGCAGGGAGAGGCAGCAGGAGGGGGAGAGAGAGAGAGAGAATCCTGAAGCAGACTCCCCGCTGAGCACGGGGACTTATATGGGGCTCGCGCCAGGACCCTGAAATCACGACCTGAGCTGCAACCAAGAGTCGGACGCTTAACCGACTGAACCACCCAGGTGCCCCGATACAAAGACTTTTCAACTTTGTTCCTTATATAGGCTATATCCTCATATAGGTAACCACTTCCCTTACCCTGAAATCTCCCATCACACAACCTAGAAAGTGGTAGTATAGGTTTTTTTTTCCCCCCGCCGAAACTCGACTTATAGGGGGAAACGTGTGAGAAAAACTGAATTAGGCTAATTTAAGATATGGAGACAAGTATGGAGAACCTGTTTAAAGGCCGACAATGATTTTCAGGCATATAAAATCTCAGTGCCCAAAGTACAAAATTCTAGTCAATAAGCTAAAACTCAAACTATCTAAAGATCCTCTAATGTGTCTTTAGGAACCAGTCTCCATAGCCAGACTATCTGGTTTCAAATCCTGATTCCAATACTAGTTGTGTGGCCTCGAGTCTGCAGGCACCTCATCTACAAACTGGAGAAAATAGTACCTACCTCAAAGCAAACTGTAAGGATTGCATGGTTGTTAAGAGATGTTATTAAGGCTCATAATAGTGCCTAGCACAAACCAAGCACCTCAAAAGTAAGAGATTATTCTTCCTCAGAAACTGGATTAATATTTACTCACCATGACACTGTGGAGCTGTCAGGGCTGATACTAAGAATGTTATTTTCAGTAATATGGTCAAAGAGCATGGATTGAGTCAAACTACCTTGTTCAAATGGTGTTTCCAACATGACACACCTAGTCTAACCTTAAGCAAGTCGCTCCTCCAAGCTTCAGTTTTCTCAACTGTACAAACTGGGGAAATAACAGTATTGATAAATCACAGGCTTGTTGTAGCAATAAGTTCATATATAAAAGGCTACCACACAAAGTACTGAAGAAATACTAAGTCTCCAGGACAGAGGAGACTAAGTTTCAAGGAAGTTTAAGGGTCCTGCCTTCGGTCAAACACACATCAAGCTAGTGAGAAGGCTAGTATTACATTCCAAGTCAGTCAAGAGCTCTTCCATTTGATTGAAGATGCTTTTAAAATGTCAGATCGTATCACTACTCTGTGTGAAACTTGATTATTGCTTCCTATCACATTGAGAATAAAAACCAAAATTGTTTACAAGGCCCCATACTATCTGCCCAACCTCCCCAACACACTGATCTTACTACTTTCCTCCCACACTTAACATGCTCTTAGCCACACCGCTCCCCTTAAACAATAGGTAAACCCTACTTCAGGGCCTTGGTACTTGTACTTGCTGTTTCTCCACCTGGAATGCTTTTCCCAAACATATACATTGCTGGTTCCTTTGCCTACCTCAGGTCTTTGCTTAAATTACTTTCTCAGTCAAATTTTCCTCACCAATTCATTTTAATCACAACCCTTACCCTACCACATATCCCCTTTCTCTGCTTATTTTTTTTCTCTAAAGTAATTGCCACCACCTAATTCTTGTTTGTCTCTCCGTATTGTAACACATGCCCTATGAGAGCAGAATTTTAATTTATTTAGTTCACTGCTCTATCCCTAAGGCCTAGTAAACTTTCTAACCTATAGTAAGCAGGTACTCAATAAGTAATTTGTTGTGTCAATAAATGATTTATATAGAATAACACATAAAAATTGTATTCATTGGACTACAGCTGTGCTTACTGGCTACACTACACTCATCTCTTGACAGGAACCATTTTGTTTTTGCTCGGTTCTATCTCCAGTGCCTCACACAGTGCATACACCTATCTGGTGAATGCAGTGCCCCCAAATGATTTAAATTTAATTACCTCCCTCCCCAAGAAAAATCTACTCTTTGAACTCTTTTCTAGTGCTTTCTACAATTTAGAAGTCTTCAAGGAATTGCAAATCAAAATTCTTAAGAGTTTACCCACAGAGGAAGTAATTCCCTTCAAAAGAAAACCTAGCTCCTAAAGCTTCTGAGAATTAGAAGCTACATCAAGATGTCCAGTGTCACTTGAGTTATTTCCATGAGTGTCCCTAGTTTCTAACGTAACTTAATGAATGTTATCTAAAGAAATGACTACACTACTGATAAAGATGCTATAAGCACTTAGGGCCCATTAGTTTAACCTTAATAATTCTAGAGTTCTCCTACACTGGGGTTAGTAGACCTTCACCCTCCTCAAGTTGCTCTCTCAATGCAAATTCCATAGAAAATACCAACTGAAGTCTGACTAGGTACATCAGGAAATCGTGAACTCAATGAATTGATGGCATATTACACGTAACAAGCTTGTGCTAAAACAGCTAATTTAGGTTCATCATCAACAACTTTCTTCTAAAACTTTACGGAAAGCTACCCTGATAAGAAACTTCATAGTCTTCTTGCATAGTTCATGTTTATAATAAATACAGGTATTTAAGTTCCATATATGTAAATTTACATTTTAACATTTACGTTCTGCAATTTAACACTTTACAATTTACACATTTAGCAGGTCTATGTTTAAACCAACATTTAAAATTGTCTACAACAAGACTGTCATAAAACAGTACTTACTGAGAATTGAGTAATATCCTTCAAATCACATTATTTGGAAATGAAGCTGATTTGAAGTGCAGACTATATGGAAGTGTTAGGAGTGTTATCATTTATTTTGTTAAATGCAACGTGTAAGTTTCATCCTTCAAAGAAGGGTCTCTGGGCATCTGGCACAATGAAACAATTTTAAAATAAAGACTGATTACGAACCACTAGTGTTATTTTAACTTCGTCTTTCAAATTTTTAAAAAGAATACTCTTAATGACATTTTATCTGGGAGGCATTCAATTTATGCTCTGGAAACAGAATGTGAGCATTCTCTTCTTTACAAAGAAAGTAATTAAGCCTGTTTCTCTGACAACTTCAACTACTTTAATACAGAATTAATGTAGATGTAAAAATAAGAATGGATTCAAAAGACCAACTAGTCTTAAAATGAACTCCTCCATCCCTCCTTTTCCAAATCAGGTGTGGAAAATTAAGCTTCAAAGAATTAGAACTGTCACATCAAAAAAAAAGGGACCTTTCTGGGACACTGGAAGTCAATAAAAAGGATTTCAAACCTTAAAGGCTATTTTTAAAAGGAGCCACAATGTATAGTGGGCGAGTACCCAGTACAATAGTTAGGAGCAGGGCTCTAGAATTAGACTACCTGGGTTTAAATCCTGGGTTTGTCACTTAGTGTGACCTTGGGTAAGTTAATTTCTCTGTGCTTCAGTTTAACCATTTGTAAAATATAGAAAATAACAGCATCTACCTCCATAGGGTCGTTATAAGGATAAAATATTTGTTCAGTGCTTTGAACAGTATCTGGTACTTGGTAAGTGCAAATAAGTGAATGCCGATAAAAATTTAAATGTTTAAAACCATCAAAGAGGCTGAACTAAAGAGAGCTAAAGGACAAACGTAAAAGCCACTAAAAAGCCTTCAGGGAACTTAACTTTTTATTTCGTCCCAAATGTTCCACTTCGAATAGAGTTCACACAATTGTAAACTACTCAGTGTCCTCTAAAGAACTGTTCAGACACTATATTCCAGCATTCACTATGAGCAGCGCACAGTACTTGCTTTCATACAAAATTTATCTTTGTTAAACATTTTAAGTGCGACACTTAACAGACCAAATACTCCATTTATACCAAGAGTCCTGTGAGGAGGCGAGGTAGAATTAAAGACTATTTATCTCAGGGGCATTCATGTTGCAAAGGCATAAATAAATGCTAATTATCAAGTCTAGTATTTGAATATGCATATAAATATGATCCCAGCACTCCTCAAAATTAATCTGAACGGTCCCTGAAATCAAATAAATGGACATGATACTACAGAACTTTGAAGAGATTGCTAGAAAAAACAGCTGCATAACATTTGTATTGTACTGGCATAAATACTGGAACGTGCCACGCTGTGAACTCGATGAGAAACAAAAGGAGGTGAAGTCTAGTTAAAACTTTAGAATCCATCTGCTCTCTTCTAAGTCAATTTGTGAAGATAACAGAGCAGTCTTCAAAAGCCCTTAATTTCAACTTAGTTTAATTTTCTGAGTAAAACAAATGATTGAGGAGTCCAGAACTGAATGCCTAGCAATGAAGTGCTGGGGCGCCTGGTAGTAAAAATTTCTCCTCTCAGTCCCTAGTTGCTGGGAGACTGTATCTCTTTCCTAAAACGGATTTTTAAAAAAATCAGATAATGCTGATGCACAAAACGATCGCTCTATGAATTCTGTTTTAAAATGCACTCTCTATTTTGGGTTCTTGTTTGAGTTTTCCCAACATGAACAGGAGAACAAAATACTGCTTTTAAGCAACGATTAGACTTTGCAGCATATACAAGTTATGTTTTCACTTGGCCGCATCGATTCTTACGTTAGCTTAATTATAGACATTAAAGTGCTTGGGTTTGGAAGTAGCTACTACTTCTTCCCCTTGTACTCCCAAAGAAGCCCTACAAACTCAGGCCAAAAATGTCAGGCCTCAAAACCAAGAACTTGATCTTACTTTGCCTCAAGTTGGCAAGTTGGCAAATAAGCTGCCAATAGGCAGAGGGGGGGAAAAAACAGATCGAATGATGCTGGAGTTAAGAGCACAGAGATGGGGAAATGAAGTACCCCGTTAGCGACAAACTATTATATAGCTCTGGGATGGTCAAAGAGGTTAGCCCTACATCCCTTCTCCTCCCTGCTTTCAGGTCCTAAAACTGACACCAGCAGCAGGACGACGGCAGAAAGTCTTAGGGCTTGCCCCTCTCCCGCCACTGCTCCTCGGGTGCCCCAAACCGATGCACTGAGTGCTGCAGCCAGGGAGCTCGGCTCGGTCCCAGAGGGAGAAATACTAAGGCGCGACCGCACAGTCGCGGCAGCCGCCTCGCGCACGGGACCTGTAGAGGCCGCTCGCGCGTACGCCTCCCAGGGAAACGACGCGCGGCAGGCCGCGGCCGCCTTCGACCCAACAGCCGCGGCCTCCGGGAGAGCGAAGCTCGAAGGCCGCCCGCCCGCCCGCCCGCCCAACAACGTATCGCGCGGGGAAAGACAAAGTTTGGCTCTCGCCGTTAGGCCTGAACTTTCCCGCCCGCCCATGCAGGTCTCCGCGGTTTCCCACTCGGCGGCCTCCTGGGCGCCGGCCTTCCGCACCGCTCACAGAGACTACTTACTCTGGCTGTTCCCGCACCGACAGAGTCTCCGCGGCGGCCATCTTGAACTTCCTGACTCCTCGGCGGCGGTGGCGGCGGCTTCCCGGACGGTATAAGGTAGTGGAAGTGGAGGAAGAGGGAGCAGAGCCGTCGCGCATGTGCTAACCGCGTAGGGAACCGTGGAGCTCTGAGTCCGCTCTAAGAATCCGGATATAGAAGTGCATCCGGGGACATGGCGCACGAGCGCCATGACGCAACTTCCGGGGCGGGGGTTGGGCGTGAGGAGCTATAGACGGCACCTGCTAAGGGTTTAGGGGTGAGTGACTTAGGCTTACCCGCTAGTGAGTGTTGGCACCGAACGTTTGGTTCTGAAAACTTGCTAAAGAAGGGACAGAGGGAGTCAGATACCGGTATTTTGTGTGCGGTTCCGAGAACTAGTTTCACTGAGGGACCCACAAGTTGAGTTAATTTTCAAACTAGGACAAGATGATGATTTTGCTGCTGGGCTGAGTAGGAGACATAGTAAATGCCTTATTACTGGATAGATAACCCAATCTGAAGTGGCATTAAGGGAAAGTTTGTAGAAAGACATTTTGAGAATACTGGGAGGTTAGGACTGTATCTAGAACGTAAATGTCTTTTAATACGGAATTATTATTAATACATTTATTTGAAACTTTTGCATTTCCTTTCAGCTTTTGCTTAATTTAGGGGTAACGATTCGGGAGTCGTTAGGTTTGCTGGTTCAGTAATATTTTTGGTCCAAATCACTTTATGTGATTTTGTTTTTCTATAATGAATTCTACAGTAATCGATTAAATGAAATACGAGAAAATATTTACTGGTTCTTGGAGAGCTTTTAACACCACGTAGGTTTCTATATTCGTTCTCTTTCAAAAATATCTTTCTTTATACTCTGGAACCTGAAATCAGGGTGACGATCGCTTTCATTCTTGTAATCAACTGAGTTTGGTTTCACCATAGAAATTTGACCTCAGAATATCTGGGCTTGCTATGTATCTTGGTTTTCAGAGGGGAAGATACACAAATATTCTTACAAAATGAGTCCCTCGTTGGCTTAATCCTAAACGTGTTTAAAATGTTAAACGTTTTACCTTCGTGGACTCTATTAATATGGAACACTAACACTGATTTTTGGGGATTCCCTCTCCTCCCCTGACTCCACTGTAGCATTTCTTTATATGGTCCTTAATTGCATTGCTTTCTTTGTGAAGGATTTTTCTCTTTCTCCTTAACAATGAGATTCAGGTATAATAACTTGGAAGACTTTTTTCATAGGAAAAAGTTTTCGGAAGTATGTTAAAGATGGTTTATATCTGTTATTTACTAATAGTGTGTAGGTTGGGATTTCAGAGTTCTAATTGTTTCTGCCTCTAGATTCTCATCTCTATGTATCTTTTCAAAAGTAGTGTGAATTCATGAATTTATTCTTATATTTATGGTTTATTATATTCTCTGCCCCAGCCCCCATGAAGGCAAGGCCATGTGTCATTGTATCCAGATTGGCTCAAATGTTATTAAAATAACAAAAAATATTTAAAATAAAATTTAAAATTAAAATAGATGAACATAGTTATGTATGTACAACCCTATTTCAGATTTATTCTTGGAAATAAGTGCAAACCTGCAAGAGATCTCATCTTGGATATAAAGTAGAATGTACGTTAGGGCAAAAGAAGCCTAGCACACTGGCACCAGGAGGTAAAGTAACTTATGATGACTTAGTTCCCAATTGCCAAGCCAGGATATGAAATGAAATCTAACTCCTTTCTGTGCTCTTTCCTTACGCTGCTTCCCACAGAAATGTCATTGGTTTAGCATCTACTTATTGAGCACCCACCTACACAGCTCTTTGATATTCAAATGTGTTTTCAGTTAAAGGTAATGGAAAGAGCAATGGATGGGCATCCAGATATACCTTATTTTCCCCGGGTCTCTTCCTTAATGCTGAGTAGCTTATTGCTGAAAGCTCATAGGCAAATCCCAATTTCCTCAACCACAATATTATCTCCTTTGTCACCTCTGCTGTTTGATTCTAAAAAATTTCTTAATTTAAGTGTAATTGACATGTAATGTTTTATTAGTTTCAAATGTATACATAGTGATTTGACACTGCTCACCATGCCGTACGAGTGTGGTTGAGGGAGGATAGGTGGGGAGAATAGACGCTAAGTTGTTCAGGTTTGAAGCCACATTATGACTGGCTCAAATTTAGACTTGGGCAAACCCTTCAAATTTTTTAAAAAGAGCATAGTAAAAACAAAAACAAAACATTTCAGAAAATGATGCTGGCAAATTTCCTTTAAGATTTTCTCACCAATTCGCTTTCCCTTGCACAGTTACTACCAGTTCGGACCGCACTAGGAGGGATTTGTTAAGGATTCACCCAAAACTGTGTTGTAGTTTTGGAAGAATGGGGTTTAGGGAAGGCGGAGTTAAAATTAAGGCAAACATCCTGTACTACTTTAAATAAGTCAGCAAACGTTTATTAAAAGACAAACTTAAGTCCAGGTTTTCACTCTTCTGCTTTTCCTCCCAGAGTTTGGGAACCGCTGCACCGAAAACGTGCAGACACAGCTAGACCCGACCCGCGCGGGAGGGACAGTATAGCGGCTGAACCCGCCGGCCGGAAGTCCCTGAACAGGCGGGGCCTCGGCGAGCACGCGCTTCCCGACCGTGGGCACTCCGTCCGCGCGCCCAGAGAAGCGCGCTCGTGCGTACGTACGTGCGTGCATGCGTGCGTCTGGCGAAAGGGGTGGGCGTGGCTGAGGGAGGCAGCGGCCCGCCGCCGCCGGCGGTAGCTTTTCTGTAGCTGCGGTTGTAGGTTGAGAGCTGGTTTTCTATGGTCAGTACATTTCCGTCGCGCCTGGCGGAGCCGCCCAGCCTTTGCGCTACTCCTTCGGGCCCTGAGCCCGCGCTCTTTTGCCCCTGTCAGTTTCGCCGCTCTTGCCACCTTTAGAGCTGAGGCGGTTTTCCGGAGCCGCAGGGCCGGCGCGACTACTAGTAAGTAGGTCCGAAATCCGCGGCCTGCGGCCGGGGGGACCTGGCACGCCTTGCTGACCGCCGCGAAAAGCCGAATTCAAAAAAAGCGGACGTTGACTCTCCTTTGCAGACAGGGAGCGTAAAACCCGCAACGCTTGGAGCCTCACTACCGAACAATACCAAAAAAGTGTTCTGGCCCGGAGACAAGGTTTTGAGAACAAGCATGCATTTTTGACTTTTTTTAAACCATCTTTGCTTCCTTTTAAATATTATTACTTTCGTGCGAGATACACACTCCAGGGGTAGTTTGAAAGTGCTTTTGAATTATGTTCCTCCTATGGAAAGAGATTATTAACGTTTGGACCACCTAAGCTACATAGTCATCAATCCCGATAAGCTCTTATTTAGCTCATCCTAACGTAGGCTACAAACAAAATAAAGAGTATCATAAAATCCTTTGAAAAAAACTCCTGGTCCATGGAGAGTTCTCAGATGTCAGTTAAAAGAATGTAGATCGCCTTTTAGATAATACTTAAGGTTTTATCTAGTTTAGATCTAGATTTCGAATCCGTAGCTGGAAGACATTGAGACTGAATTTTCTTTTATTACTAATCAAGAACTTTGACTTTTGTTCCATGAAATTTAGTTTTTTGTTGTTTTAAAAACAGTTCTGAAGCATTCACGAAAATCTGGAAAATACAAAAAGCAAAAGAAAACAAACAAAACCACCTAGAGTTCTATTGTCCAAACTGAACCAACATTAATATATTGGCTTGGTTTGACTTATTTCCATATGAAATACTAAGTTTTCTTGTACTCATGAGTAGAATGCGATAGTTGGCTTTTTCATGTAACACACCCATCTATTTTTACATAATTCTAGTTTCAGTAAACATTTTTATAACCAGGTGATGTCTCTTTTTTCCTTTGTTGGTGGATGTGTATGTCATTTCAGTTTTGCACTATTGTATATGACTATGATGAAGCGATATTTAGAATAGTATTTAGAACGTGACCATTCAAGGGGAGTTGACTTGGGCTTCACCACTCTACCAAGCAACTTATTTAACCTTTCTGAGCCTCATTTTACACATCAGTAACATGAGGGTAATAGTTCTCATCACAAGGGTTATTATGGGAATTAATTGAAATAATGAATGAAAATGCCTGGATCATATATTAGTAAATACCAACTATTTCTACATGTAAAGTTTTTTTCGATTTTTGTATTTTTAAATTTCTTTTGTTCTGATTTTTTTGGTAACATGCATGGTTTATTCCCAGATTTTGTATATGGTTAAATACTATCACCACACTGGGTCTAAGGGGTTTTATACATAGGCTTTTTATATATTTTACTATATAAATTATTCATAAAAACATAAGTTAGAAATACTTTTTTGCAATAAAAGTTATATTTGGCTATAATTTATAAATATTCATGTTTTATGGTAGGGCCTATTCTTTCTCACCTTTTATACATATATACATACATTGTTATTTTTAAGAATTGCATCATAAAGTGTTCAGTGTGAAGAGAGTACAGTGATTAAGGAGTAGGAAAAAAGCTGGAAAGGGAGGTTTTAGAATTTAGATTTCATTTCGAATTTATGGAATAAGTTCAGTGTTGAGGAATGACCTGATTTAATTTGTTTTGGAGGGTTCATTTGGCTGATGTATGGAGATAGACAGCAGGGCACCAGAAAGGGAAAGATGGAATCCAGTTAGGAGTGTAATTCAGTAATCCTCGTGAGTGATGGTGGTGGTTTCAACCAGGGTGGAAATGGAAAAAGTGCTGGATCCTGAATATATTTTGAAAGGACAAGCTATAGAATTCAATGATTCATTGGATGTGGGGTGCAAGAGACAGCAACTTAGAGGTTTGTGGCTTGAGCAATTGGATGGATGCAGTTGCTGCTTACAGAGATAGAGACTGAAGGAGGAACAGATTTTAAGTGGGGGGAAAGAAGAGTTCTGTTTTAGTCAGATCATACTTTGGAGTCTGTTAGATGTCTAATTGGAAGTGAGGTCTTAAAAACTTCAATTATTGTTGAGTTACTTGTTTCTCCTTTCACTTCTCTCATTAGATGCATTCATGTTTACAAACCTTTTCCATTTGGATTGACACCTTTATCATTACCAAATGTCCCTCCAGTAACTTTTTAAAAAATTTTAGTTTACTTTGTCTCATATTATACAACAATTCCAGCTGTCCAGTGGTTCATGCTGGCATGAGAGATCATTGTTGTAGTGTCTCCTATAGACAGCACATACTTGGATCTTTTTAGTCTAGTCTAATGATCTCTGCCTTTTGATTAGAATGCTTAATTCATTTGCATTCAATGTTATTGGTAAAGATGGATTTATGTCTGCCATGTTACTTTGTTTCCTATAGTCTAATGTGTTTTTTGTTCCTCTATCCCTCTTTTACTGCTTTATTTTGCATCAGGTGACTATTTCCTAATGGAGCAGTTACTTTCTTTAATGATTTTTGTTCACATTTTCTCCTCCTTTTTTTTAAGTTGAAGTATAATTAACATACAGTGTTATATTTGTTTCAGACATACTATATAATGATTCAGCAATTCTCTACATTATTCAGTGTTCATCATGATAGGTGTACTGTTAACCTCCTTGATCTATTTCACCCATCTGTCCACATCCCGTCTGGCAACCACCAATTTTTCTCTGTATTTAAGGGTCTATTTTTTTGTCTCTTTTTTTCTTTATTTGTTTTGTTTCTTATATTTCGCATATGAATGAAATCATATGGTATTTGTCTTTGTCTCTCTGACTTATTTCACTTAACATTATACCCTCTAGGTCCATTCATGTTGTTGTGAGTGACAAGATCTCATCCTTTTATATGGCTGAATAATATTCCACTGTATATGTGTACCACATTGTCTTTATTCATCTATGGATGGACACTTGTGTTGCTTCCATATCTTGGCTATTGTAAATAATGATAGGGGTGCATGTATCTTTTTTTTTAAGATATATTTATTTTAGAGAGAGAGAGAGAAAGAGAAAGCATACATGTGTGGGAGGGGCAGAGGGAGAGAGTCTTAAAGCAGACTCCCCGCTGAGCGTGGAGCCTGGTGCTAGGCTTGATCTCAGCACCCATGAGATCATGACCTGAGCAGAAACCAAGAGTTGGATGCTTAACTGACTGAGCCACCCAGGCATCCCTGCATGTATCTTTTTTAAATTAGTGTTTTAATTTTCTTTGGATAAATACTCAGTAGTGGAATTACTGGATCATTCTATTTGTAATTTTTAATCTTAAGAGGAACCTCCTTAATGTTTTATACAGTGGCTGCAACAATATACATTCTCACCATCAGTGTGCAAAGGTTTCTTTTTCTCTACATCCTTGCCAACACTTATTATTTCTTGTCTATTTGATTCAAGCCATTCTAACAAGTGTAAGGTGATATCTCATTGTGGTTTTGATTTGCATTTTCCTAGTGATTAGTAATGTTGAGTATCTTTTCTTGTGTCTATTGGCCATTTGTGTGTCTTTTTTGGAAAAATATCTATTTAGGTGCTCTGCCCGTTTTTAATCAGATTATTTGTTCATTTGTTTTGGTGTTGAGTTGTTTGAGTTCTTTATATATTTTGGATATTAACTCCTTATCAGACATATCATTTGCAAATATCTTTTCCCATTCACTAGGTTGCCTTGTGACTTTGTTGATGGTTTCCTTTGCTGTGTAAAAGCTGTTTCTTTTGGTATAGTCTCAATAGTTTAATTTTGCTTTTTATTTCTGTTGCCTAAGAGACCTATTTAGCAAAATTTTGTGATGGCTGATGTCAAAGAAATTACTGCCTGTGTTTTCTTCTAGGAGTTTTATGGCTTCATGTCTCACATTTAGGTCTTTAATCCATTTTGAGTTTATTTTTGTGTATGGTGTAAGATAGTGGTCCAGTTTCATTCTTTTGAATGTCCAGTTTTCCCAGCACCATTTGTTAAAGAGACTGTCTTTTCTCTGCTGTATATTCTTGTCTCCTTTGTCATAGATTAATTTACCATATAAGCATGAGTTTATTCCTGGGCTCTTTTATTTTGTTTTACTGATCTATTTGTCTATTTTTGTGATAGTACCATACTGTTTTGATTACATAGCTTTGTAGTATAATTTGAAATCTGGAATTATGATACCTCCAGCTTTGTTCTTTCTCAAGGTTGCTCTGGTTATTCAGGACCATTTGTGTTTCCACACAAGTTTTAGTATTATTTGTTCTAGTTCTGTGAAAAATGCTGTTGGTATTTTGGTGGGGATTGCATTGAATCTATAGATTGCTTTGTGTGTTATGGACATTTTAACAATATTGGTTCTTACAATCCATGAGCATAGAATACCTTTCTTTTTATTTGTGTCATCTTTAATTTCTTTCATCAATGTTTTTTAGTTTTCAGAGTACAAGTCTTTCACCTCCTTGGTTAAGTTTATTCATAGGTGGTTTTTGTTTTTGTTTTCACTTTTTTAAAGCATTTTTTTAGTGGTTGCTTTAGGGCTTGCCATAAACATCTTAATTTACTAGACTCAGCTTTAGTTTTATGCTAACTTAATTGCAATGAGATTAAAAACCTCACTCTAATGTAGTTTTATTCCATTTCTCTGCATTTTTGTGGTATAATTGTTATACACATTGTATATATAGATGTTACAAACCCAACAATATATTGTTACAATGATTACTTTATATCTTTTAAAGAAGCTGAAAGAAAGAGAGCAAGTATATACATATTTATAGCTTTTGTTATATTGACCTTGACTTTTCTTTTTTAAGACTATACCAAAAGAAACAGCTTTTACACAGCAAAGGAAACCATCAACAAAATCACAAGGCAACCTAGTGAATGGGAAAAGATATTTGCAAATGATATGTCTGATAAGGAGTTAATATCCAAAATATATAAAGAACTCAAACAACTCAACACCAAAACAAATACGATTTTTAACCTCTACACCCTACGTGGGGCTCAAACTTACAACCTCATCAAGAGTCACATGCTCTACCAACTGAGGGAGCCAGGCACCCCTGACCTTGACCTTCTTATTTATGATTTCTGGTTCTCTTCATTTATTGTCTTTGTGAGTTCGTGTTACCATTCAGAGTAATTTCTTTAGCCCAGTACAGCTTTTCTCCTACCCACCTCCTTTAGCAAATATGTTATATTTCCATGTGTTAGAGGCTCAACAATACATTGTGATTTAATTTTTCGTTAAATTCATTTCATTCATTCATGAAATTTCATTTCACTAAAATTTTTAAAATTTAATAAATCTACCTTGAATTTAAAGCACTTTGTATTTAAAAAAATTTTAATTGCAGCAATTTGTGAAATAGACATCTGTATGTACTGTATGCTATGCTCTTCAATAGGCTATGTTCTTCTTTGGCTATGTTTTTAAGTAGGTAAATGGATAAACTGTGGTACATCCATACAATGTAATGTGATACTATTGGAATACTATTCAGTGATAGAAATGAACTATCAAGCCATGAAAAGACATGGAGGAATCTTACGTGCACATTGCTAAGTGAAAGAAATCTTAGTATATGAAAGAAGTCATGGCATAGTATGATACTATAATGATGGATACACATCATTATATGTTTGTCCATACCTTTAGAATGTACAACACTGAGAGTGAAGCCTAATGTAAACTATGGACTTTAGTTAATAATTCATCAATTTTGGTTCATTAATTATAAAGACTGTACCACACCAATGCAAGATGTTAATGATAGGGGAAACTGAGGGTGGGAGGGAGAGAGAGTACAGTAGTCCTCCCCACCCCTTCATTCATGGTTTCACTTTCTACAGTTTCAGTTACCTATGGTCAACCACGGTTCAGAAACAGACAATCCTCCTTCTGATATATCTTCAGAAGGTCAGTTGTAGCCTAGCACTGTCACAATGCCTACATCATTCACTTCACTTCATCTCATCACATGGATATTTTATCATCAAATATCATCACAAGAAGAAGGGTGAGTACAGTACAATAAGGTATTTTGAGAGAGAGACCACATTCACATAGCTTTTATTATAATATATTGTAATTGTTAATTTCTTACTGTGTCTAATTTATGAATTAAGTTTTATCATAGGGGTGTATGTATGTATAGGAAAAAACAGTATATACAGGGTTCAGTACTATCTGAGGTTACAGGCATCCACTGTTGGGTCTTGGAACGTATTCTTTGCAGGTAAGGAGAAACTACTGTATATATTGATACTGTACTTTCTGTTCAGTTTCTCTGTAACCCTAAAATGCTCTAAAAAATAAATCTATAAAAAAAAAACCTCTCAGCTAGCAAATTTGTGAGATAGACCTGTATATGTTCTAAGTGTATCATTGTGTTACTGGGTGGAATCAGAGATAACTAGATGTCATTTCAGCAACATTATTCCCTCCACATTCATAATAGATTATTTTTAAAAGATTTTTATTTATCTATTTATTTATTTAGTTTTTATTTATGAGAGAGCGAGAGAGAGCACACGAGCAGGGGAGGGGCAGAGGGAGAAGGAGAGAATCTCAAGCAGACTCTGCACGGAGTGCAGAGCCCAACAGGGGGCTCAATCTCATGACTCTGAGATCATGACCTGAGCTGAAATCTAGAGTTGGACACTTAACCGACTGAGCAACCCAGGCACCGCACACGATAGATTATTTTTAAAATTTTATGCCTTGTAGTAAAGATTTAACATTAGCCCTTCGGTATGTTAATTATATCTCAATAAAACTGTGAGAACAAAAGAATTTAACACCAGTCATTTAAAATGCCTTCTCATACATTCATTTCTCTGTTTTTGTTTTTTTTTTTTCTATTTGGTCTGTGTTGTTAATGAATTCAAATTTAAATTCAAGTAAATTTCATGTGATCCTGACAATTATCAGAGGAAAGCATAATGCTCAATCCTTTTTCTTCCCTAGGGAAGGACTTTGAAGCTCCAGTTGCAACTGGTTGAAATACTTTCATTAGATATAAGGTGCAAGATTTGCTAGTTTACCAGCAGCACAAAGAAAAACCTCAAGAACCACATTTTAATTTTCTTCTAAAGGATAGGTGGCATTACAGTTTTGAACTAGAAATAAATTTTGACTCAGATGAAACATCAACAATTTTAGAGTGTAGATTAGTCAGAAAACAAAGAAAATTTGAGAAAGATACCTTTTCTGTTATCAATGTAGAGTACGCCCAAACCTGAATTCTGTGTGCTGATTCTAACTGCAGGTGGTCAAAACAACAGTCCTCATGTACCTACCCCACACACGTGAAGCAAGCACACTATTTGAAGAAGCTGGACAATTCCTGCTAAAGGGCTTTTCTCTCTGTGGCTAATATCCTCTGAGCTAAAATCAGGTTGGAAAGATAAAAGACCTAGTCTGAGTGCTTTACAACTGTTGGTTTATAAAGAGTTTATAGTATATAATCTCAAAACCTTGGTACAATTAAGTGTCCAAAGTAGTTTCCAAACAGAGAATTGAAAAAGGCAGAAAAGAAGGAAGAAATGACAAGAATTCACCTGTTAAAATGTTACGATGAAAGAAGCCTTCTATATAGCCTGATATCTTAGACCAAAGTGTACTTACACTGTGAATGTCAAAAGAGACTTTTTGGATTTGTCCATTTCTATTGTAATTGACAAATGACTGAATAGAACTCAAAGGGAGGACACCTAAAATTTCACATGCTGGTTGGAGTGCTTGATACGGAAAAAGTTTTCTTGACACAAAATGATTTGGGGGGCTGCATAGGAATCAGTCACCAAGAAAAGGAATCAGTCATCATAGTATTTTTTAGTGTCCAGAATGTTTAGCTTTCTGTGAAGCTGAACATGTACGTAATCACAGGAGACTTCTCATGATGATAACTTATTTAAATCTGCACAGTAATTTCACTGGTACGTTTAGAGCATTTCTTTTGGTTGTTATTGCTGTTCTTATTCATTCGTCTTCAATGATATCCGGCAAATTGTATTTTAGACACGAACAGTAATGGCACCTGCATGTGTTAGTGCAACCGTATGATTAGCGTCTTGTTTGCATAATTTCAGGCAGTTTGATACAATTAGGTATAATCAAAGTGTGTAGGAGTAGAAAATGATTTTCTAGTGTATGTATTACATTGTCTCCTTTTAATCTATGTTTGAATATATGTCCCTAATCTTGTAGAGTTAAAGACATACCTCAATAGAGTTACAGTCTGTTTACTGTGAATTAAAACTGGTGAAGAATACGAGAATTGCTTGTACAGTTTGGTGCCACTTGATTTATACTAAGGTGCCAGCAGTTCTACCACCTTTGATTTTGTGCCATCAGTACAACATCAGCACAGCCAAAAGCAGACAGCATCTTGGTATTACAGGTATCCCCTGATTTTTGAAAGTTTGCATTATGCCACCTTGCATTTATGAAAGACCCACGTTATATTCTTTCCTCACTAACCGAAAGAAAGCCATAGAGGATTTCCACTTTTACATAAAGCAAAAATAGTGTTCAGCATCTGTTTTGCAGCGAACAGCTATACTCCCCAAGTAGGGTGGGCGGCACTGCCAAGCGCTTTCCCCAGGAACTATCCTCGCCATCTCAGTGCGGAGCCGCTATAGCTTTGAACTGTGTCTGTGAGCATTTGTGCCTTATCTCAATTTATTTTGTGCATCCATTGGCAAGATGTGTTGCAAGGTATCAGAAAAGCCTAAGAGGATTTTATTGGGTCTGGGAACGCTTAGAACCTTTTTTGTATAAATTAATGGTAATCGTTTCTTCGCTTTACCCCATTTTGCCTAATGGAAGGTTTCATAGGAACGCTCTGCTTTCAGATAATGAGGGATACCTGTATTATGAAAGTCATTTTGACATTGTCGACCCCACATACAAGTTTTGGGAACCCCTAATGATTCATGGACCATACTTTGAGAACTACAATGATACTTAGAAAAGTTAATCAAATAGACAAAAGAGGGAGGGATGACTTTTGCCGTTACTGTTAATCCGAACACTGCACCAGTTACCAATGCCAGAAGACTCCAACTATATGGAGGATAGCAAAGCTCATCACTGTGCCAGCCCCCAGGAATAGAAGTCCAGACACTCCTGTCTACAGCATCTTCATGTCAGAGTCGCCAAGGAAAACAGAACACAGTCAAGCACTAGATGAAACAATGCTTTTACTCAAGTATAGAAGGGGCAGAACAAGATCAGCTCTAACAGTGTGCTTTGGTCCCCCCTGGCCAGCAGGTCCCCTGGCAGCCAGTGCAGGACAAATGGCCTGCACCAACTCCGCGTATGCTGTGGGAGAAGGACGCCGACACCTCCCCTGTGGAGACTGAAATACTGAACGCTAGGGGCACGTCTGAGGGCCTTTGAGGTGCCCACTTCAGCAGAACAAAGGAGCACACAATGAGCCTGAAACAGGGATATATCTTCTTACACAAGGTGATAAGATCAACACAGGCTGTGTGGACTCTTTACCTTGGTAAGGAAGTGTTCCTGCCCACGGCCTGTTCTTATGTGGCTGAGTGGGGTAGAAGGACTGTGGGCATGAGACTGCCTTCCCAAAGGTCATGTCTTCCCTGCTGCTCCTCTTGAGCTAGCCTACGCTCTGTGCTTTACTTTCTTTTCTGTTAAATCGTTTTGTTTTAATGTATTCTGTAATGTTTTCTTGTTGAAATTATTATAAAATGTAATTATATAGATGTTTGCTTTTAAACTTCTTAAATTAGTAGGGAACTAGGCATAAGTTAAATTTTATAACCTAATAGCCATGAATCCAAACTAGTGAGGAAATGCTAGATAGCTATGTACTACGAATGTCCTCGAGACCAAAGAAAGCATAAAATCAAAGCTTCCGGGACATATGCCATTTTTATACACTGGGGAAGCATGTTGTCAGTTTCTGCCACTGCTTCCTCAGTTATTTTCCATCTATTTATAGTCTTCTGCCATTTCAACAAACTATTTGGAATCGATACTGCCTCCTTTTGGTGCTTATTAAACTGATGACTGACATCCTGTTGTAGATTATTAGTAGAAAATCTGATTTTTTTTTTTAAGATTTTATTTATTTGATAGAGACAGTGAGAGAGGGAACACAAGCAGGGGGAGTGGGAGAAGGAGAAGCAGGCTTCTCGCTGAGCAGGGAGCCTGATGCGGGGCTCGATCCCAGGACCGTGGGATCGTGACCTGAGCCGAAGGCAGACGCTTAACGACCGAGCCACCCAGGCGCCCCAAAAATCTGATTCTTATTAGTAAAGAGTCTGATAGATTATCAGTGAAGAGATCTGCTACAGAGTTGGATTAGTCCTACAAGGGAACTATTTCTGTACTTTCCCTGTATCTTGAAAGAGATACTGGCTACCTGACTCTGCTTTTTCAGTTGAGAGCTCCTTCCTCTTTTGGTAGCAACTTTGGTGTTCTCTCTGGAAGGAAGTCCACTATTTCCTTTGGTTGGTTGATTGGCACTGCCCCGTTTTAAGTCCTAGGTAGTATTTTGGGGGAAATTGGAATTGCTTTGTATTAAATGTCCTAATGTGTACAGAGATTAACCCAAAGATTGGGATGACACCAAAATAAAAAGTTTTTGCACAGTAAAGGAAACCATCAACAAAACGAGAAGGCATCCTACTGAATAAGAGAAGATACTTGCAAGTGATATATTCAATAAGGGGTTAATATTCAAAATATATAAATAACTGCTATAACTCAACATCAAATAATCCCATTAAAAGTAGTAAGAGGACATGGATAGATATTTTCCAAAGAAGACATACAGATGGCCAAGAGATACATGAAAACATGCTCAACATCACTAATCATCAAGGAAATGCAAATCAAAACCACAATGAAATATCACCTCGCATCAGTCAAAATAGGTATTATAAAAAAGACAAGAAATAAGTTTGGCAAGGATGTGGAAACAAAGGAACCCTTGTGCACTGCTTATGGGAGTGTAAATTGGTGCAACCACTGTGGAAAACAATATGAAGATTCCTTAAAAATTAAAAAAGAAATATCATATGATCTAATAATTCCACTACTGGTATTTACCCAAAGGAAAAAAAAAACCCACTAATTCAAAAAGATATGTGCGCCCTTATGTTCAATGTAGCATTATTTATAATAGCTAAGATATGGAAGCAACCCAAGTGTCCATCAATAGATGAATGGCTGAAGATGGTACAGTATGTATATACATAATGGAATATTACTCAACCATAAAAAGTGAGATCTTGCCATTGTGACAAGATGGGTAGACCTAGAAGTTATTATGCAAGTGAAATAAGTCAGACAGAGAAAAACATATGCCATATGATTTCCCTTATATGTAGAATCTGAAAAACAAATGAGCAAACAAATGGAAATAGACTCATAAATGCAGAGAACAAACTAGTGGTTGCCAGAGGGGAGGGGATGGAGGGAAGGGCTAAATAGGTAAATGGGAGTAAGAGGTACAAACTTTCAGTTATAAATAAGTCACAGAGATGAAAAGTACAGCATTGGGAGTATAGCCAATATTACTGTAATAACATTGTATGGTGAGAGATGGTAACTACACTTACTGTGGTGATCATTGTGTTAATGTATAAAATTGTTGAATCACTATGTTGTGCACCTGAAATGAACATTGTATGCCAACTATACTTCAATACTAGAAACTTTTTTAAAAGCATATAGTGTATAAGAATGGCTTGTAAACTCTAAAATGATATATACCAGAAGGTGCCAGTGAGATCACTTCTAATTTTTAGGTACACATAAGTTCATTCATTTTTCCAGGAACAAAATTTATAAATGTCAGTTTTACTTGGATATTCTGAGTGGTTCCTCTTAATTACACAATACATTGAAAAGTACATTGTAATCTATAAGGGTATATACAAATACTAGTTACTGAAAGTTACCAAAGTAAAAGAGAAAGAGATGAGAGCAGGGGTAAAACACTTGGATGAAGAGAAGACTACCTTAAACAGAAATATGAGGTCAGTATGAATATGAAAGGATGATTTTTATATTTGAGGCTGGATTTCCATCTTTCAGTGTTATACCCTTTTATAAATTGTAACTTTATTCTTGTGCTTTTTTCATCTATAAAGGACTTAGTTTGATATATTGATCTTATTATCGTCAGCGTATATTGATCTGTAAGTATATAGATGCAGGTTTAAATGATATCTGTAGTCACTAAAATTCATAGAATTAAAATAACATTTCAGATTAGTCTTCACAAACATTTTGAAGATTATAGATAATCTGTATACTCCTGTGCTTTTTTTAGACAGATAAAATTTTACCTGAGATTCTCAAGCATTTCAGTGCTCATGCCTACAATTTCTATTCACATTTGCACACTGAATGTGAAGGAAACAAAATAACAGCAACATACGTAAGTGGCTTGCTATTAGGAGGTAAGCTAGGAAATATGGAACATTATAAAGTGAAAAATAGGTTATCTATATTTCTCCCACCAAGACATTGTCCTACTAACATTTGGTACATTTTCTTCCAGTTCCATTTTTTTGGCATTTTCCTTAATTTTTTTTCTTTTTTTTTTTTTAGATCTAATGTGACACTTTTGTAGGTTATTTTTCATCATTTAAAATTTAGGCAGAACCTGGGGAGCCTGGGTGGCTCAGTCAGTTAAGCGTCTGACTCTTGAGTTTGGCTCAGGTCATGATCTCAGGGTCATGAGGTCAAGCCCCACATCCAGCTCTGGGCTCAGCGGGGAATATGCTTGAGATTCTCTCTCCTTCTCCCTCTGACCCTCCCCTCACTCGCATGTGGGCACATGCTCTCTCTTTATTTGTAAATCTTTTTTTTTTTAATTTTTTTAATTCTTATGTTAATCCCCATACATTACATCATTAGTTTTAGATGTAGTGTTCCATGATTCATTGTTTGTGCATAACACCCAGTCCTCAATACCCATCACCAGGCTAACCCATCCTCCCACCACCCTCCCCTCTAGAACCCTCAGTTTGTTTTTCAGAGTCCATCGTCTCTCATGGTTCATCTACTCCTCCGATTTCCCCCCCTTCATTCTTCCCCTCCTGCTACCTTCTTCTTCTTTTTTTTCTTAACATATATTGCATTTTTTGTTTCAGAGGTACAGATCTGAGATTCAACAGTCTTGCACAATTCACAGCACTTACCAGAGCACATACCCTCCCCAGTGTCTATCACCCAGTCACCCCCTCCCTCCGACCCCACCCCCCACTCCAGCAACCCTCAGTTTGTTTCCTGAGATGAAGAATTCCTCATAACAGTGAGGTCATATGATACATGTCTTTCTCTGTTTGACTTATTTCGCTCAACATAATACCCTTCAGTTCCATCCACGTCGTTACAAATGGCAAGATCTCATTCCTTTTGATGGCTGCATAATATTCCATTGTATATATATACCACTTCTTCTTTATCCATTCATCTGTCGATGGACATCTTGGCTCTTTCCACAGTTTGGCTAGTGTGGACATTGCTGCTATAAACATCGGGGTGCACGTACCCTTTCGGATCCCTACTTTTGTATCTTTGGGGTAAATACCCAGTAGTGCAATTGCTGGATCATATGGTAGCTCTATTTTCAACTTTTTGAGGAACCTCCATACTGTTTTCCAGAGTGACTGCACCAGCTTGCGTTCCCACCAACAGTGTAGGAGGGTTCCCCTTTCTCCGCATCCCCGCCAACATCTGTCGTTTCCTGACTTGTTAATTTTAGCCACTCTGACTGGTGTGGGGTGGTATCTCATTGAGGTTTTGATTTGGATTTCCCTGATGTCAAACGATATTGAGCACTTTTTCATGTGTCTGTTGGCCATTTGGATGTCTTCTTTGGAAAAATGTCTGTTCATGTCTTCTGCCCATTTCTTGATTGGATTCTTTGTTCTTTGGGTGTTGAGTTTGAAGAGTTCTTTATAGATTTTGGATACTAGCCCTTTATCTGATATGTCATTTGCAAATATCTTCTCCCATTCTGTCGGTTGTCTTTTGGTTTGTTGACTGTTTCCTTTGCTTTGCAAAAGCTTTTTATCTTGATGAAGTCCCAAGAGTTCATTTATGCCCTTGCTTCCCTTGCCTTTGGCGATGTTTCTAGGAAGAAGTTGCTGTGGCTGAGGTTGAAGAGGTTGCTGCCTGTGTTCTCCTTTAGGATTCTGATGGACTCCTGTCTCACATTGAGGTCTTTCAACCATTTGGAGTCTATTTTTGTGTGTGGTGTAAGGAAATGATCCAGTTTCATTCTTCTGCATGTGGCTATCCAATTTTCCCAACACCATTTGTTGAAGAGACTGTCTTTTTTGAATTGGACATTCTTTCCTGCTTTGTCGAAGATTAGTTGACCATAGAGTTGAGGGTCCATTTCTGGGCTATCTATTATGTTCCATTGATCTATGTGTTTGTTTTTGTGCCAGTACCATACTGTCTTGATGATGACAGCTTTGTAATAGAGCTGGAAGTCTGGAATTGTGATGCCACCAGCTTTCCTTTTCTTTTTCAATGTTCCTCTGGCTATGCGGGGTCTTTTCTGGTTCCATATGAATTTTAGGATTATTTGTTCCATTTCTTTGAAAAAAGTGGATGGTATTTTGATGGGGATTGCATTGAATGTGTAGATTGCTCTAGGTAGCATTGACATCTTCACAATATTTGTTCTTCCAATCCATGAGCATGGAACGTTTTTCCATTTCTTTGTGCCTTCCTCAATTTCTTTGATGAGTATTTTATAGTTTTCTGAGTACAGATCCTTTGCCTCTTTGGTTAGATTTATGCCTTGGTATCTTATCGTTTTGGGTGCAATTGTAAATGGGATCGACTCCTTAATTTCTCTTTCTTCTGTCCTGTTGTTGGTGTATAGGAATGCCACTGATTTCTGTGCATTGATTTTATATCCTGCCACTTTACTGAATTCCTGTATGAGTTCTAGCAGTTTTGGGGTGGAGTCTTTGGGGTTTTCCACATAAAGTATCATATCATCTGCAAAGAGTGAGAGTTTGACTTCTTCTTTGCCGATTTGGATGCCTTTGATTTCTTTTTGTTGTCTGATTGCTGTGGCTAGGACTTCCAATACTATGTTGAATAGCAGTGGTGATAGTGGACATCCCTGCCGCGTTCCTGACCTTAGGGGGAAAGCTCTCAGTTTTTCCCATTGAGAATGATATTTGCTATAGGTTTTTCATAGATGGCTTTTATGATATTGAGGTATGTACCCTAGTTTTGATCAAGAAAGGATGCTGTACTTTGTCAAATGCTTTTTCTGCATCTATTGAGAGGATCATATGATTCCTGTTCTTTCTTTTGTTGATGTATTGTATCACGTTGATTGATTGCAGATGTTGAACCAACCTTGCAGCCCAGGGATAAATCCCACTTGGTCGTGGTGAATAATCCTTTTAATGTACTGTTGGATCCTATTGGCTAGTATTTTGGTGAGAATTTTTGCATCCATGTTCATCAGGGATATTGGTCTGTAATTCTCCTTTTTGATGGGGTCTTTGTCTGGTTTTGGGATCAAGGTAATGCTGGCCTCATAAAATGAGTTTGGAAGTTTTCCTTCCATTTCTATTTTTTGGAACAGTTTCAGAAGAATAGGTATTAATTCTTCTTGAAATGTTTGGTAGAATTCCTCTGGGAAGCCATCTGGCCCTGGGATTTTGTTTTTTGGGAGATTTTTGATGACTGCTTCAATTTCCTTAGTGGTTATAGGTCTGTTCAGGTTTTCTATTTCTTCCTGGTTCAGTTTTGGTAGTTGATAGACCTCTAGGAATGCCTCCATTTCTCCCAGGTTATCTAATTTGCTGGCATAGAGTTGCTCATAATATGTTCTTATAATTGTTTGTATTTCTTTGGTGTTGGTTGTGATCTCTCCTCTTTCATTCATGATTTTGTTGATTTGGGTCATTTCTCTTTTCTTTTTAGTAAGTCTGGCCAGAGGTTTATCAATCTTGTTAATTCTTTCAAAGAACCAGCTCCTAGTTTCGTTGATCTGTTCTACTGTTCTTTTAGTTTCTATTTCATTGATTTCTGCTCTGATCTTTATTATTTCTCTTCTCCTGCTGGGCTTAGGCTTTATTTGCTGTTCTTTCTCCAGCTCTTTTAGGTGTAGGGTTAGGTTGTTTACTTGAGACCTTTCTTGTTTCTTGAGAAAGGCTTGTATTGCTATATACTTTCCTCTTAGGACTGCCTTTGCTGCATCCCAAAGATTTTGAATTGTTGTGTTTTCATTTTCATTGGTTTCCATGAATTTCTTTAATTCTTCTTTAATTTCCTGGTTGACCCATTCATTCTTTAGTAGGATGCTCTTTAGCCTCCATGTATTTGAGTTCTTTCCGACTTTCCTCTTGTGATTGAGTTCTAGTTTCAAAGCATTGTGGTCTGAAAATAGGCAGGGAATGATCCCAATCTTTTGGTACCAGTTGAGACCTGATTTATGACCTAGGATGTGATCTATTCTGGAGAATGTTCCATGGGCACTAGAGAAGAATGTATATTCCGTTGCTTTGGGATGGAATGTTCTGAATATGTCTGTGAAGTCCATTTGGTCCAGTGTGTCATTTAAAGTCTTTATTTCCTTGTTGATCTTTTGCTTAGACGATCTGTCCATTTCAGTGAGGGGGGTGTTAAAGTCCCCCACTATTATTGTATTGTTGTCGATGTGTTTCTTTGCTTTTGTTATTAATTACCTTATATAATTGGCTGCCCCCATGTTAGGGGCATAGATATTTACAATTGTTAGATCTTCTTGTTGGATAGACCCTTTAAGTAGGATATAGTGTCCTTCCTCATCTCTTATTACAGTCTTTGGTTTAAAATCTAATTTGTCTGATATAAGGATTGCCACCCCAGCTTTCTTTTGGTGTCCATTAGCATGGTAAATGGTTTTCCACCCCCTCACTTTCAATCTGGGGGTGTCTTTGGGTCTAAAATGAGTCTCTTGCAGACAGCATATCGATGGGTCTTGTTTTTTAATCCAATCTGATAGCCTGTGTCTTTTGATTGGGGCATTGAGCCCATTTACATTCAGGGTAACTATTGAAAGATAGGAATTTAGTGCCATTGTATTGCCTGTAAGGTGACTGTTACCGTATATTGTCTGTGTTCCTTTCTGGTCTATGTTGCTTTTAGGCTCTCTCTTTGCTTAGAGGACCCCTTTCAAGATTTCTTGTAGGGCTGGTTTTGTGTTTGCAAATTCCTTTAGTTTTTGTTTGTCCTGGAAGCTTTTTATCTCTCCTTCAATTTTCAATGACAGCCTAGCTGGATAGAGTATTCTTGGCTGCATATTTTTCTCATTTAGTGCTCTGAATATATCCTGCCAGTCCTTTCTGGCCTGCCAGGTCTCTGTGGATAGCTCTGTTGCCAATCTAATGTTTCTACCCTTGTAGGTTACAGATCTCTTCTCCCGAGCTGCTTCCAGGATTTTCTCTTTGTCTATGAGACTCATAAGTTTTACTATTAGATGTATGGTTGTTGACATATTTTTATTGATTTTGAGAGGAGCTCTCTGTGCTTCCTGGATTTTGATGCCTATTTCCTTCCCCAAATTAGGGAAATTCTCTGCTATAATTTGCTCCATTATACTTTCTGCCCCTCTCTCTCTTTCTTCTTCTTCTGGGACCCCAATTATTCTCATGTTTCATCTTATGGTATCACTTATCTCTTGAATTCTGCCC
Organism: Mirounga leonina; assembly: GCF_011800145.1. Classification (NCBI taxonomy): domain Eukaryota; kingdom Metazoa; phylum Chordata; class Mammalia; order Carnivora; family Phocidae; genus Mirounga; species Mirounga leonina. Next base: position 6,366,430 of record NW_023270709.1, on the reverse strand, counting down.
TCATGATCCAGTAGTTGTTTATCTCTCTTTTTCTCAGCTTCTTTATTTTCCATCATTTGGTCTTCTATATTACTGATTCTCTCTTCTGCCTCATTTATTCTAGCAGTTATTGCCCCCATATTTGATTGCACCTCATTAATAGCCTTTTTGATTTCAACTTGGTTAGATTTTAGTTCTTTTACTTCTCTAGAAAGGGTTTCTCTAATAACTTCCATGCTTTTCTCAAGCCCAGCTAGTATCTTTAAAGTGATGATCTGAACTGTAGATCTGATATCGTACTAATGTTCGTATTGAGTAGGTCTCTGGCAGTCGGTACTACCTCTTGTTCTTTTTGTTGAGGTGATTTTTTCTGTCTTGTCATTTTGTCCAGAGGAGAATAGATTAATGAGAGAACAAAATGCTAGCAAAGTAACAACGTCCCCAGAAAATATACTCTAAACAAATCAGAAAAGACCTGAAACAGTGGGAAAAGAAAGGGAAAGAGAGAAAAAAGAAAAAGGAAAAGAAAAAGATAAAGATAAAGATAAAAACAAACAAAAACAGAACAAAACAAAACAACAACAACAAAAAAACCAGAATGTGATCAAGTATGATCAGGCTGGTATATAGATCAGTGCCACACACTAGATTTTGGGTGTATTTTGATCTGTTAGAAGAAAGTGCCTCTCAAAATTTTAAAGAAAGAAAAACTTATATGTGTACAAAAATAAGGGTTGATATGATGAAGGGATGGAAAATGACTGTAAAGATGGAAATTGTAAAAAATTTTATAAAAGGAATTGATAAGAAGTTGTTTGAAAAAAGAAAGAAGAGGATTTAAAAAAAGAAAAAAGAAAAAAAAGGGAGAGAATGTGATCAGGCGGGGGAGTAGAAAAAAACCATACACTAGAGATTTAGGATATATTTTGATCTGTTTGAAGAAACTATCTCAATATTTTAAAGAGAGAACAACTTATATATATATATGCCAAAAATACAGGTAACTACTATGAAGGGATAGAATATGACTCTAAAAATGAAAAATAAAAATGTTTTTTTAAAAAAGGGATTGATAAGATGTTGGTTGAAAAAGGGAAAAAGAAAAATTCAAAAAAAAAGACAGTTAAAAAAAATTAACTTTGAAAGACTAAAGAATCATGGTAAAAAAAGCCATGAATTCTATGTGCAGTATTCTCCTAGCGCTGGAGTTCTGCCATTCTCATTGATCGGTAAACTTGGTCTTGGCTGACTGTTCTCGCTGATCTTCTGGGGGAGGGGCCTCTTGCCGTGGTTTCCAAATGTCTTTGCCGGAGGCGGAATTGCCCCGCCCTTACCTGGTCCGCACTAAGTGATCTGCTCGGGTTTGCTCTCCAGGGCTTTTGTTCCCTGCGAGCTTTCCGTACAGCTTTGGGGGCAGAGAGTGAAAATGGCGGCCTCCCAATCTCCGCCCCGGGGGAGCTGAGAACTCGGGGCCCCACTCCTCAGTGCACCCCCAGAGAAAAGCCGTCAGTCACTCCCGTCTCCCCGGTCTCCGCCCGCACTCCGTGCTCGCCCGGCCTGTGACCGCGCGTTTCTATCTCTGGCACCCGACCCCGGGTGGAGTCTCCAAACCCAGCAGATCCCTGCGGTGCGCTCCCGCGCCGCTCCTCCCGGGGAAGGAAGGTGAGTCTCCCCGGATCTGCCGCTTGTTGGGTCCCTGCTGGAGGAGCAGTGGCCCGACGGTGCCGCGGATCACGGTTTATGGCAACCCCGAGCTGAGAGCCCGCGCCTGGGCTCCGCCTCTGCAGCCGGCTTCCCTGCTCCGTTACCTGGGAGCTCGGCCACACTCAGGCACCCCCGGTCTTTCTGTGACCCCGAGGGTCCTGAGACCACACTGTCCCGGAGGGTTCCACCCCCGGCTTAGCCACCAGAGTGACGTCCCTCAGCGGAGCAGACTTTTAAAAGTTCCGATTTTGTGCTCCGTGGCTCTATCACTTGCCAGAAGCGGCGGACAGAGGCCCCTCCCCCGTCATCTATCCTCCCGAATATCGCCTCGGATTCACTTCTCCGCACGTCCTACCTTCCAGAAAGTGGTCGCTTTTCTGTTCAGAGAGTTGCTGCTATTCTTTTCTTCGCTCTCCTGTTGAGTTTGTAGGTGTTCAGAATGGTTTGATCCCTATCCAGCTTAATTTTTGAGAGGAGACAAAATCCAGGTCTCCTACTCCTCCACCATCTTGCTCCGCCCCCCTCCATTTTTTTAAATCTGTTACAACACATACAGTTTGTTATGCAAGAAATGTATTTTCAGTGAAGGAAACTTTTTTTCTTTGATGTTTTGTTTTAGGCATAGTGTAATTTTAGCTTGTCCAGGTGATTTTTTTGTTACAGTGCGAGATAAGATTCTTTTTATTTTTTTCTCTCATGACTATCCAGTTGTTCCAACACTATTAAATTACCTTGGTCCTTGTGCTGAGAAATCAAATGGATATATTTGTATGGGTATGTTTTTGGACTATCCATTCTGTTCCAGTGATCAGTGTGTCTGTTCTTACACCAAAACTTCACAGTCTTAATTACTGTAGCTTTATGGCAAGTTTTTTTTAAAGATGTATTTTTATTTTAGAGATGGAGTGGGGGAGGGGCAGAGGGTGTGGAGGATCGATCACGACCTTGAGATCACGACCTGACCTGAAACCAGGAGTCGGATACTTAACCAACTATGCCACTCAGGTGCCCCACTTTATAGCAAGTTTTGCAATCAGGTAGTGTAAGTCCTTCAACTTTGTGTTTTTTCCAAATTGCTTGACTATTCTGGGTCCTTCCATTTCTATTTCCATATGAATTTTAGAATTTGTCAATTTTTAGTTTTCTGAGTAACTATTTCTCCTTTATTTTTTAACAGTTTTTAAAATTGTGGTAATATATACATACCATGATATTTATCATCTTAACCATTTGTAAATGTACAACTCAGTGGCATTAATTGCATCCACAGTGCTGTGTACTCATCACTACCAATTATACACAAACGCTTTTCATCATCTCCAACCTTTTATTGTCAACATAAACTGTATTCCCATTAAACAATAGCTCTTCCTTTTCTCCTTCCCCATGCCTTAGTGTAACCTTTATTCTGCTGTTTGTCTCTATGATTTGCTTATTCTAGCTACCTCAAATAAGTAAAATCATACAATATTTGTCCTTCTGGGTCTTGTTTATTTTAGTTAGCATAGTATCTTTGAGGTCTGTCCATGTTTTCATTCACCCTTATGGATGAAGAGTATTCCTTTGTGTGTATATACGCCACAGTTTATTTATCCATTTATTCATTGATGGATGCTTGGGCTGCTTCCATAATTTGACTATTGTAAATAATGCTGCAATAAACATAGGGGCACATATATCCTTTCGAGTTAGTGTTTTTTGTATTCTTTGAATAATTACCCAGTACTGAAATTACTGGATCATGTGGTAGTTCTATTTTTAATTTTTTAAAGAGCCTGCGTAATGTCTTCCACCGTGGCTGCACCAGTTTTCATTCCCACCAAAAGTGCAAGAGGGGTCCTTTTTCTCCACATCCTCACCAACACTTGTTTCTTGTGGGGGTTTTTTAGTTTAGTTTTTTTTTTTAAAGATTTTATTTATTTATTTGACAGAGAGAGACACAGTGAGAGAGGGAACACAAGCAAGGGGGAGTGGGAGAGGGAGAAGCAGGCTTCCTGTGGAGCAGGGAACCCAATGTGGGACTTGATCCCAGGACCCTGGGACCATGACCTGAGCTGAAGGCAGTTGCTTAACAACTGAGCCACCCAGGCGCCCTCTTGTGTTTTTGATTTTAGTTATTCTGACAGGTGTGAGGTGATATCTCATTGTGGTCTTCATTTGCATTTCCCTGAGGATGAGTGATGTTGAGCATCTTTTCATGTGTCAGTTATCTGGATATCTTCTTTGGAGAAATATCTGTTTATGTCTTCTGCCCATTTTTAAACTGGATTTTTTTTTTTTTTTTTTTTTTTTTTGGTGTTAAGCTGTTTAAGTTCTTTGTATATTTTGGACACTAACCCTTTCTCAGGTATGTCATTTGCAAATATTTTCTCCCATTCAGAGGGTTTTCTTTTTGTTTAGTTGATGGTTCCCTTTGCTGAGCAGGAGCTTTTTATTTTGATGTAGTTCCAGTGGTTTATATTTGCTTTTGTTTTCCTTGCCTTGGGAGACTTATCTAGAAAGACGTTATGGCCAATGTCAGAGAAATTACTGCCTGTGTTCTCCTCTAGGATTTTTATGACTTCAGGTCTCACATTTAGGTCTTTAATCCATTTTGAGTTTATGTTTGTGTATGGTGTAAGAAAGTGGTCCAGTTTCATTCTTTTGAATGTAATTGTCCAGTTTTCCCAACACCATTTGTTGAAGAGACTGTCTTTTTCCCACCATATATTATTTCCTTCTTTGTCAAAGATGAATTGACCATATAATTGTGGGTTTGTTTCTAGGCTTTTTATTCTGTTCTGTTGAACTATGTGTCTATTTTTGTTCCAGTACAATACTGTTTTGATTGCTACAGGTTTTTTTTTTTTTTTTAAGATTTTATTTATTTGACAGAAACACAGCGGGAGAGGGAACACAAGCAGGGGGAGTGGGAGAGGGAGAAGCAGGCTTCCCGTGAGCGAAGAGCCCGATGCAGGGCTCGATCCCAAGACCTGGGAACATGACCCAAGCCGAAGGCAGATGCTTAACGACTGAGCCACCAGGCACCCCTGATTGCTACAGTTTTGTAATATGACTTGAAACCTGGAACGGTGATACCTCCAGCTTTGTTTTTCTTTTTCAAGATTGCTTTGGCTATGAGGGATCTTCCATAGTTCCATGGAAATTTTAGATTATTTGTTCTTGTTCTGTGAAAAATGCTGTTAGTATTTTGATAAAGACTACATTAAATGTATAGATTGCTTTGGGTAGTATGGACCTGTGAACACTGTTTTCTGTTCCAATCCATGAGTATGGCATATCTTTCCATTTGTTTGTGCTGTCTTCAGTTTCTTTCATCAGTGTTTTATAGCCTTTAGAGCACAGGTCTTTCACCTCCTTTGTTAAGTTTATTCCTAGTATTTGACTATTTTTGGTGCAGTTGTAAATGGGATTGTTTTCTTAATTTCTCTTTCTTCTGCTTTGTAGTGTATAGAAATGCAGCAGCTTTCTGCACATTGATTTTGTATCATGCGACCTTACTGAATTCGTTCATCAGTTTTAGTAGTTTTTTGGTGGAGTCTTCCTGGTTTTCTATATATGGAATCATCTCATCTGCAAATAGCGAGTTTTACTTCTTCTTTACCAATTTGGATGCCTTTTGTTCCTTCTTCCTTTCTGATTATTATGGCTAGGACTTCCTGTACTATGTTGAATAAAAGGTGAGAGTGGACATCCTTGTCTCATTCCTGACCTTTGGGGAAAAGCTCTTAGTTTTTCACCATTGATTATGATGTTAGCTGTCCAATTAAGAATTTCAATCTCATTGTGATCCCTAAACTCATTGACCCTTCCATGTTCTCTTTTCTTTTTGCTCTTCTCTCTGCCTAGTTTAGATTCATGTTACATTATTTCACTTATTCTTTCTTGATTATGTGCTTAACTCCCTTGTCTATCTGCTTTTCATAGCTTCTCCCTCCTAAAATCCTCACCCTGAGTAAACTCTGCTACCTACCTTCCCTGTTTGGACATAGGAGGATAAGCCTTCTAACTTTTGTTTATTTATTTGTTTTTTAATTTTTTTATTAAGTTTATTTATTTAGGTAATCTCTACACCCAACATGGGGCTTGAACTCAGGATCAAGAGTCACATGCTCTTCCAAATGAGTCAGCCAGGCACCCCAAGCCTTCTCACTTTTGAAGGATAATTTCACTTGACGTGGAATTCTGGGTTGGTGTTTTTATTTTTGATTCTCCCAACATTTAAAGTATGTCACTCTACTCTCTTCATTCTTGCATGTTTGTTGGTGAAAAATCTGATATAACTAATATCCTTGTTTTGCTATAGGTAAGGTATTCTTTTTCTCTGGCTTCTTCCAAATATTCTCTTTATCCTTGATTTTCTGCAGTTTGAATATGACATGCCTAGATATATATATATTTTAGTATTTATCCTGCTTCTAATTATCTGCATTTCCTGTCATTAATTTTGGAAAATTCTCAGCTATTATCACTTCAAATATTTCTTCTGTTCTTTTTTTTCTCTTCTTAGCAGTTCTAATACACATATATTATACCTTCTGTAATTGTCTTATAGTTTTTGGACATTCTGTTTCCTTTTTTTTTTAAAGATTTTATTTATTTATTTGACAGAGAAGACACAGCGAGAGAGGGAATACAAGCAGGGGGAGTGGGAAAGGAAGAAGCAGGCTTCCCGGCCAAGCAGGGAGCATGATTCAGGGCTCGATCCCAGGAGCCTGGGATCATGACCTGAGCCGAAGGCAGACGCTTAACGACCGAGCCACTCAAGTGCCCCATCTGTTTCATTTTTTTAATCCTTTTTTCTCTTTGCATTTTAGTTGGTTAGTTTCTATTGATCTGTTTTCATCTCCTGATTCTTTCCTTGGCCTTGTCCATTCTACTGACAAGCCCATTCATTCTTCATTTCTTTCTTTTTTTTTAAGATTTTATTTTTTATTATTTATGAGAGAGAGATAACGAGGGAGGGTATGAGCGGGGCCAGGAGAAGGAGAAACAGGCTCCCCTTTGAGCAGGGAGCCCGATGCGGAGCTTGATCCCAGGACCTTGGGATCATGACCTGAGCGGAAGGCAGACACTTAACCAACTGAGCCACCCAGGCGCCCCTTTTCTTTGTTTCTTTCACAGTGTTTTTGATTTCTAGAATTTTATAAAATTCTTTCTTAGCATTTCCATCTACCTACTTACATTATCTACCCTTGCATGTTATCTACTTTTTCCATTATGGCTCTTAGCATATTAATTATAGTTATTTAAAATTTCTGATCTAATTATCCCCAAATCCCTGGCATATCTAACTCAAGTTCTGATGCTTGCTTTATCTCTTCACACTGTGCTTTTTTGCCTTTTAGCATGACTTGAAATTTTTTGTTGAAATTCATAGGTTTTGAAATGAGATAGATAAGCCTTTATTATGAGGTTTTATGTTTATTTGGCGGAGAGTTAGGCTGTATTTGCTGTAGCAGTGGTGTCAGAGGTTAAAATTTCCTTCAGTATTTTTGTTTTTGTGTTCCCTATTGTCTTTGGGTATCCTTAGAGATTCCCTAAATAAGTCCTGAGAGTTGCAGTTATTTTAGTTGTAATATCCTGTGATTGTATAGGAGCTCTATTGATATGGTGGTAAAGTATCGGGGCGGGGGCGGGGGGGAGGCATTCTATAGTCCTGTGATTAGGTCTCAGTCTTTTAGTGATCGTGATTTAGGTATTTCTCTTCCTCCACATTGAAGACTATAGGAGGATGGAGTTATTTTCCTCCCCTTAGGAGGCTAAGGTAAACCTGCCCCCCTCCACCAAGTCAGTTATGCTCTGATAAAATAGCTTCCCTTGAGGGCAGAACTTGTTAAAAAGAACAAAATGCTCTGGGGACATTTTTTTATATGGTTCCTTTTCCAGTACCACTCCTATAAACATGGAATTTTTCTCTGACCTTCACAGTGGTAGGACTCCTGGAGGTAAACCTCTTAAATGTGGAACTCCGGGGCGCCTGGGTGGCTCAGTTGGTTGAGCGACTGCCTTCGGCTCAGGTCATGATCCTGGAGTCCTGGATCGAGTCCCGCATCGGGCTCCCTGCTCGACAGGGAGTCTGCTTCTCCCTCTGACCCTCCCCCCTCTCATGTGCTCTCTCTCTCTCTCATTCTCTCTGTCTCAAATAAATAAACAAAATCTTTAAAAAAAAAAAAATAAATAAATGTGGAACTCCCCCCGAAACAATTGACCCTTTTAGGTATTTTAACCTTCAAGTTTCCCCACACTAAGCCTCCAGCAATTCATCAGTTACAGTTTAAAGTGATTCTTGTAATGTTGACTCTAGCTGCCAGCTTCTGCTAGGCCTTTGTTCCCAGTAAGCTGTGATTCTTTGTATCTGTTTGTTTGTTTCTTCAGTTTTGGGGGCAGCAGTTTACCCTGTGATCTCAATTCTCAGATGTATCAAAGAAGAGTTCTTGATTTTCAGTTTAGTGTTTTTCTTGTGAGGATGGGAGTAAACTTAAAAGCACTTTATATGTCTGACTAGAAACTGCAGAAGTGTACTTGTTGATTTTTCAAAATATCTTGCTGTGATTTTGATTGGAATTGTGGTTAATCTATAGCTCAAATTGGAAAGAATTGACCTGTTAACAATATTGAATCTTTTAGTCTATGAACATTGTATAGATTTCCATTTATTTAGATCTTTTAAAATTTCTCTGACCAGTATTTTCTAGTTTACAGTATACAAGTCTTACATACACTTTGTTAATTTTATCCTTACATGTTTCACATTTATTGGTGCCATGGTATTTGTTAAATATCAATTTTTAATTGTTTACTGTTGTATATAGAATATAAATGATTTTTGTATATAGACTATGTGTCTTGCAACTTTGTAAAATCATTATTTCTAGTAGTTTTACTTTAGATCTATTAGGATTTTGTATATATAAACATCTTGTTTTCCAAATAAAAACTTCTACTTCTTCCTTTCCAAGTCATATGGTTTTTAAATTAACAGATGTTATTGCTTAGAATAGTTTTAAATTTACAGAAAAATAGAGCAGACAGTACAGAGTTCCCATATTCTTCCCCCACCTGCACAACTTCTGCTATTAACATTTTGCAGTAATGTGGTACACTTGTTACCATCAATGAATCAATACTAGTACATTATTATTAACTGAAGTACATAGTTTACATTAGGGTTCACAATTTGCATCATATAGTTCTAAGGGTTTTGACAAATGTTTAATGTCATGTATCCACTATACAGACTAGTTTCACTGCCCTAGAAATCTCCTCTGCTCCTCTTATTCATCCTTTCTTTCCTTCCACTGAACCCCTGGCAGCCATTGATCTTTTTATTGTCTGCATAGTTTTGTATTTTCTAGAATATCATATACTTAGAATTATACAGTATTTGCAGATTTGCTTTTATTTAGCAATACATATTTAAATTTTTTACATGTCTTTTTATATGTGTGTGTGGGGCTTAATATAGTTCATTCTTTTTATTGCTAAATAATATTTCTTTGGGTATACCACAGTTTATCCTTTCACCTATTGAGTGAGTTCTGAATAAAGCTGCTATGAGATATCCATGTGCAGATTTTTGTATGATCATAACTTTTCAACTCAACTGGGTGAATATGTAGGAAAACAATCACTGGATCATGCAGTATCTTAATCTACTCAGCTGCCATAGCAAGATACTACAGACTGGGTGACTTAAACAACAGAAGTGTATCTCAGAGTTCAGGGAGGCCAGAAGTCCAAGATCAAAGTGTGGGAAAATTTAGTTTTTGGTGAGGCCTCTCCTCCTGGTTTGGCTTTGTTGATGTGTCCTCACTTATTCCAGAGAGAGATCTCTGGTGTCTCTTCCTCTTTTTATAAAGACAGTCCTACCAGATTAGAGCTCAACCCTTCTGACCTCAATTAACCTTAATTACCCACCCCCCACTCCAAGACCCTATCTCCAAATACAGTCAAACTGGGGGATAAGGCTTCAACATATGAATTTTTGGAGGACACAGTTCAGTCTATAACATACAGTAAGAGTTTGTTGGGGTGGGGGGTAGGAGGTGGGGAAAATGGGCAGAGGTGGTCAAAGAGTACAAACTTTCAGTTACAAGATGAATAAGTTTTGGGATGTAATGTACAGCATGGTGACTATAGTTAACAATACTGTATTGTACATTTGAAAGTTGCTAATAGAGTAGATTTTTTTGTTGTTGTATTTTGTTTTTTTTTAAACTTCTCACTACACAAAAAATTTGTAACTATATGAGGTAATGGTTGCATTAACTAACTTTATTGTGGTGATCATTTTGCAATATATATCAAATCATTATGTTGTACACCTTTAACTTACACAATGTTATATGTTACTTATATCTCAATAAACCTGGAAGGGAAAAAAAGACAATGTTTATCTTTGTAAGAAACTGCCAAACTGTCTTTCGAAGTGCCTGTTCTATTTTGCATTTCTACCAGCAATGAATGAGAATACCTGTTGCTCCACATCGTCACCAGATTTAGTTATTATTAGTTTTTGGATTTTAGCCATTTTAATAGATGTGTAGTGGTATCTCATTGTTGTTTCAATTTGCAATTACCTAATGACATATGATAGTAAGTCATCTTTTCATGTGATTATTTGCCACCTGTGTGCCTTCTTTTGTAAGGTGTCTGTTCAGATCTTTTGATCAATCTTCGATATGATTTTTTTTCTTTACCTTGGTGATGTGGTGGATAACATTAACTGATTTTTAAATGTTGAATCAGCTTTGCATTCCTGGTATAAATTCTACTTGGTCATGGTTTATAATTCTTTTTACACATTGTTGGGTTAGATTTGCTAATATTTTGTTTTAGAATTTTACATCTATGTTCATGAGTCATATTAGTCTATAATTTTCTCTTCTTGTAAATTGTATAACTAGTTTTGGTATAAGGGTAATAATGTATAATAGAATGATGTAGGACCTATTCCCTCTGAAACATGTTTAGAGTCTGTCAAAGCAAGGGTACCAGTTTACAAGGTGAACAGAAGATTTTGTTATTTGAAACTTTAAAAATATCATTGAAATAACAGGTGAGACTATCTTTTCAACATTCTATATTGGAGCCCTTCTCAAAGATGAGTTGATTGCTAAGCATGTTTTATTTCTGGGATGTGGATGCCTTTCTGGATGCCTTTTATTTGTTTTTCTTGACTAATTGCTTTGGCTAGGACTTCCAGTACTATGTTGAATCAAATGGTGAAAGTAGGCATCCCTGTTTTGTTCCTGATCTTAGAGGAAACACTTTCAGCTTTCACCATCAACAGGTGAATGGATAAAGAAAATGTGTGTGTGTGTGTAGTAGAATATTATTCATCCATAAAAGAAGGAAGTTTTGTCATTTGTGACAACATGGATGAACCTGGAGGATATTATGCCTAAGTGAAATAAGCTAGACACAGAAGGACAAGTTTGAGCTCACTTATATGTGAAATCTAAAAAAGTCATATTCATAGAACCAGAGAGTAGAGTGGTGGTTGCCAGGGACTGAGGGCTGAGGAAGGGTGGTCAAAGGATACAAACTTCCAGTTAAAAGATGGGGCTCTAATGTATAGCATTGTGATTATTGTTAATAGTACTGTATTTGCTAAGACAGTAGATCTTAATTTTTTTTACACCACCACCACCACCACAAAAAAGAAAAAAAAAAGCTGACTATGTAAGATGATGGATGTGTTTGTTAACTTGATTATGGTAACCATCTCACAGTGTATGCATATATTAACTCATCACATTGTATGTCTTTTAAAAAGTCACATTGTATAACTGAAATATATAACATTTTTATTTGCCAGTCATACCTCAATAAAGCTGGGAAAAAAAGAAATACAAGGGAAATCTCAGATATTTGTTTGAATTCCTTACATTCATTCTATGCATTAATATTGTTTTATTTTGATATGGTGAGGGAAGCACCATCAGTCTTTAGGATTTTAGGGCTGCTAGTGTTCTTAATCCATATTATATCAGATTTTATTCTTTCTCTTTATAGTCACACTAAATCAGGCATTCATGCTCACAAAACCATTCTTTTGGTTTTCTTTCCTGTTTTTACTCTCTTCCTGAACCTATGATAGTGGATCTCAAACATTCTGTTCTTTGGAACCCTTTATATCCCTAAAAATTAATGGAAAACTTTTATTTAGGCAGGTTATACCTATTGATATTTGCTGTAATAGATATTAAAATAGAGAAATTTAACAATACTGATTAATTAATTTAAAATGTCAATTATAAGCCCATTATATGTTAATATAACTTGCAATTTTTAATGAAAATTACTTTGTTTCCCACTATGCACTTCTGCATTCTGAAAATACATGGTTGACTATCTAGAATGTATTTAGGAAATGTTTTCTGAATAAATGCCTACCAATTTTTAAAAATCAGAAATATATAGTTTACATGGTTTTTGCTAACAATATATATACAGTTACAAATTTCACTTTTAGTAGAACTTGCTTTGGGAAACAGGTTGTTTATCTCTAAGTGATATTTCAATTAGTAAATCACCTATTACAAAACTTCTTTGATGAAAATGAGCCCTCAGCCTTTGGCATCAGAAGGATTGGAAAGAGTCCAGGGTTCTTTGGCACAGGATTGGCTGTGATTTTGGATAAAGAGGCAGTGGCTTAGTTTCATGTTTAGGTGTCATAAGTAGGCTAGACTTGGGCCCCAGGAAATGCTAGACATACTCATCAGGAGAGGAAGTGAATTGCCAAGTGTGACCTCAGAGAAGTCAGTAGGAGGAGTGCAGTATGAAGGTTTAGTGGAGTCCTTGTTGATTAGAAGAAAGATGAAGACTCCAATAATAGATTCACAATTCTAGATATACATATTACTTTAATGCAGGTCTATCTTGAGTATTATATTTTTCAAACCATGAATAACAATGATCTTCTATACTTATTGGAAAATATATATTTTAATTTTATTTACTTCATACATTTATGGAGTGCCTACTCTGTTTTAAGCACTGTTTAGGCATTGGGAAAATGATGGTGAACTCAAGATATATAAGATCCTTGCTCTCATGTAGCTTATATTCTATTTGGTAGGAAACATGCAATAGGAAGTGCTGTGAAAAGATGAAGCAGGAGAAAGCCATTTTAGAGGATGGTTCTCTGATGCTTCTCTGAGGAAGTGTTATTTGAACTGAGCCTTGAATAATACAAATGGGGAGTCATTAGGGAGAAGGATGTTCCAAACATCAGCAAGTGTAAAAATCCTGAGAAGGAGATACATTTGATGTGTTCAAAAGACAGGAAGAAGGCTTGTTTTCCCACTCAAAACAGTTTATTTCATTTTATGAGATCATAATGCTAGCAGACAAACCACTAAAACATCCCAGTTTTGTGCATTCAATTCTTTTATAAGATCTCTGTAAGAAATGGTCAGATGGACTAACCTGCCGTTCGTGTATTCATTTAGCAGCTCTAATTTCTAAGTATAAATTTATGTGGCATAATACTCTCCTGACTTTCCTCCTGTCTGGGTCTTTGGAGCTCTTACTCCTTTATACTCATTCCCCTTACAGCTTAGTCTTGAGTCTCTTATTCTCTCTATGATCTTTTTAAGTGATTTCATCCTTTGCCATCATTTGTCATTTATGTACTAAATACTTGACATATTTACTTGGATATGTCACAGAAATCTGAACATGAACATGCCTAAAACTGAATTCTCATTCCCCCTCCCTACTAAATGTAGGCTCCTTTTGTCTTTCTTATCTCAATATATGAGATACCTCCATTCATGATTGCTCAAACCAATCAACATCTAGTCCATCATCAATGTTCTATTAATTTTACCTTTAAAACATATTAAATTCAGCTATTTCCTTTCTATTCCATTTTAACTTTCTTAGCCCAAGCCTCCATCTTGTTGGAATGCCCACAGTTGCCTCCATTATGATTTCTCTACTTTTGCCTTTGCTGCGCTCCAAACCATTCTCTACCCAGAAAATGAAGTAAGCTTTTAAAAGCATGAATTAGATCATGTCACTTTACTGCTTAAAACCATCTAATGGTACCCTGGTTGTTTGAAGTCAAACTTCTTAACATGGCCCGTAAAGCCCTGATAATTTAGGCTGTATTGTCTAGTCTCGTTTTTCAGCCACACTGGCCTTATATACATCCTAAAACATGCCATGCTTTTTCTTACCTTAAGGCTTAAGCTTTTTGCTGTTTTTTTTTTTTTTTTTACCTGGATTTCTCTTTTCTCTTTTTTTACCTTCATTACTACAACCTATTCTTCAGGTGTTGATTAAAGGTCAGTTCTATAGAGAGGGGCCTTTCCCTGAATGACAGCCTGGTGTGAATAGAAATATAAGAGGAACTACCTTCCTTTTAACTCTTCTTAAAACATTCTGTTATTTTCCTTAATCAAACCTTATCAAACAATCAGTATATTTATTTGTATGTTTATTTGCTTGGTGTCCGTTTTCTCTTTCTAGACTGTAAGTTACATGATAGCAGATCATGTATCTTTGGCTTATCATTCTGTACCTAGCTCCAAGCACAATGTTTGTACATAGTGCTCAAGAAATTCAGTATTTGGTGAGTGGGTGTTAAGAAGATAAGAGCCTGGGGGCGCCTGGGTGGCTCAGTTGGTTAAGCGACTGCCTTTGGCTCAGGTCATGATCCTGGAGTCCCGGGATCGAGTCCCACGCATCAGGCTCCCTGCTCGGCTGGGAGTCTGCTTCTCCCTCTGACCCTCCCCCCTCTCATGTGCTCTCTCTCATTCTCTCTCTCTCAAATAAATAAATAAAATCTTTAAAAACAAAAGAAGATAAGAGCCTGTACTAGTGGGGGACCATTGAGAATGGGAAGGGAAATAGGAGTAGGAAAGCTCCTGATGAACTCATAGTAAGTTGTTTTGATAGAGCTACTGGAAGGATCCAGGAAATATTTCTGGTGAGTACACTGGCAGCTGTTGTTGTCGTTGTTATATGTGTATGTGTGTTTGTGTGTTTTAATTTGTGGTAGCTACCCAACATGTAGGAATGATACTTATGGAATCTGCCCAGTATGTAGGAACAATATATATCACACATCTCAGTGATGTGTATAGCCTTTCCCAGTACTTGTGAAGAAAGCCACGTGAAGTCAATTCTAAGGATTTAAACACCCCACTCTAGTAGAAAGCCTGGAGAGGTTTCCTTGTAGAAAATCATCCATGACTTTGGAAGGCCACTTATCCATGAATTAGTGAAATAATTACCTTTACCATTGAGCTACAAAAATCTCTTACTGTTTTGAAGTCATAAGATTATGGGCTTTAATGTTTAGTGTAATCATTAATAGCCTTATCAGTTTGAGGAAGTAGCTAGGGAGATAACTATTTACCTACATTAAAACCTTTTTTTTTTTTTTTTTAAGGGAGAAAAAAAGCAGGGAGAAGGATCAGAGAGAGAGGGAGAAGCAGAGAAGCAGACTCTGCTGAGCAGGGAACCCAATGTGGGGGTCCATCCCAGGACCCTGAGATCATGACCCGAGCCGAAGGCAGACGCTTAACCAACTGAGCCACCCAGGCGCCTCTACCTACATTAAAACTTAAAGCACTGCTGTTCTTCATAGATTTTGTTGAAGTTTTATTGGCCTATTGCAGAGTTCAAAACCCTTTGTTTCTTCTGAGATATACTGTGGTCACAACCAACAGAGACAAAAACAAGAGCAGGAAATAAGAAGAAACTTGAACTATTTGCTTTGAATTTGGGCTCTAAAAAGAAGCAAAAGTACTGGAAACAAGTGATTGAACTGAAAATTTTTTATTATAATTTTTATTTATTTTGTAAATTTCAGGATTTTATTTATTATGCATCAATTGGTTACATGATGCAATTTTATAATTTTAAATAAGCATGATATGAGCCAATCTGTATACCCCAAAAGATTAAATTGGAAGGTGTGTAGTCATTTGACCAAATAAGTTATTTTTTATAGGATTCTTATAAATCAACCTCCTAGTACATATCAGAGATTCTGTGGATAAACTATCAGTTCAATTCTACAAACATTCATTGAGTCCCTTTTACGTACTGGTTGCTTTGTTCTAGAAGCTGAACAATATCACTTAAAGCTAGGTATATCTGAAATAGTTGTGACAAATGAGACTGTAGTTATTGGCTGGGGACTTTTATGTATCTGTGTACGTCTCCCATAAGGGGGCAGCAAAGGACCAGCATGATTTTGTTGTGTAGCCTTGCAAGAGATTGGCTCACAGAAAAAACTTAAGTAATGGAAATCTTCCAAGAGTAAGGGAAAACAGAGGGCATCGTTACAGTTTTACTTAGTTTCTAGGTTATCTTTTCTATGGTGTAATATGGTTTTTGTACAACACAGTAGATTATCTCACAAGGACTATGGTATCAGTGATAGTCTAGTCATTGAATGTTGGCCATGGGGTCAGTTGTTGGAGTTTGAAAGCTAGCAGGGTGACATCAGCAGTGTAACCTGGAAAGACTACTTCACCTTTCTAAGCCTCAACTTCTTCATCTGTTAAAAAAAGAGGGGAAATTTTAGGGAAGAGCAGCGTCTACTTCAAATGGTTTTAATAAATACAGTTGAAATTCTGTATCCTGGAGAGGCTGAAAGATGGAGATAGAAAAAACTAACCCGATAACCTACCAGTCTCAAATGTATGCTATTTGCTTAAAATCCTGTTTAGGGTCTGATGAAGGAAAGTATAGGCCATTACTGTGGTAGTTACTTCTATATTTTTATTTATTTTTATTTATTTATTTATTTATTTATTTTTAAAGATTTTATTTATTTATTTGACACAGAGAGAGAAAGCACAAGTAGGCAGAGAGGCAGGCAGAGAGAGAGGGAGAAGCAGGCTCTCCACAGAGCAGGGAGGCGGACGTGGGGCTCGATCCCAGGACCCAGGGATCATGACCTGAGCCGAAGGCAGCCGCTTAACCGACTGAGCCACCCAGGCGCCCCTACTTCTATATTTTTAAATCAGCATATATTTATGTATCAATTATCATTTATTCATATAATTTCTAAAGCCAATTAAATACATTTAATTTTTTACAAACTGTCAGTTATAAAATAAATCACAAGGATGAAAAGTACAGTATAGGGAACATAGTCAATAATACTGAAATAGCTTTGTATGGTGGCAGATATGTAACTACTTACCGTGGTGAGCACTGCATAGTGTGTGTAACTGCTGAATCACTGTGTTGTACACCTGAAGCTAATATAGTCAACCTATACCTCAATTAAAAATAAAAAAATAAATTAAAAATCTTGTGCTATTTCAATAGGATGTCTTAATTTGGCTACTCCAATTATTTTCTAAGTGAATAAATAAGTGAGCTTGTTTCATCCTCATTTAATTCTCACAAATTTATTGTGATAATTATGTCTCTTATTTCTGACATTTTTCATGTTTTTCATTTGTTAAGCATTCTTGATTATTTCTTTTTTTTCCCCTTTGCCTGTGAAACTTCACTAATTATGGTTCTCTTTTTATCTCTTGTACTTAAATTTTTACTAGCCATATTTGACATATATCTTTTTATCAGTGTTGGGAATTATTGAGTAACTTCCAAGTCTCAAGTCAGACAGTTAGACTACTTTTTTTTTTAATTTCCCCTCTGACATGCCTATATTTTGAGAAATAATAGAAAATTTTAGCCTGAGGTGATTGTTACTTTTTATTTGTTTTTTGTGTATTTTTAAAATGGACCTCAAGTGGTACACAGAAATAGATCATTAATATCTGGTTCTTGACACATTCTCACCCGTTGGCCCATGCAAGGCCCTCATTTATTTTTTACTTATTTTTAATACCAATTAAGCATCCATGAAGTTGCCATCCAATTCAACAGCCTGGATCTTAATATTAACCCATACCTAGCAATATGGTGCAGTCCCCTCTCATTCTTTGCCTACCTGAATTTGGGGCCTGTTCGTTTCTTAAATTTTGCCCATTTTCCCTTTGCTTTACATGGCTGTATTTTATCTCTATGCTTCCTAAAACATAATTTGAAATAGTTGTTTCTAATTTTATTTTTTAAAAAAGAATTGTGTTGTATGTAATCTTCCAGGACTATATGGAATCTTCTGACACTATTCCATTGTATGGATATACCATAGTTTATTTTCCATTCTTCTATTTATAGATATTCCATTCTTCTATTTATAGACATTTAGGTGGTTTTTTTCCAAAGTTTTTTCTACTTTTTGTTGTACTTAAACAGTAATTTCTTTGGGCCAAAGAGTAAAATTGCTGTGAATGTTCAACTCTACAAATAGCACCAAATATTTTCCAAAGTGGTTGTATGAAATGGACTGAATGTTTATGTCCTTCTAAAATTCTTTTGTTGAAATCCTAGTCCCCCATTGTGATGGTGTTAGGAGGTGGGGCCTGTAGGAGATGGTCATGTCATGAGACTGGAACCCTCAAGAATGGAATTAGTGCCCTTATAAAAGAGACTCTAGAGAGCTCTTTCTTCCTATCTGTGCCATGTGAGGGGTCAAGAAAACAACGCTCTCCATTCTGGAGCTTGAACTTGACCATGCTGACTCCCTGATCTTGGACTTCCAGCTTTTAAAACTATAAGAAATAAATTTCTGTTTTTAATAAGCCACCCAGTCCATTGTATTTTGTGATAGCAGTCTGAATCGACTGAGACACCTTCACAATCTATTTTAGCACATTTCCATCACCCCACAAAGAAACCTTGGACTCATTAGCAATCACCCCCCCCATTTGTCCCCAGCCCTCTCGTCCCTCCCATGCAGCCACAAATCTACTTTTGTCAATATATTTGTCTATTGTAGACATTTCATATGAATGGAATCATGAAGTATGTGACCCTCTGTGACTGGCTTCTTTCACTTAGTGTAATGTTTTCAAGGTTCATCCATGTTGTGGGTGTCTGTACTTCATTCCTTTTTATTGCAGAATACTATACTATTTCATTGTATAGACATGCCACACTTTGTTCATCAGCTAATGGACATTTAAGTTGTTTACACTTTTTGTCTATTATGAATAATGTTGCCACGAACATCGATGTAAAATTTTTTGGTGGGCATATGTTTTCATTTCTCTTGGGAACCTAGGGGTGGAATTGCTGAATCATATAGCAATTCTATGTTTAAGATTTTGAGAAACTGCCAGACTGTTTTCCAAAGTGGCTGCACTATTTTACATTCCCACCAGTAGTATATGAGGGTTCCACATTCTCCACATCTTTTAATATTGGTAAAATACACACAACATAAAATTTACCATTTTAAGTGTGTAATTCAGTGGCATTTTGTACATTCACAATGTTGTTGTACAACCATCACCTCTTTTCATTGCCACAACTTTTTTTTTTCACCCCAAACAGAAACTCCATCCTCATTACAATGACTCCATATTTCTCCTTCCCCCTGAGCTCCTGGGAACTTCTATTCTACTTTTTGTCTCTAGTTACCTCATGTGAGTGCAATCCTATAATATTTGTCCTTTGGGGTCTAGCTTATTTCACGTAGCATATGTCTTCAAGGTTCTTCCCTATTGTAACATGGATAAAAATTTCATTACTTTTTAAGGCCAAATAATATTCCATTGTGTGTGTATATTACATTTTGTTTATCCTTTCATCCATCAGTGGACACTTGGGTTGTTCCCACCTTTTGGCTATTGTGAATAATATTGCTATGAGCATTGGCTTACAAATACCTGACAGTCCCTGCTTTCAACATTTTGGCTATTGTGATAATATAGTTGACCTTTGAACAATATGAGTTTGAACTGCATCAGTCCACTTATACATGGATTTTTTTCAATATGGTACAGTATTATAAATGTATTTTCTTTATGATTTTCTTAATAACATTTTCTTTTCTCTAACCTACTTTATTATAAGAATATAGTATGTAATACATATAACATACAAAATAAGTGTTAATTGACCGTGTTAGGGGTAAGGTTTATAATCAATAGTAGGCAATTAGTAGTTAAGTTTTGGGGGAGTCAAAAGTTGTTTGTGGCTTTTCACCTAAGGGGTGGGGAGTCTCTAAACCTCCACTTCGTTTAAGGGCAGTTGTATTAAGAAGTAAGTATTTGGTCTTTGTCCTCAGTTTCTGGCATACAGCTCCTAAAACTCTTGGAATCTGCTGAGTGATAAGAGTGTCTTTGTATGGTAATGAGGCGATTGGTTGCTGAGAGCCCCTAGAAAGCTTCAGGATTGGGACTGATCACTAGAAAGAACTAGCCATGATTAGAGGTTGGAACTTTCAGTCCCACTCCTTATCCTTCAGGCAGGGGTAGGAATTGGAGATTGAGTCAGTTGCCAATGATTTAATCAGTCATGTTTACGTAATGGAACCTCCATAAAAACTCCTAAATGACAGCGTTCAGAGAGCTTCCCATTGGTGGATGCATACATCCAGGTACTGGGAAGATGATGCACTCAGAAAGGGCATGGAAGCTCTGCTTCTCTCCCCCCATACCTTGCCTATGCATCCCTTTATAACGAACTGGTAATAGTAAATAAAATGCTTTCCTGAGTTTTGTGACTTGTTCTAGCAAATGATAGAACCTGAGGAGGAGGTTGTGAGAATCCCCCTAAATTTATAGCTAGTCCTTAGAAGTACTGGCGACAACCTGGGACTTGTGACTGTCACCTGGAGTGGGGACCTGTGGGCCTGAGCCCTTAACTTGTGGAGTCTGAGAACTCCAGGTAGATAATGTCAGAATTGAATTGAATTGTAGGACACCCTGCTGATGCCTGAGAGAGAAATGGTATTGGGAAAGACACGGAATACTTGGTGTCAGAAGTGTTATGAGTAAAAACAGTTCAGGTATATACCTGGAAATGGGACTGCTGTATCATATGGCTTAACTTTTTGAGGCACCACCAAACTCTTTCTTATAGCAATTGAACCATTTACATTCCCAATGGCGATAGAAGGTTCCAATTTGTCTACATCCTCACCAACACTTGTTATTTTTCCTTGTATTGATAATAGCCATCCTGTTGGGTGTGAGGTGGCGTCTCATTGTGGTTTTGATTTACATTTCCCTAATGGGTAGTTGATGTTGAGCATCTTATGGTGTG
The DNA here is from genome assembly GCF_011800145.1 of Mirounga leonina. Classification (NCBI taxonomy): domain Eukaryota; kingdom Metazoa; phylum Chordata; class Mammalia; order Carnivora; family Phocidae; genus Mirounga; species Mirounga leonina. The sequence continues at coordinate 6,345,649 of NW_023270709.1, read as the reverse complement.
CTTATTGGTCATTCATATATCTTCTTTAGAGAAATATCTATTCAGGTCCTTTGTCCAGTTTTGAGTTGAGTTGTTTGGGTTTTTGTTGTTGTTGAGTTGTAGGGATTCTTTCCATATTTTGGATATTAACCCCTTATCAAATATGTGCTTTGCAAATATTTTCTCGCATTTTATTGATTGTCTTTTTACTATCTTGATAGTGTCCTCTGATGTATAAAAGTTTTTAATTTTAATGAAGTTCAATTTATCCATTTTTTCCTTTGGTTGCTTGTGCTTTCAGTGTCATATCTAAGAAACCATTACCTAATTTGAGGTCATAAAGGTTTATTCCTACACTTTTTTAGGAGTTACAAAATTCATAAAACACAAAGTTATGAAATATATAAATTTTAGCTATTAAAGTCTGACTCACTTTGAATTAATTTTTTATATACAACCAACTTTACTTGTTTATATGTGAATATCCAGTTTTCCAAGCACCATTTATTAAAAGGATTATTCTTTCTCCCATTGTATGAGTTTATTTCTGGACTCTGAATTCTGTATCATTGATCTATGTATCTATCCTTTTGCTAGTATCACACAGTCTCGATACTGTAGCTTTGTAGTATTTTTGAAACCAGGAAGTATGAGTCCTCCAACTTTGTTCTTCCTTTTCAACACTGGTTTGGTTATTCTAGGTTCCTTGCATTTCTATATGAATTCTAAGATCAGTTTCTCAGTTTCTACAAGGAAGCTAGATGGAATTTTGTTTGCATTGAATCTATAGATCAATTTGGGAGTGTTCCCATCTTAACAATATTAAGTTGTCTAATCTATGAAACAGAATGTCTTTTCATTTATTTATGTCTTTTTTTTACAAGCATACCTCATTTTATTGCACTTCACAGATACTGCGTGTTTTATAAATTGAAGGTTTGTGGCAATCCTACATTGAGCAAGGCTATTGTTACCATTTTCTTCTCTTCTCTTTCATCTCATCCCTTCTCTTCTCTCCTCTCCTCTCCTCTTCTCTTTCCTTTTCTTCTCTTCTCCTTTTCTTTACTTCTCTTCTCCTTTTCTTTCCTTTCCTTTCCTTCTCCTTTTCTTTCCTTCTCCTTTTCTTTTCCTCTCTTTCCCTCTCTTTTCTTTTCCTCTCTTTTCTTTTCTTTTCTCCTCCAGAGTAGCAGGGAACACTTGGTTATTTTCAGCACTGTACTTGGGCCTGCCAAAGCACTTGGTGTAGGGTCAGAGCTCAGGGCATAGTTGCTGAATGATATTGGCACCATTTTTCCAATAGCATTTGCTCATTTTGAATCTCTGTGTCACATTTTGGTAATTCTCACAAGATTTCAAACATTTTCTTTATTATGTTGAATTACCGCAATCTTATAATAAAACAAATGGATAAAGAGTTGCTTGTTAGGTATGATCAATGAAAGTAGTTTCTTGAGATGGAATCTATTCCTGGTGAGGATGTTGTGAAGACTGTTGAAATGACAACAAAGGATTTAGAATGTTACCTAAACTTAGTTTATAAGGCAGCAGCAGGATTTGAGAAGACTGACTACAATTTTGGAAGAAGTTCTACTGTGGGTAAAATGCTATCAAACATCATTGCATGCTACAGAGAAATCATTTTTGAAAGGAAGAGTCAATCAATGTGGCAAACTTCATTGTTGTGTTATTTTAAGAAATGGCCACAGCCACCCCAGCCTTCAGCAACTACCACCCTGATCAGTCAGCAGTCATCAACATGGAGGCAGGACTCTCCACCAACAAAAAGATTATAACTTGCTGAAAGCAAGTTGGTCGATTGTTAGCATTTGGTTAGCAGTTCTTAACCATGGTTAAGAAATGATGGTTAGCATTTCTTATCAGTAAACTATTTTTAAGTTAATGTATGTACATTGTTTTTTTTAAACTTAATGTTATTGCACAGTTAATAGACTACAGTATAGTATAAACATAGTTTCATATGCACTGGGAAACCAAAACATTCATTTGACTTGCTTTATTTTGCAATGATCTAGAACTGAAGCCTCAGTATCTCTGGGGTATGCTTGTATTTACACCTTTGCTTAGGTCTTCAATAATGTTTTGTAGTTTTCAGTGTACAAGTCTTCTACTTATTTTGTTAAATTTTATCCTAAATATTTTATTCTTTTTGATGCTATTGTAAGTAGAATAGTGTCTAAATTTCATTTTTGGATTGTTCATTGCTTGTGTACAGAAATACAATTAATTTTTGTATATTGATCATGTATCCTGCAATCTTGCTGGAGTTGCTTATTAGCTCTAATAATTCTCTTGTGGGTTCATCAGAATTTTCTACATACAAGATCATATTATCTGCAAATACAGTTTCAATTCTTTCCTATCTGGATGCCATTTATTTATTTATTTATTTATTTATTTATTTATTTATTTATTTATT